>NC_080714.1:21561758-21899258 GCF_019097595.1 Hemibagrus wyckioides | reverse complement strand
AATATTCAACAGATTTTCTTTCATTGATTAATGTCTTGGAAACTGGAGATACAGTGAATTGAATGACTGTTAATATAGACTAATTATAAAAACCCAGGCCATGCTTAAAACATCATGCAAACAGAAAACTTAACTCTTTAAGTACCCTGATTAATGATTCCCAGTGCACTTTGACCTTTACTACCTTTTGGTACTCAAGAGGTTTCTCACTTCCCCCCAGCAATAAACATTGCGACATGAATTATATTTTGCACAATTATTATCTTATCCTAATAAAAGAGAAAAAAACAACACCCTTCCTAATTGCTCTCAACACTTGATCACGAAAGTGGGTATAACGTAATTGGTGTCTAATACAATGAGCCCTTATAATCTGATCACTGCAGTGTGAATCAAATTCAAATGGATGAACATGAAGTAAACTGGATGAGATGAAGGAAAATAATTATTGTCTTTCTTTCTATGAATAAGGTATATTCATTACACATTCATTTAGAAGCAGGGGTGTTCACTTTTTGCTGTGAGGCAATAATGCTACCCGCTGCACCAGCGTGCTGTCTTGATTTCTGATTATGAAAAATGTGTAACAATAACAGGTAGCAGGAAGATTGTCTGCTATTCAGTTTGATTATTTTATTGATGCTCGGTGCTCAGCAGTTGCTCAGACTAGTTCTAGTTTATTGAATGTGAGTAAAAGGGGCTAAGATGTACAGATTTGTAAAAGATATATGTTTAAATCTACATGCTCTGTGTACATACATGTGTGTGTGTGTGTGTGTGTGTGGTAAGAATTTTTAAAAATTTTAATTGAAGCCACATATATAATGATGGCTCCACATCATTTCCTCCAGTAGCACAGTGCTGAGACTGCAACTCTCTGCTTATTTACTGCATTTATATCATTTACACACACATGCAAAGACAAGGAAAACAATGAAATGGATAACATATTCACACTCATGTACAGATCATAATGTATTTATTTATTTTTCTAGCATACTGAATGTAGCATAAAATAAAACAGAGAACATTTCCATAACTATCTAGTTAAATACACCTATACTATATTGCCAAACGTTTTGGGACACCCCTCCTAATCATTGAATTCAGGTGTTGTTTTTCAGGGGTTGGGCTTGGCCCCTTAGTCCCAGTGAAAGGAACTCTTAATGCTTCAGCATACCAAGACATTTTGGACAATTTCATGCTCCAAACTTTGTGGAAACAGTTTTGGGGATGACCCCAGGTTGAGTTGTGTCCCAAAACTTTTGGCAATATAGTGTATATCATGCCTACAATTTTACTAAAAGCAAAAATCATTAGTCATCAAATATTATCATCAAATATCATGCTATATCAATAGTTTGTTTAGGATATTTCAAAATGCTGGGACATTCAGAGAGCAGCTGGTTTAAATCTCAGTTTATAATAAGTGGGACCTAAAGACCTAAAAGCAAGTTTTTAATATTCAGACATAATAGGAAGGATGCAGTGTCAGTGAAGAACTGTTATAGCTTTGATTTTTAATATAAAGGCTGCATATTATGTTCAGTATATGGTACACAGTAGCATTACATTTTTTTCCTTCACTGAAACTAAGAGACCCTTGTGTATAAAGTTCAACATGATATGGTTTGCCAGGTTTGCAGTATAAGTACTTAAAGTTCTGGACAGAGCCCTGACCTCATTGCCACTGAAAACCTTTGGGATGAACTGGAACACTGACTGCACACAAGACCTCCTCACCTCACATCAGTGCTTGAACTTTTGTGGCTGAATGAGTGAAAATTCCCACAGCCATGACCCGAAATCTAGTGGAATCTTCCCAGATGAGTCTGGGTTATTATAACAGGCAATGAGGGAATAACTCTGGAATGGGATGTTTAACAAAAACATATGAGTGTGAATGGTTAGGTATCTACATACTTTTAGCCATATAGCATATGGACACACACACACACACACACAAACCTAACACTATTATGCAAGTAAACTATATAAATTAATATGAATACAAGTGTATTTAAGCCAGTAATGAAACTGATTATTATTTTGTTAGCTCTTCTTTAGTTTTATTTCAATTTTATTTCTGCAGCGCTGTTCATTTTGCATCCACTGTGACTGAATTCATGCAATTTGTGAAACAAGCAAAAAAATTTTGTTTATGTCATAGTTTTAACTTTTCAGTACCCTTTAACTTGACTGAATTTGTAATATTTAAAAAGTAAGTCTCTGGTCTAATCTTTGACAAAGCAGTCTGGCCACCCAGTCTGTGATAATCATCAACAAGATATTTCAGTGGTTTCCAGTCTGCAGTATCCCAATCTACACCGATCAGGCATAACATTATGAGCAGTGACAGGTGAAGTGAATAACACTGACTATCTCCTCATCATGGCACCTGTTAGTGGGTGGGATATATTAGGCAGCAAGTGAAAATTCTGTCCTCAAAGTTGATGTGTTAGAAGCAGGACAAACATGCCAGAGTAAGGATTTGAGCGAGTTTGACAAGCGACACATTGTGATGGCTAGATGACTGGATCGGATCATATTCAAAACTGCAGCTCTTTTGTGGGATGTTAACTGTCTGCAGTGGTCAGTATCTATCAAAAGTGGTCCAAGGAAGGAACAGTGGTGAACCGGTGACAGGGTCATGGGCGGCCAAGGCTCATTGATGCACATGGGGAGCAAAGGCTGGCCCGTGTGATCCGATCCAACAGACGAGCTACTGTTGCTCAAATTGCTGAAGAAGTTAATGCTGGTTCTGGTAGAAAGGTGTCAGAATACACAGTGCATGATGGGTCACGGCTGTTTTGGCGACAAAAGGGGGACCAACACAATATTAGGCAGGTGGTCATAATGTTATGCCTGATCGGTGTAAGTGAGGTTTAATAAATTCTACATTGGAATGTAAATATAAAATCTAAAGATAATGGCTAGATATGTGGTGTAAAATAGCATAATGTAACAATTGGTCATAAGGAATAAAGAAAGATTTCAAGGGGCATAGTCAATTTTGAGAATTCAAAGATGGAATCCTGACTTAAACAAAACACAAGGGTTAATTATTACACACTTATTAATTATTACACAGTCTTATTACTAAGGTGCAATATATAAATTATATTCTAGTCATTGAGGTAATATCAGTAGCAGGCTGACCTTTGGGATTTTGGAGTATTTTATTAAGGCATGAGTGAAGACTAAAGGCATCAGCATCAATAGCTAACTAATTTATAATCATAGTTTCAGTCAAAGCACATCATTCTCCTGATATGAAATAAACACACCCTCAGTATTGGTGGATTTATCTACTAATGTAAAAAGATTAGAAAATGAATCATTCTTATTCTAAACATCTAATAAACTTAGATTAGAGCTATTTCACTCCTGACATCCCAAATGTAATGGTGTCAAGCACTGGTTCTCAAATGCACAGTTACGGAATCCCTAATGATTATAAAAGATTTACACTATATTGCTAAATGTTTTGGGACACCCCTTCAAATCATTAAATTCAGGTGTTGTTTACAGGGGTTGGGCTTAGACCCTTAGTTCCAGTGAAAGGAACTCCTAATGCTTCAGCATACCAAGACATTTTGGACAATTCCATGCTCCCAACTTTGTGAGAACAGTTTGGGGATGGTCCCTTCCTGAGACTGTGAGCTAGGCCTTCTCGTCCAACACCAGTGCCTGACCTCACAAATGTGCTTCTAGATGGATGGTCAAAAATTCCCATAAACACACTCCTAAACTTTGTGGAAAACCTTCCCTGAAGAGTTGAAGCTGTTATAGCTGCAATGGGTGGAACAACTCCATATTAAATTCATGTGCATGTAAAGGCAGAAGTCTCAGTTTTGCCCTGACTCACAGTCTCCGCTCTAATTCATCCAAAAGGTGTTCTATCAGGTTGAGATCAGGACTCTGTGCAGGCCAGTCAAGTTCCTCCACACCAAACTCACTCATCCATGTCTTTATGGACCTTGCTTTGTGCACTGGCATGCAGTCATGTTGGAACAGGAAGGGGTCATCCCCAAACTGTTCCCACAAGGTTAGGAGCATGAAATTGTCTAAAATGTCTTGGTATGCTGAAGCATTAAGAGTTCCTTTCACTGGAACTAAGGGTCCAAGCCCAACACCTGAATTCAATGATTTGAAAGGGTGTCCCAAAACTTTTGGAAATATAGTGTATTTTATCATTAATATAAATAATTTTATGATTATTTAAATTACTGAGACATTTTGCACATTAGACAAACATACACCATCATGTTTTTTTAAAAGCTTTTTATTTCTGAACTCTCTTTCCAAAAAATCCAAACAATCTACACTACATTACATACTGTATACGGAGGTATTGAGAAATTTATCAATAGGACCTTTTCTGAGTCAAATTAAAATTCCCATTGGATTCAATTTCACATATTTTTATATTACAAGGCTCAAAACTTATATAAATAATAATAACTGTACCAGCTATGACCATTTTTATATTAGTAATGACTAAGGAATAATGAGATTCAGTTCAGTCAGTAATGTATCTTCCTCAGCAGTACAACAAGCTCTTTGAACCGATCTGCTCGGTTTTGCACTGACTGATGCCATGGCAGCTCGAAAAATGAGAAAGTGAAGCTTCGTGAAAAGCTGAGATTGGAAACTTGGCGTAACGGAGGTAAGCGCGAGGGTCTGGAGGGTCCTCGTAATGGCAGGGGTTGTCTCTTCACACAAGCACTTTCTCGACTATCAGGGTTGGTGTTTCTGATGGTCTGTGGTGGATTTGAAGAAGTCTCTGATGATGTGATTGGTGGAGGGGGTCGAGAAGAAGGAGGAGAAGGGAGAGGAGGAGCAGGGGGAATGCTGGTACAAGAGGAATTGGAGGAAACTTCCCAGGGTGTCATGAAGCTGCTCTGGAGGGCAGTAGAAATAGGAGGCTGAGCACACTTTCTTTTCCTAGCTCGTGTGGTGATTGCTGATTTCTCAGAAATACAGAAAAAAAAATTGTTTTCTGGTTAGTTAAAGCCCACAGTTGGATAAACATATCATAGTCTGTGAAACGTGAACACTTTGAACGCTTTGCCTCTGGCTGTTATAAAGTGCTGACACTGGAGAGTTCTTCAGGCTATGATAAAGAAAGTGTTTGCCTTGCACAATTCCCTATGAATGAGCCGTTACTATAGAAACAATAAAAATACACTATAATATAAACTCTGTGTTTTCCCTTGAGCTGGAACCACTGTCAGGGCTGCTGTGATAGAAAATTATTCACCTTCACCATCTTATTTACCCCTCTGTTGAATATTTTCCTATAACAGCATGTTTAGTTCCTTACGTAACATTTATACATTTATAGAGAGTCCTATAAATGCTTATCAGTGCACCTCCTTTAGCAGTCATTAAACTGCTCTCTGTTATTTTTTTCAGGGTGTGTTCGATCTGGTTTCTTATCTAACATGCATCTATGGAATAATATTATTTGCTTGAGCACGTGCATGTGTCTGAGTTATGAATTGCTGAGCTTGAATGTCTGTGTGCTGGACAGTTGGGACACAGATGAAAGTGAACTACCTCACTGCCTGATAAGAGGATATCAAATGAACGGTTAGAGGAATCAGGCTATTATCTTGAGAAGCAACATGTCTGATACTTTACAGCATGCAACTGTTCTCCAGTTATTAATAGAAATAAACTGCAACTTACACCTTTCAGAAATCATGTCAAAGCATTAAAACGAATCCTACCTGTTGTCCTGGTCTCTGAGGAGCCGATAAGAGGAAGCCTCTCACTAGCCTGTGGGGTGAGATCACACAACATGTGGTTCCTACAGATGTTAATGTGTATGCATGAACAAGTGTATATGTGTGTGTGTGCGCATGGCATTAAGTGTTGAATTACTGTATACTGGATTTACAGAATGTTTATACAGAAGAGTCCAGTAAGTGTGTTTAAATGAGAATGAACCTCGGTTGCAGAACCGGCAGCACAATTATTTGTAGCTCCTTTTCTCTTTTGTCTCTGTGCTGCTCTTTCCTTTTTTCTTTCTTTTCCATCACATTTGACTTTTGAGGCTCTGCTGACATCTGACATCCTTCCTGCCATAATAAGCTCACACTCACACAACAATGACACACAGGACACTGCACTTAATAAGACTATGAGACTATTAGGAAGACTATGAATTAATTATAAGCAGTAATTTGTGAGAATACGAGAAAAAGTAAAAACATAGTAAAAGAAAATTGTATATTTGGGCTAAAGTACAGATTTATAACACAACCTCAGAAATACATTTCTAGTACCTTTGGTCTGCTTTTCTTCAGATGGTTGGTAATGTTCGCTCAGCTCTGGCTTTATTTTTCCCCAGGCTCATCCTTTTGTCATAAGTAATGAGTTTTAGTGGTCATCCACTTCTACTTAACATGCAGCGAAGCACACTTTCTCCCTTTGCCTGCTTATTACCGTAAGAAACCAGCAGTGTCTATGTACCTGACTCCTCTCAAGCACTGAATTGTTTGTCCTCCTATTTTATTTCATGTGTTCTTTAGAGTGCTTGGCAGCTGGCAACTTCATGAACAAAGAGAAATCTGAGAAGAGGATAAAATATTTATGCTCACCAATGCAACCAAGCCCCCTGACACTGACCCCTGTTTCACTGACTCACACACACACACACACACACACCTGCCCCACAGGCCTGTATGCAATCACAGAGTGCATTTACACGTGCAAAGTAATGCTACATGCAAAAAACAGATTATGGCAATAATGTAATCAACACAATTAAATTGTGAATATGATTCAATCATAGGAATGCAATAAAGGGGAACATTCCTGTAATCTGATACAAGTCATGAAGCTATTCCTTTAACTACGCTCATAAAGGGGTAACATCATTGCTTTTTTTCATCAGGAGCTTGTATTGAGTTTTCACCACTGAACTGTTTCTCAGCTCTGAGTTCTTGGAAGATGTTGATATTAATGCATTAATTCTATCGAGTTATTGTTTCTATGCTAACATCTCACAAGGAGACATTCATTAAGCAGTTGTGGGCCATTTCATTTGACCCAGTCATTGATTTTTTCCCCCTATAATGGCACACCTTGTAGTGTTTCATTTCCTAAATTATTAACCCAGTTGCAAAAGAGTAGTAATAATTATAATAATAAATCCTTGTGTGCTGTACATAATATACATGTGCTGTTCTTAATATTCATTACAAATACTTTAATATAATACATACACTTTAATATAATGTATATACTTTATCCTATTTTGTTTTTCATGTAGGTTGGAAAGACAATTGATTCAAAGTTACTGTATGCAAATGAGTTAAATTATTATTTGAGAGATTTGCACATGCTCTACTTCTTCAAATGGACACAGTTCAGGTGTGATTACCATTTCACTTCAGATTTTTTTCTGAAAAAATAATAATAAATAAATAAATAGATAGATAGATAGATAGATAGATAGATAGATAGATAGATAGATAGATAGATAGATAGATAGATAGATAGATAGATAAATAAATAAGCATCAAAGTTACAGACCAAAAAACATTTACAAAACCGGTTATCATAAGTTAAAAACGTTTTTATTTTGGGTGCTAAAAATTTACAGCATAAGTCAGTCTGCACTGAGCTTTGGTCATTCCTCTGAATCAAGTATTTAATATTTGAACAGCTTATACTCTGACAAAACGTTCTGCAAACATCACTTTCTGTCGTTCCTCTTCCTTTCTTCTTCTCTCTGAGTCTTTCCTGTCCGTTAACTTCAAGAGTTGCAAACCCTGTCCACAAACTACCACAAAGTCTCCACTCTGTAATTCTGACCCTTTCTTGTGCCAGGCACAGAGTCCTGCAGCATCTGCTGTGTGTGAGAACGTTGTCACTTGGTGCTGAAGTCCATCGCAACACACACGCCACACACACACGCGCTGGTCTGGAGACGTGGTCAACAATGTTGCACAATTAAGAGCGCTCAGAGCTGTTAGCGGGGCGGAGTGTGCTAGCGCTACAGTCCAATGAGATAGCAGCTCTGGAAACACGACCTTTTGATGAAGTTGCACTCGAATCTTCATTACTGACAGCTGACCGTCATCTCCACCACTAGCCACGGTGATGATGTCTTTGTCCATTTGTCCCGCTTCATTAGATATTACGATGGTGTTTACTCCACTCTGATGAACAGGGATAGAGAAGCATGGAGCAGATGGACCTAAAGACACATATAAAGCACATATATACATGAAAATGCAACATAATGAGTACATCAAGAAGCAAATGAATTATTCATGTTCACTGACAAATTGCTGTCTGAAAAATTAAACAGTCACGTGGCCAGTAGAAAATCCTGAATGTTGAATGTCCTGTCTTGAAGACTCTCCTATGAAGGCCAGCCTTCACTCCCCACAAACATCAGTGAATCGTGGTTGCCCATGACCCTGTTGTCGGTTCAATGGTTGTCCTTCACTCTGGCAGGGAATAACCTCTGCATAAACTAAAAACCTCACAACTCCTGCTGTTTTCAAGATGCCTTGAAACCATCACAATTCAGCCCTTCTCAGATCCTTTCACTTGCCCATTTTTCTTGCTTCCAACACATCAAATTCGAGGATTGACTGCTAGCCTGTTGCCTAATGTACACCATCTACCACTGTACATATATATAAACCCAAAAAATATATAAACAAATTGCAAAAACCCTTATATGTCCTGCTCCCAGATCAGTTTTTGCCTTTCATGCAAATGTAAATTTATGCAAATAAATATGTAAATATCTGACCCTAGACCAACCGTCCTACTGTGTGTAGCTTATACATGAGGATCCAGTTCTCACAGCCTGCTGACTCACCGTGCCAGCTGTCCTTGGATTTACTGTCCAACACTGTAGTCAGATCCCACAGAGCTACGGCACCATCTGTAGCCCCGCTAAACAACAACACATGCCTGGGGTGGGTGGGAGTGAGAGAGAAAAGAGAAAGTCATAAAGAAAGTTAAAAAAAAAAGAAAAGAGAGAGAGAGTGAGAGAGAGAGAGAGAGAGAGAGAGAGAATTCGTAATATACTTTATTGGTGTATACTCACAGCTTGCCCTGTGGGTCTTCAAGGCTATAAGAAGCAACAGTAAGCACACACCGCTGATGGTAAAAATTCTCCCAGAGCACCTCAACCTTCCTGCTGTCTTCTCCTACAGTGAAAAGCCTGAGAGAAAGATAGAATGTCTTTTATTTTTAGTGATAGCCTCAACTCTCAATTGCAACAATGAAATCTGTCAGTCCCTTGTAATACACTGCCACCATAATCTCACCAAGTTAGCGATTTTACACACGCACATACACACCTTACAGCTCCATCGCTGCAGGCCAGAGTCAGGAGAATCTCCTCTGTGCTTTCATGCACCACAGCCATTGACATGTACCTGAAAATCAATACAATAATCCTGTTAACAATATCACTGCATGTAAGCACCGTTATTCACGAGCCAATGGGAGAGTGTGGGCCCCGTTACCTTCAGGTGGTACTAATATGCCCCCTAATGGTTACTTTCAGACAGCACAACATATCACTGTGTTTACATCAACACAAAAATTGAGTGTATAATTCCTAAAAGTCAAAACCCAGAAAAGAATCTCTTTTTATGAGCAATAAAAAACATCTTAATGGTTAACATTCTTTGTTTTTATGTTAAATTTGTTGTAAATCAATACTGCTAAAAAAAAAAATACAAGCTTCCCTTTGTTTTACTATTTATACTTGAAATAAAAATAAAAATCACCCCAAGAGAGATGTCATGACATTCTGTGCTACAGACAAAAACACAAATAATACATCCTCTCAGTTCCAGTGTATATCTATAATAAACACATATGCACCTTGTCTCAGGGTCCATTTTCACAGTCTTGTGGCGATTCCGTCTTTTCTCCCAGTGCTCATCCAATCTGTGACCAGCAACCTGAGTCACCTGACAGACAGGCCGGTTCAACTGCTCATCCCAGCCAATCAGGAGCCGGTAGCACTGCAGTTGAGCCCTCCCACCAGCAGAAAACAGCAGTGTTGAAAACGAAGATGATGTCCTCCCGCCACTGTTTGCTTCTTGTCTTTGGATGGCAGTCAGTGTCCGAACGTTTGAAATGTGGTCAGCTAAAACAGTGAGCACTTTCACCGTGCCACGTCCAAGTTCAACTGCAAGCACTGTCACTGTGGTGTCCTCGCCACCAGTAACTAGCACCTCCCATTCTTCAGGTGATGCTCTGCCTCTGGAAACACTACCAAGGTGACAAATGCAACTCAGACCTCGGCCATGAAGTCCGTCCTTCAGGGTGTGTCCTCTTACTTGGGTTGCTGTGGAAGTCAAGGAACGAGAAGCCATGAGAGCACCTTGCTTGATGAAGATCAGAGTACCTTGTCCGAGACTGTGTGAGGATGGGAGTGTTTGAGAGTGAGAAGGGGAAATGTAAGCCCAGGACCTGTGTCCTCCTCCACATGGCGCTGAGAATAGTTTCTCTCGTCTTAACGGATCCCACAAAACAAACTGAATAGAGTGGAAGCCAACCATTACAAAATGGGCCTCTGCAACACTTTCACTCCTGCTATCTTCAAATTTTTCCATGGACTTCAATTCGCCTTCATCTTTCAAACCATCTCTCTCTTTTATGTCAGCGCCTCCATTCTCAAGCACTTTTTCTTCCTCCTCACTGTTTTCTTCTTTGCTTCTCTCATTGCCCTCATACACATCAGATATTTCAGAACCCAAGAACAGGACCTTTTCTAGCCACTCCATTCCTTTGCTGGCACGATGAACCCGCCGCACCTTTAGAGTGTCCCTGCATACTGTCAGAACCCGCACACATCCGTCCCGACCGGTGCTATAAAACAAACCCCGATGCTCGCATACACTTGTCACGCCTTGCTTCCCATGGACACCAAACAGTGTGTTGACAGGGGAAATGGGAGCAGCAGTGTCCTTCACAGCACTCTCAGGCCATCTGTTCTCATTCCTCCAAACTCCTTGGTCTTCCTCACTCCCTCCTTCTCTGTCCTCTCTACCCACTTCACTCACTTCTAATTCCCCTTCTCTGTACAGCAGCAATGAACCACGGCGGTCTCCACACACCCACAATGAACCGTTTCCATGTGGCAGTCTGACTGCAGCAGTGAGCCATCTCTTCGCACAGGGTGGCAACAGGAAAGACTTTAGCTCCTCCAATCTTAAACCCAGAACTGATTCATTCTCCTCCACCTCTACTGACCATCTATATACCAGTCCTTCAGCAGCAGAAGCCAACAGACACAAATGATCCCCTTCCACCCATTTCAAAGCGTGCACCTTCCCCTGGCCTGCTTGCAGTAACACACCTGAATTCGGGTGGTGTACAGCAAACACCTGAACCCCTCCATTAATATTACCAACTGCGCACAAACACAAAGAAGCCTCCTGGAATTGGACATGTGCTACTTCCATCACACAATAAGACTGAAATTCTGGACCACCATTCCAAACAGCCTGCCACGATTCATCCTGGTGTAAAAACACTTCACCTTGATCAGTGCAAACAATCACAGCACCACAACCTCCTACTGAACACACAACCTTAGGACAACCTTGCCCACTGAAGCCCAAATCTATCAGGCCATCTTCCTCTTTGCTTTGCTTCACCTGTCTGGTTCCCTCCAAAACTCTCCATGCCCGTATTCCCCCATCAGCCCCTCCTGTAGCCACCCATCCACCCCCTTTACTCACAGCTAGTGCTCTGATGCCACCAGATCTATGGCCCCTTAAAGTTCGACCAACTTTACCATTCCCTTCCCACTCCCACAGTAAGCAAGCACCGTCCTCTCCAGCACTGAACACACAGCCAGGTGAGAGTCTGACACAGAATACACGAGCCTGGTGGCCATAGAGAACTCGCAGACATGTTGGTGATTCTACTCCACACCCTCCGTCTGCGCCAAGCACACCAACGTCCCAGACACGAACACTACGATCATCTGAGGCAGAAGCCAACCATCTGGAACTCTGGAGGTAGCACAAGCTAAAAATCACACCACTGTGCCCAAGCAAGCGCCTTTCTACTTGGGACTGCCTGTCTCCTTTGGTCCCTCCAGGTCTCCACAGGACCAGCTGGTTGAAGACAGTCCCCCCCACCAGCACTGATGTTTCCCAGCTTGGACCAATCAGAAGTGCAGAGTAGAGAAGGCACACCTCTACACACGAGCAGAGAGATATGATGTTTCCAGATTGTGGCTCTAAAAGAAGCACAGAGTTGTGAGCCAGACATATGCCTAGTAATGATCCGGTCTCTCCGCTTAGCCAAGAAACATCTAGCACCCAATCCTGGAGCTCCAACAGAGGGCCAGCTACCTCCAAACTAAGGCCATAAGGCTTGACATTAATAAGACGTACTGCTTTCCCACCAAAAATGACTAGTTCCACCAGTTCAGGAACAGTGACATGACCATCATTATTTTGCAGCTTGGGCCGTATTCCATGGATACGGCAGTTATGCAGAAGACTAAGTGAAACACATTGTGTGGGTGAAGCTTGGAGACAATAGATGGACAGGATGGGGCCCTCACCTAAAAAATAAGGCAGATATACTGTATTAAGGAAAACAGGAAGAAGTGTTCCAAGAACTATCATATTGTGTGTTAGTATTTATAGATAGTTTGTACAGGTAGATGATTTTCAACAATTTATTCTAGTGTCCCATATTGTAATGCTGCGTTGTAAAATAGCCACTGTACATACATTATATTGCCAAAAGTTTTGGGACACCCCTCCAAATCATTGAATTCAGGTGTTGTTTTTCAGGGGTTTGGCTTGGCCTCTTAGTTCCAGTGAAAGGAACTCTTAATGCTTCAGCATACCAAGACATTTTGGACAATTTCATGCTCCCAACTTTGTGGGAACAGTTTGGGGATGACCCCTTCCTGTTCCAACATGACTGTGCATTAGTGGACAAAACAAGGTCCATAAAGACATGGATGAGCGAGTCTGGTGTGGAGGAACTTGACTGGCTCACACAGGGTCCTGACCTCAACCCGACTGAACATCTTCGGGATGAATTAAAGCAAAGACTGCAAGCCAGGCTTTCTCGTCCAACGTCAGTGCCTGACCTCACAAATGCACTTCTACAGGAATTGTCAAAAATTCCCATAAACACACTCCTAAACCTTGTGGAAAGCTTTCCCTGAACAGTAGAAGCTGCTATAGCTGCAAAGGGCGGGCCAAATCCATATTAAATTCATGTGCATGTTAAGTTGCCTTTATTGGTCACATATACATTACTGCACAGTGAAATTCTTTCTTTGCATATCCCATCCATGAAAGTCGGGGTCAGAGTGCAGGGTCAGCCATGATGCAGCACCCCTGGAGCAGGGTGGGTTGCTACGGTGGCAGCGCTGGGGTTTGAACCCCAGTCTTCTGGTCAATGACCCAGAGCCGTAACCACTTGAGCCAACACAGACGTAAAAGGCAAACGTCCCAAAACTTTGGCAGTATAGTGTATGCTCGTATGTATGTATGTATGTATTTATTTATAATAACTACTGCACACCTGTACATAAATTTTCCACTCCCCCTGTATATATCATCCTCATAGCCTTCTATCTTTCGTAAATTATTGCCAATATACCACTATGCACTCCTGGTTAAATGCTAACTGCATTTCATTGACTTTGTACATGTACTTTGCACAATGGAAATAAAGTTTAATCTAATCTAATCTAATCTGACATATGTATATACAGTATGTATGTGTCAAACCCTGTATGTATCTGCCCCAGCATGTAACTCACCTGTCAATAAATAGTCATCTCCAAGAAACTCCAGAGCAGTGACGGGGGCCACAAGTGCAGAGCTCTGTAGAACAATCAAACTGTCTGATGCTGCCATCTCATCTACTGTAACCAACAAAAAGATATGTAAGGAATAAGAAATGACAGGACATGCGGAAATACGAAATACGAATCATTTATATGAAATAAATCATTTTTCCTTGCCATAGTCACCTCGCTAGGGATGATTTTGTCTAACATTAATCTTGGACTTTTGTACTATGTTTCTTATGTTCTATAATAATGCTTTGAGACAATGTCCATTGTTAAAAGTGCTATACATATATAATTGAATTGAATTGAATATACATTCATTTGTAGTTGCATTTTATTTTGTGGCAGGTCTGTGCAACATCCTGCTATTGTTCATATCGTAGTAACTCTAAACAGTCCTTCCCTCACAAAGCCTCCATGTTTTTTCTCTTTAATATTAGATTTTCTCTTTTGCAGGATATTATAGTGACTGTGTCCAGAAGGTTGTGTCCCATTGCAGAAAACCCATAAACTGTTACCAGGGGTTGGTACTGGAGACTCCTTCCATAAATCCATAAATTAATGTCTCATTAAATTTTAAAAAAAGTTGAATAAATCTGTTTATTATCAGGCTGTGTTTATGTCAAGCATCTATTACACAAGTCCGCGTGAAAGTGAGTTGTTACTATGGAAACGATAGCTAACGTGGAGAACGCGCGCGCTGATATAAACACGTGATTTAGCTCGTAATCGCGGTATCTAATGTTGTTACACGAAAAATAAACAATTTCACAATTCAACAGCGCAATGGTATAAAACCAAAGGATCATAGTTGTGTGTAAACATTCCTGCTTTTGGTCAGTAGTGGTCTGCATCTGAAAGTATTATGGGCACAAACAGCTGGTCTACTTACAGAAAGTTGACGGAAATGTTCTATAGACACTTTTTTTCCCTCTTCGATGTCTTTTTGCCTCATCGAGTCTTAAGCATCGAGATGTTTATAGTTTTCGGTGCTGTATAAAACGAAGGCGCATAACTAAATGCTGATCTCCAGCGTGTTTTGAATAAACGCGTGTGCACGATTTCCTTCCGCTTTGGCAATTTCAGCACTAACCAACCCCAGTCTAGAATACTACACTGTCTCTAACACGCCTCTATAACTCATAATAAATCTAATGAATGTTCAGTAATTGGTTACGAAAAGATAAGCGGCGTGCCACACATACAGAATGCGCGCGCACGCCAACGTTACGCACTTTGCGTAAATAATGCGTGTATAAATTATCATATAGAAGCAGTTTTATCGGTGTTGTGCGTCTGGTGTCTGAATAACAGCGCCTCGTAAGACGTGCGACTCTCAAACACCGACTTCCGGGAAAATTCCTCGCGCGGATGACTTGTAGATCGAAGGATTGACGCGAACGCTTGCGCATCCTCCGCAGATTGTTTACGCAAGGGGCGTAAAGTGTGAGGCTGTGTTGTTTAATTTTCATACGGACTGCTCAAACATAAAGGGCGGCGGATAAAGTATTAATTTGTTATGGAAATAAAATAATCCAGCCATACAGGTAAGTTAATAATCTTGCCTGATGGAGGACACACGACAGCGATGAAGCGTGCAGGTTTACCTGTATCCGTTTAAAAAAATGTAGTTAGCCTTAATCCTAGTCTCGAACCGCTTCCCCTGCTGATTTAATACGCTGCAAAGGTTTAGCTAGGTGGCTAATAGCTAAGAGGCTAACGGGCTAGCTGTCCGAGGAAACGGTGAAGACGATGCAAATGATAAACCCTAAAGATTTAAACAAACAAAAAAAGATATAAAAATCTGTATTAATATACAAATAAATATTGGACGGATACTAAAAAACGAGCGTGTTGCTGCTCCGGACACAAAAAGGATTAAGCCTAGTCCCAGACTGAAGGATTTTTATACATTATAGCTAATAGAAATAACACAGAAATTAATACACAGGTTATAACAGGATGCTTTAAATATAACTTTTATTATCATGCACGATGTGCGTTTATTACAAATACAACGTGTGTTATTATATTGTAATTAACGCCGCGGGCCTAAACGTTTAATCTTTTCATCTTTCTTACAATAAATTAATAAACCATATTCATGTCATTTAAAAAAAATAATAAAAAATTAAAAAAGTTACATTAGAAAATTAAGTAAGAAATATAGGTGTATCATTGACCCCAGGTATAATAGATCCAGGTAATAAAACAGAGTTTTCTTTAAAATAAACAAAACAAAACACGCTTTGTGTTGTTGATTGTTTATTATCTAACACTGAGGTCAATATTGCATAATGTTTAATGCAAAAATATCAAAGCAGTAAACAGGATAAAACAAAAATATCCATGAAATTATTTCAAATTATTTGTTAATTTATTTCATTGTTTATTTTTGTAGTTATTTATTTATTTATTTATTTATTTGACAACATTCACTCTAAAATATTACACAGTGCAAAGAATATGAAGAAGTAGAACAGGGTTTTGTTTTTGTTTTTAAAAAAAAGAAGAAGAAGCATTGTTTGTTTGTTTGTTTTACAAACACTGTCTGTTTACATACACAAATGCAGGTTTAAAATGTTACATAATGTTTCATAAAAAGAGACAAACAAGTAAAACAGTATAAAAAGTTTGGTTTATTTTTATTTATTTATTTATTTACTTATTTATTTATTTTTAATTAACTTGCAGGCTTAAAATATGTAATATAACTATATTTAATACAACAAACTATATATATATATATATATATATATATATTTATATATATATATATATATATATATATATATATATATATATATATATATATATTCCATATGTATATGTATGTATGTATGTATGTATGTATAATTCCTTTATATTTGCAGTGCATCCGGTAAGAATTCACAGCGCATCACTTTTTCCACATTTTGTGATGTTACAGCCTTAGATTAAATTCATTATTTTCCTCAAAATTCTACAAAGAATACCCCACAATGACAACCCAAAAGAAGTTTATTTGAAATGTTTGCAAATTTATTAAAAATAAAAACAAAAAAAATCACATGTATATAAGTATTCACAGCCTTTGCTCAATACTTTATTGTATTTGGCACCAATTACAGCCTCAAGTCTTTTTGAGTATGATGCTACAAGCTTGGCACACCTATTTTTGTGCAGTTTCTCCCATTCTTCTTCGCAGGACCTCTCAAGCTCCATCAGGTTGGATGGGGAGTGTTGGTACACAGCCATTTTCAGATCTCTTCAGAGATGTTCAATCAGGTTCATGTCTGGGCTCTGGCTGGGCCATTCAAGGACATTCACAGAGTTGTCTTGTAGCCACTCTTTGTTATCTTGGCTGTGTGCTTAGGGTCATTGTCCTGTTGGAAGATGAACCGTTGCCCCAGTCTGAGGTCCAGAGTGCTCTAGAGCAGGTTTTCATCAAGGATGTCTCTGTACATTGCTGCATTAATCTTTCCCTCCATCCTGACCAGTCCCCCAGTTCCTGCCAAACTTCTTCCATTTACGGATGATGGAAGCCACTGTGCTCACTGGGACCTTCAATTTTTCTGTACCCATCCCCAGATCTGTGCCTCCACACAATCCTGTCTCGGAGGTCTACAGACAATTGCTTGGACTTCATGGCTTGGTTTGTGCTCTGACAAGCACTGTTAACTGTGGGACCTTATAGACAGGTGTGTGCCTTTCCAAACCATGTCCAATCAACTGAATTGACCACAGGTGGACTCCAAACAAGTTGTAGAAACATCTCAAGGATGATCAGTGGAAGCAAGATGCACCTGAGCTCAACTTTGAGTGTCATGGCAAAGGCTGTGAATACTTATGTACATGTGATTTTTTCATTTTTTATTTTTAAAAAATTTGCTAAGATTTTTAAAAAAAAAAATTCTTTCACGTTGTCATTATGGGGTATTATTTGTAGAATTTTGAGGAAAATAATTAATTTAATCCATTTTGGAATAAGGCTGTAACATAAACTGTGGAAAAAATGAAGTGCTGTGAATACTGATGCACTGTAATTCACAGAATATTTTTAGGTCTAAAACATTACCCCACTTTTACACATATTTTATACAAATTATTTATTTTATATTAACCTATTTTACTAATGTAATAAAAAAGGTTTAAATGCCAAAACAGGTGTTGATTTAAAGAATTTTGCTGATTGATGAGCATCTTGTCTTTCTATATGTGGCCCTCCGATGTACTGGTGACCTGTCCAGGGTGTACCCCTGCCTTTCGCCCAATGTGTGCTGGGATAGGCTCCAGCAGATCCCTGTGACCCTAATTAGGAATAAAGCGGGTATAGAAAATGGATGGATGAGCGTCTTATGTATTCAAATAGGACACTAGTCGTAAAAGGGGAAATTTGTAATGCAACTTACCAAAAGTGTATACTGCCATACTAAATAAGTCGTATGTATTATGTTCTTTAAATTCTATTTAGCATGGACATGTGGATTTTTCACTTCTAGCACACTTTTCTAGAACATGCAGAAGAAGACAAAACTGTACACTGTTAAAAATGTATCCTAAACATGAGGTAGGATATTTCATATGGCCTGTATGATCCATATGCTGAGCAATATTTCTTTATCTTTTCTTTATTTTAGAGTTCACAAATGCCTGCACCTACTGCAAGTTCATCACTGGGCTCAAAAAGCCTCAAGCAAATATTTCACGACTGACCACAATGCTGTAATGAAGACTTTAAACACTGTGACATTATGTAACAACATGACTGAAACACTGTTACACATAGACAATAAATAACACACTGACACTGTGTACTTTCTACACTCCATGAATGAGGTGACTGACCAGCAGCCTTACCTGTCTGCATTCCTGACACCTTTCTCTGCACATTGGCCCACACACACACGAATGAAGATGCTCACCACCATGACATACCGAATGCCCAACTTCACCGTGGAGCAGAAGCTCTACCTGCTCCAGAAGATCCACAGTGTGGTGGACGCCGTGCAGGACTTCCGCAAGGACACCAACACTACTGTGTACCGCAACGCTGTGTGGGCCGAGCTGGCGCAGGCCTTCAACGAGGCCTTCCCCAACCGGCCGCCCAGCAGCGTCGGCTCTCTCAAGACCTTGTGGAAGCGGCTGAAGGTGGAGTGCCGTGTGGCGTTGCAGAGGCGTCAGGAACAGCAGGCAGCCGGCATGCCTCTCACTGCCCTCACTCAGGTTACTGAGCCCATGAGGTTTCCCAAACAAACAACAGCTAGTGTTATGTAGTATTAGTAAGCACTCCTAACAGAACTATTATTGTGAACTTAATGTTTACTTCCAAAATACAGTTTGTCAGCTTCTTTGCAACTAGCTAGCAATCATACTCTGAATAATTAAAATTTAAGCATGAATTTTTTTTTTTTGTTGTTACTCAGCCCCACTCCCTCACCCTGAAATCTATCATTGTCACAGCCCTATTAATAACAGGGGACACTGTTTTCAGAAACAGAACAATTTTTTATCATGGGATAGAATATATTTTGTTAAAATAAGGGAGAAATAGAAAAATAAGTCATTATCTACAACTGATAGAGCCAGACAACCCAGAGCCTTAACCACTTTAGCCACCACTGCCCAGTTTTCACATATCCCAGCTTATTAGGGGTCAGAGCACAGGGTTAGCCATTATACGGTGCCCCTGGAGCAGGGAGGGTCCCAACAGCAGTAGCTTGGCAGTACTGGGACTCAAACCCCCAACCATCTGATCAGTGACCCAGAGCCTTGACTGTGTGATCCACACACATGATTTTTTACAGTGGTGTTTGTTATTTTATTTTAAGTGATCATGTGTAACATTTAGTTAAGGAACTTGCACATACAAAAGCTGTAGCTGTCCGAGTAGTGAGTGTGGAATCCTGGGAGCTGTAGTACTGGGATTTGTAGTTAGTGTTGATATTTCCTTTATCCCTGCAGGTGCAGCGGGAGGTGATGGCTCTGGTGCCAAATCTGATCTCCAACATTGAGGACATAGATGGAGATGGCAGCTGTGCCTTGGTCATGAACAGCTCACCTGGGCCAGGTAAACGCCCCACCCCAGACCACCATGCACATGCACATATTCTATTAGTAGTCTCCTAGGAAATGTATATGTACTGAGTGTGTGTGTGTGTGTTGCTCAACTAACGCTGTGTTGAGCTTAACAAAAGCAGAAGTCCAATTATAGAGATCAGACTCCAGCCATCTTCGGACTATATCACAGTGATGAATAGCAGCTCCTACACACACAGTAGTTATTGTAATTCATTTATAACATTATGTCATAAAATCACACATACATCACCTTACCTTACTGCTACAAACATCCCACCCTCTCTTACCTGCAGTATGGTCTTGATGTTGAAGAAAGGAAATTGAAATGTATTTTGTGTGTTCTCTTGCTCTCTCCTCACCTCTCAGTGACTGGGGGTTCCAATGGGAATGAGCAGGAGGATCCTGACCAAAACAATGTAACGTGTTGTAAACTCACTTTATTCATTTACATGAAACATTCTCTGTTGCAAAAATTTCAGCTAGTGATCTGCTATAGAGATTACTGTTTCTTAAACCGAATCTGCATATCTTGTGTTTAAGCTATTTCTTGTGTGATTACCACAGACTAGACTTTTTTCCTGTACAATGAAATTTACTTATAATGTAAGAGTAAGAGCAGTAATTAGGGAGTCAGTATATGTTGAGATTATGTACAACGTTTACCTGTTTACTTGTCTCATTCTGTTTTTTTTGTTTATTTGTCTTTTACAGGAAGTTGACAGTAAAGAGCTTGTAGCCATTGACCTCGGCTTAGTCTCTCCTGCTGAACCCCCTCAGAACTCTGGGACGCCTCCTGGCTCTGCATCCTCTCCCCCCTCCCATATCTTTTTCTCTCATTCCAGCACTTCAAGAAGCACCCAGCAACGCTCTTCTGTCTTCTACCCCAGCCAATCCAGAGCTGCCTCAGGTTCAGGGTCGAGAGCTGCGAGTACCGACCCCCCACGCAGAGTATCAACAGTACCTCAGGTCACCCCGTCGGCACCATTGGAGAATTCCTTTTTGTTTCAGGACTCGCAGGGCCTGGAATCTGGATGGGAGGCTCGCAGGCAGGAGGCACTTGAGCGTGAGCACCAGCAGACCATGAGCCTGCTTCTGCTGCAGCAGTGCGTGTGGGAGGAGAAGAGGAGAGCCGCCCGGCAGAAGGAGAAGGCGGCACGGGCCAAGAAGCGCTACTACCAGGCCAAACTGCACAAACTGGGGGTTGAGGTTCAGCTTTCCAGCAGCGACAGCGATGACGGGGGAGAACACCCCCAAACCGAGCACTGATTTTCCTAAAGTGTCTTTTATAGAGTCGTTTATGTCTGTTTGTGTTTTTTATTGATGTATTGAGGAGTTTTTTTTACATCTTGATACTAAAACAGATTTTATTTTTTAGTAATTATGTACTATAGGTCCGTGTGTGTCAGAGTGTCATTCATGTCAGTATTTGTGTCAGTTTTGTGAATCGTGTGCTACTTGACCTGTTCCAGATCTAAAGCCTCCTCATTTCTATAAGTAGCTCTTCCATTTAAAGTAGCTCTGGGTGCAACAAAATATGGTGGAACGCAAAGGTTATGAGATTTCTCAGGTTTTCTTTTTGTTTCAGTGTTTTAAGATGTTGTGTTTAGTGACGTGAGAACTTTAAGGGCTGATGACTGACGACAGGCTGAAATTGTGGTTGATTATATATCGTGGTATTATCTTTAAAAAAGAAAAAGAAAAAAGAAAGATGTTGCACAAACTGCGAACTGTTAGATGTAACAGTGACAATTTTGCTTTTACAGTGTTCATTGGCAAGGCAGGAAGTTGAGAGGAATGTGTTTTAGTGTTTTAATGTCGTAATTCTGGGTGTAATTCAGTATAATTATTCATTCTCAGGGTCTGTTTGTCTGGACAGTGGACTCCTGGCTACAGGACGTTGTCAACAAACTTCATCAACCAATACCATTTTGAAATAGTTTCAGGTAAAGACAAAAATACAAGACTCAAACACTGCTAGCAATAATTTTTTTTTTTTTTTAATGTCCAACATATCTCTTGTACGGTTTCTGTGGTAACCAACAAGCCTCGGCAGCTGTTTTCCCCACCATGTAAACGGGATAGCAGACATCCCATAATAAACACATTATCAGGTGATACAACCCCTCCAGTTCTCTCGTGTGTTTTTTTTTCTCTCACCCAGAATGCAATGCTGCATTGGTAGGGGCTCGTATCAAACAATACATGTACCAAAATGTCACACATTGTACATTTTTAACAAGAAAATCACTCTCTCTCACTTGATCAGCTTTCCAAAAAACCTCTCTCTCTCTCTCTCTCTCTCTCTCCCTCGCACACACACACACACACACACACACAGAATCATAAAAACCTGGAAGTGATGATACAACTTTAAAATTAACCATAATAAATAAATAAATAAATAAGCAAATAAATAAACAACATGTCTGTACAAGATAAAAAAAGGTACATTATAATAAATAAAATATAAAAATGCATTAAGTAAAAAAAAATTGATTGGAGCACTTTTTGCTAGGTTTGAGGTATTAAAGGAATGATCTTGGTTCTCTTATTTGGCAGAACAGTTTGCTAGAGGATAATTCAGGAGATTACACTGATGCATTTTTTCTTCTTCTTAATAATGTTTACTACAGCTTTAATAAGACTCATGGTTCACTCACCACTGAGCATATTTAGGTATGTTTTGTTGCGTCCAGTGAGGCCCCTGGACTGTTTACCGCTTGACTGACTCTGCCTGTATAATAATGACTTCTTAAGGTCCATCTACTGGATACAGCATTAATCGATTTAGACCTGATTCACTAGATTCAGAGGAACCGAATGGAAAACTGTTATTTATTCAGTTTGTATATTTCCATAACTCGATTGGACAAATGCAACATGGCAAGCTGAGTACAATGCTGTATGCCTGCTTCAAATTCTCAGCAAATCTTTACACATGAATAAAGTCTAATGAATACTTATTTGGTCTGAATTGAAGTACTGAAATTGTTTTTGAATTACTGATCTGAATAGAAATTCAAGCAGGCGCACAGGATGGCCAAAACCACAGGCATAGTTTTATAACTTGTCTCTAAGACCAAGTCCGAATCTTTACCTTTGTCTCCCAATCAAACCAACTGCCATAAAACATCTCCTTAATTCACAATCATATCGGTCAAATCACATCTCTTGGTTTCAAATACTTTTACAGTCTCCAGTGTTGACATTTCACTCTAAATCACATATCAGGATTGTTTGCTTCCTCATTGTTGAACCAATCCAAGCCTCTGATCCCAATTTTGGTAACAAAGACATATATATATGAGAACGGTTCAGAAAAAAAAAATTCAGGAATGGTTTGTGATGGGTATGGGAATGTGGGAATGGTTCAAGATTTCCTCTTCATTGAAATCCATATTCACTCACTCAGTGACCCCATATGCCGGACACAATCTGTAAAAACATCAGGTCTTTCATCTCGAATGAAAAAAAAATACAAAACTGTATAAAAAGGTTATATACATGTTTTTTTTTCCTTCTCTGACCGGCCCTCTGAGTATTTGTCCTTCACTGATGGTGGGAATCACCTCTTTGCACCTTCCGTCTCACCCTGTAACTCCCCTTGGCCTTGGGAGGCTGTTAAACCATCTGTTGATGGTTGACTGTAAACCATCAGGTTGAAGATTCAACCTCACTGTCTCTTAATCAGTCATGCTGTCAGGTCCTCCAGTATCCCAGAATGCTCCTAAACATTCTTTCTAATCTTTTTCTTCTGCAGTCCTTCTGTGCCCATGATCAGGAATGCATCATGGGACTAATAAGATGTCATCAGGACTGTCCATCACTTCTGTGAGCTCTAAATGACAAAGAAAATATATAGAAGGGAGTACCGGAGTTAAACAGAAAGACAAACCACAAAAGAACAAAATAATATCAATGGACATGTGAAACTTCTAAAATACGACAGAATGAGGAAAGTGGACTTACTCTGAGTCTGGTGACACTTCAGAGATACTTTGTGAGGTTGCAGAGTGAGGTGGTGGGGATGGGGAAGGACCAGCAGCCGCAGAGGCAGGGTTAGGAGGCGGAGTCAGTACTGTGGAACTGAACGAGGCTAGGATCGAGGAAAGAATGTCCAACTGCTCGCTAGAAGGTTGACGACTAGGCGGAGCTCCAGGGGCCGTTGCAGGCGCGGGGTACCTACATAGAGGGGCGGAGTCTAATCTGCCATGTCGTGAGTGCAGTGCTTCTTGAGGTTCCTCTGTGATTGGTGGAGGGGGCGAGGCTGTAGCGTGAGACTCCGGGTGTGAGAGCTGACGTGGGGGCAGAGTTCGGAGCCACTCACGGCATGGCTGTGGCACCGCTCCTACACCCCCATTCGATTCTAGCTGCTCCCGGGAACAGCTGAGGTGCTCTCTGGATGCCTGCTGCCTCATTAGTGAACTCAGAGGCATTCGCATACCTCCTAAAGAACCTCCTTCCATTCCTGACAGGCCCCCTAAGCCAACTATTCCAGGCCCAAGATCCTCTCTTGAGGCATGGATGCTGTGGACGGGACCTAGATGTTCTCTGGAACCGAGCTCACGGCGGCGTGGCAGGAGGTCAAGGTTGTCGCGAGACCGCTGGCGGCGTGCGAGCGAGTCCAAGTGCTCACGGGAGGAGTAGCGTGAGGCTGGCTGGGACAGAGACCCCGTGCCTGAGCACATGCGGCCGTAAGAGGCGGCCGGTACACCCCGGTGGCCCAGTGTGGACGTGCGGTACCACGAGAGCTCACTGGGTACACGACCCACTGAAGACAAACCCTGCAAGGCTGGAGGACAACCAAGACGGTTCTTTAAGATACCTAGAGAAGCAGGAAACAGATAAAGAATGTCAGCTAGGTTTATTTGATTATCCTTTTGATTATGCGGTTTGTATGTTACCTATGTAGAAGATTCTAAATGAAAAAAGAAATCACAGCACACCACAGCTCAAAACAATTGTTTCTGAGGCTGCATAAAGGAAGACAATTGTAACTTCTAATTTATTTGCTAGTTAGGAAGAGAGCAATATTGTACACTATATTACTAATGTACACTATATTACACCTGTCCAGCATGTCCATATGTACTTGTTGAACATCCCATTTCAAAACCATGGGTTTTGGTAGCTCAAGTGGCTCTGGGATGTTGGTTGGAAGCTTGCACTGCCAAGCTGCCACTCTTGGGCCCCTGAGCAAGGCCCTATGCTCTCTCTGCTCCAGGGATGCTGTATCATGGCTGACCCTGCACTCTGACCTTCCAAAGTTCGGATATGCAAAGAAAGAATTTCACTGTGCTGTAATGTCTATGTGACAATAATAAAGGCTGCTTCTAAGGAGTCTTGTTGTCCCCAACCAGATGGTCAGGATATAGTTGGGAAGGTGTCCAAAAGGTTTTTGGTCATATAGTGTAGGTATAAAGGTGCTCCATGCCAGCCTTCAAGCCAACACCTTAGCTTTTCTCTGTCTCCTCTATCCTGACCTTCCAGCACTGTAATGATGATCTTTGGAGCGGATAAGCTTTCCCCAGAATCACTCCTCATAAAAAAAGCAGCTCTCTGGTTTCAATCATTAGCCACAGCTTTCCTCCAACACATTTATCACCATACTCTCTTCCTGTCTCATTTTTCTAGGCAAGAAAATCTGAAAAAACTGAGGAAATGTATTGACAGTGAGCCATAGTGTTGCATCTTCATAAGCAGTACATTAACAAATGAACAAGTTACAGCTTACATGATTGAAGGTGTAAAGAAGAATACCAGCATTTTCCCCAGACCCGTTAGAATTTAAAGCTTATAATATGAATAAACAAAAGACTAAAAAAACTTTTGGATTTGTCTGTGTGGTAAAGGTTATACCCCAGTATCATCTAAAACAGACACCTAACCAAAATCATGTGGACTTGCTCAAACATGTCTTTTGAAACATCATGTGTCTGCTTGGTTATGGTGCTGGCTGGATACGTATCTCGTTGTATGGGCCACATTCCTGCCTTTAGGAGCTGCCCCCTGGCTCATGGCGCCCTGTTCGGGTATTTGTACGTGTGCATGTGTGTTTCACCTTTGCGGTGTCTGTGCATGTGTGTCGGTCCGTTCTCATCTCCGCTGGTGAGTGCAGCGTCTGCCTGATTGTTATTGGCTGCATCTTTGCTGTAATCAGCCCCGAGACGGCGCTCCGAACCCCATTTTTGAAGAGAGTGAACCTCACAGCCCTCCAACGCAGGCCAATAGGAGAGCAGGTCATTTCCATCCAGATCTGACACGGAAACAACACACCATGCTATTGGCCGGCAAACACTGCTGGGTATTATGAAATAGAAGTTTCCATGGCTGCACTAATATCTACTCTATTCACTGTAGTGTTTCCTACCTAAGCTTTTTAACTTCTCCTGCTTTCATCAGTGGCAAAGTAAAATAATAATAGAACAAGATGCTCTTCAAATATTCTGCTCGACTTAGCAGAGATGCTGTATTTCCCATATATGGAATTATATAGAAGTCTTAGTGGTGTGTATGCAAACAGAACCTTCGAAAACTACATATTAATATTACCTTTGGCACCATTGTGGGTGGGGTCAGTGAGCAATCGCTCACTATGGTTGGTGCGTTTAAAACGGCGCTGGATTCGTCCACGTAGACGTACGTTATCCTCACTCTCAGAAGATGGGATGGACAAACTCCTCTCCTCCTCCAAAGAGAGGTCAGAGTCGGAGTCAGAGTCCTCACCTGATGTGAAGAAGACAGAGTGAGACGAGGATAATGGACAAAAGTGTGACCATACAACAAGCTGATTTGAGGTACATTTTAGTGGCGTAGAGGTTATTATGTGAGTTTACCTCCGTCACGGTGAAACATGGCCACATCGAGATCAGTGGCTCCCTTGTGTCCCAGCATGTGCTCAGCAGTCTGGCGTGCTAGAAGATTTTCCCTACTCAATAATTAAACAACCAATGAACAAAACAGCAGAGAGATGAACAAAAACAGAAAGTTAGTAAACCAAGCAGAAATGGTCTTCTCCTTAATGTATCTCAGCGGTTACAGATAACATTACAGCAAGCTCTTTTAGCTTGGGGTTCTATGATCATGTTCATTATTTCATATTAATGCTTTAAAACTTGCCCTGAATTATATTAACAAAATGGTAAGCTGTCTCTTTTTTGACCATGCTGTCTCTGTCAGTATTTCCTGTGAGACAGTGATGTTATTATGTTAGTTTGTATTCTTACCGAGCGCTGCTGACTGATGATATGGTGGAGGTTCCCAGCGTGATGCGATGTAATCCACTCTGTTCCAGCAGGGAGGCACTGTTGTATGGGTTCTGGCCCTACACACACACACACACACACACACACACACAATAAAAAAAACTCACTTTATTAATAAGTACACAACTAATTGAATACATATTTTTCTTGAACTTTAATGAAGTGAGCTCAGGTTCTGTGACTTTTTATTTCATTGGTCTTAGGTCTTATTCTCTATAATAATATATGTTTGTCTATCATTCGCTACTATTATTTATAGCCTTAACGGGTAACATTATCTAAACCTAATAATAAACACGTATTAATTAATATATAAATTTGTTATTTAATTTAATTATAATTATATACTATTTTATTCATTTTATTAATTATAATATATTATTGATTATTAAATAAAAAATAACTTTATCGCTACTATAAAATATGTACTAACAGAAACTAGTAGAAACGTACTAAAAAAAATGTTTATTAAGTTTATTAAAAATAGAATTTATTACGTTTATTTAATGGATGTTCCACACCAATAAATTGAACTATAAATGGATTAAATATCTTATGAGATATGATGTTATAAGATAAAAATGAACTCAAAGTTTTTTGACTATACATTCTTTACATATATAAATGAATACATGCATTATATATGTGATATGATTAAAATAGTGATTACAGTTTGATTTCTGAGACCCAAAGTGCCACTAATGACTCAAACCTGTGTGTGTGTGTGTGTGTGTGTGTGCTTACAGTAATCTGAGGTGGTCTAGGAGGGTCTTCACTGGGACTCTTCTTGCCAGAGCAGGCTGCTTTCCAGGCTTCCTGCACTTCCGAGTTCAGCAGAGTGAAGACCAAGAGAACTGCCAAACCCTATCACACAACACCACAACCTGGTGAGTACTCACACACACACACACTCACATATTTTACACACTATTCAATAGACAGGTTTGCTCGCATGATTATACACCACCCAGAAAAAGATAATAATTATCATGCCACTCTAACAAAATTTTTCCAGTAAATATTCACATAAAAACACTCACCTGTATGCAGCAGAGGATGATGAAGAGGTAGTGGAAGGCCAGGATGCTGTTATTGACTGCCATTAGCCCAAAGAACCACACACATGCACTCAAGAGCAGCAGGAGAAAGGCACTGCGGATAGTGGCACTGAGGCGTGAAGAAAAATGGAAATGATCCACATTAATTCATCACTAAAGTTTCCGATGGAGTTCATTTGGCAGCATAGGAGAAGGTTGGCTAAAGGGGACTAGCTGTCTGACTGAATAATGCTAGCTCTGACCCTTATGTAACCTGAAAAACTGGAGCAAAAACCAGGCATCCAGTCATGCAGAATAAAAACTTCTCCTGAGTGTCTCTCTCTCTCTCTCTCTCTCTCTCTCTCTCTCTCCATTTGTTTGTTTGTGTGTGTGTGTGTGTGTGTTTTAAAACTCACATTACAGGCAGCTTCTTTGTCTCCTTTTGAGACGGATTGCATGTAATGCGTAGAACCATCATAAACATCCCTGCATTTGTCTGTAAAGGAGGGAGGGAGGGAGGGAGGGAGGGAGGAAGGAAGGAAGGAAGGAAGGAAGGAAGGAAGGAATTTTTATTAATCTCCTGATTTATTAATTGGGACAGAGTAACATATTTTGCCAGTGATATGTTGTATCATTTTACTACAGCACTAATAATACCAACACAGACAGATAGACAGACAGACAGACAGACAGACACAAACACACACACACACACAAACACACAAACACGTAGATTATGGATTGGTGAATGAAAGGATGGATGGAATGACGGAAGGATGGATAGATGGGTGGATAGTAGGATTGATGGATGGATAGATAGACGGATGGATGGATAGATAGCTGGAGGGATGGAAGTATGGATGGATAATTGGATGAATGACTGGGTGAGTGGGTGTATGGGTATGTCATATATTACATTACATCATATTATATTATAGTACTAAGACACAAATGTCTCCTTCATATTAGACTGCCCCAGACTGGCAGCATGCAGTGTCCCATATGCCCACAGGCCAATTACAGCAAAGTGAAGTATCATTATTTCTAATACAATGCCTGGATCTGGCTCCACACTGTAATTTATCAGAGTTTAATTCAATTCAATTTAAATTTATTTGTACAGCGCTTTCCGCACTCACACAGTCACTAAACGGCTTCACAGAAATCTGGGTCAGTGACACTAATAAGCAAGGCAAGGGCAACAGAGGCAAGAAAAACCTTCACTGGAAGTCAATCTCAACTCATCACCTCTCTGTGATTACACACAAATAAAAATGTGTTTGAAATATGTTTCACATTCCACTGCTCTAAAGCTATTTATCTAAGTGACAACAGTGGGAGAAATTTATTGTGTCACATGCTAAAATGTCTTCGCACACACACAAACACATACGCACATACACACACACACAGACACACACACAAACACACACACACACAGTATATATATACTACATAAATAATAGTGTTAAAGATGAACTCTTACAATACAATACTGAATAGTTTTGTTTTTTTTTACATACCAGTATAACAATGACAATGGGTCCAGCAAAACTCCAGATAAGTTTATCATAAAGGGAGATCCAGCAGAAATCAGGGTTTCCATAACCTTCTGGGTCCAGACCCACAGCCAGTCCTAGAACAGAAATACATAATGGTCAGGACCTGCTGTATACCTGATAGATAGTTTGTCCAAAAGATAAAATTTCACCTTTTTTTGGTAATATAAATTTCCAGAACTTCCAGATCTTTGTAGATACAGGATAAATACATACTAAAGTAAAGTAAAGTAACTAGATGACTGATACAGCCAATGACAAGCTGAAATATTTTTTTTGTCGGATTATATCATATAAAATACCCTCTTCCAGACTGACTTAAAGGAAACCACACTTCCTGTTTAACTGTAGATTTCTATAACAGTTCATAGATTTCATTACATATTTACTGTTAATGTTGTGGGACATCCACAAAACTAGTTTCTGTTAACAGATACATTATAAAGGCAATATAACATTGTTCAGCTTCTTTTTTTTTATTTCTTAAGGTCAATCAATAAGACGTTATATGCAGCTTGTTCAGCAGGACTGAATATAATACTATGCTAATATTTGTTTATTATAGATCTAATTATAGTAGCTTGATAGACAGACAGGCAGACAGGCAGACAGCTAGATAGATAGATAGATAGATAGATAGATAGATAGATAGATAGATAGATAGATAGATAGATAGATAGATAGATAGATAGATAGATAGATAGATAGATAGATAGACCCAAAATATAGTTTGCAAGTTCAAAAAATATAAACATATTCAGTAAAAATGATTTTTTAGAAGTATTCTAACACTGGATATATAGTGAGTAAAGCCTTATATCTACAAGTTTTCTGAGTAAATGTGGAAATGTCAGTACAAGATACTATCAACAAACAAATTGAGCTTTTGTGAACCTACAGTGTAAAATCCTCAGTGTCACTTTAACTACTGCAGAAACACATTGAGGATATGTTAATTCATGGCTGTTGGATTCGCTCTGAGAGCCTGGGGTCAGGAAGTCACTGTGCAGTTATCCGCAGAGATTATGACGGTCAAGGGTCTTGCTCAAGGGCACACCACTAGTGATCTGACCTCGGTAACCCCCTGGCTGCTGACTATCTCCCACGCATATAAACTTTAAAAGGCTTATTCAGGCATTTTTAATTGAGAGACAACTCACCTTTGACAAATGCTAATGAAACCTTAATCCCTAGGCGGTATATTACTCATATATTAAGTGGCTAACCTCACCCTTAAGTCATCAAATCATTTATAATCAACTGACTTAAAACAGAGTCTTGTAAGTGACTTAGCATTGTGTATGTGTATCTACCAGTAATGATAGCAGGCACTCCCCAGCCAATGGCGTAGTAAAACCTCATGGCTCCATAGTTGATGTTTCGGGCTTCGGTCTGCATGCGGTAAATGTGCAGAGCTTCCACAAACATCCAGGCAAACGCGGACATGAAGAAATAATGCAGCAGGATCGCTACCACCGTGCACAAAAACTGGGAGAGAAAACACAGGTGTGGAGAAAATAGGATGTCAGTCAGAATGCACGAGCGTGACTGAATAATGCAAAGGGAAGGCAGGACGACACGGCAACAGAATCTGTGCAGACACCGAACCAACTGAAGTGATCAAGTGGAAAATAATGAGGCATTATTATGCCGAGGATGACGTGTGAATAAACAAGCCAAGGCGCTTTCTAAATAAACCGCCAGTGGGACTACTGGAAATTCATTAAGCAAGAGGCTTGATTTATGAATGGATGTGAAGAGACTCATTGGTGATTTTACAGGAAGCGTTTACACAAGCAATGCTGCGTTCTTGAAAATGTACTTCGTTCAGAAAAAGAAAAATGTTCCATGAGTTTGTGTATATGGGCTCATTAATGTAAACATCTATTCATATGCTTTGAACAAATTTAATCAAATTTTTTGGCATTTGATATGGATGACCTGAAAGAGCCGAAAGATGAAATGCCTGTCATGGATTCTCTAGCGAAAATGAAGATAAAATACACGCTCTCTTAGCAGCGTAATATAAAAGGCAGTGATAGAATACACAGGCTTAAGCTTTATGACGGTTGTCATGGTAATATTATCAGCATCCCTACATAGCATCAGATGTATTGATTTCAATCTAACTTCATTTTTCAGAATGAAAGTAATTAAAGTACAGCTCGAAGCCCATGGCAACCAAATTTGGCCACTGAATAACGCGATAATGGACGTGCACTTAATTTTAATCCAAGTGGGTGGAGAGTCCAGAGCATGTGCAAGTCTGTCATCCATCAAACTGACAGCAAGACCACTGAGTCTGTCTGACAGGACACACCGTATCTGAAATATTTTTTTAGATACCATGCTGCCATGGTATCTGTACCCAATTTGAGACGTTCAAGCTGTGCACAAAACTAGTGCATTCTTTTATTGAAGTTGAAATGTCACTAAAACTGCAATTCGAGCTCTGAAACACTATTAATCATGAATGAAACAACAGACATCGATATCACGCTCACACATCCACACATCTACACACATCCACACACATCCACAAAGACACACGTGCACTGAATTATAACTCGCAAAACTGTAAGTTGTTTATTGCGAGTGGGATGCACTCGAGGGAAAAGTGTGTGTGTGTGTGTGTGTGGCTGCATGCTTATATGTGCACATCAGACAAAAGCATTTTGCTCAAGTCTGAGTCACAGCGTAATATTCAGTGTGATTGATGGCGTTCTCTGTGCTGATGGCAGTGATAGCAGTGTTTAAATGAATATTTAAATCATGCTGCACAGTGCTGTCTGTAACATTTCTATCCAGCTGCTAATACATGTTTTAAACTGAGATAGGTGGTATGAATATGTCTACAACATTAGACTGACTTTTTTTTAATGATTTATACCTCCATGACAGCCACACCCATTAATTTAATGACCTGCACAGTGAGCAACTCGCTCACTCACTCAATCATCACTTAAATAGTCACCGACTCATCACACGCTGTCACTCACTCATCATTTATTCAGTCAGTCAGTCACTTATCATTTAAATAGTCACTCATCACATACTCAGTCACTCACTCATCACACCCTCAGTCACTCACTCATCACACACTCAGTCACCCACTCATCACACCCTCAGTCATTCACTCATCACACACTGTCACTCACTCATCATTTATTTAGTCAGTCAGTCACTTATCATTTAAATAGTCACTCATCACATACTCAGTCACTCACTCATCACTTAAATAGTCAGTCAGTCACATATTCACTCATCACACCCTCAGTCACTCACTCACCACACACTCAGCCACTCACTCATCACACACTCAGCCACTCACTCATCATACACTTAGTCACTCACTCATCACACACTGTCACTCACTCATCAGTCACTCATCACTTAAATAGTCACTCATCACATACTCAGTCACTCACTCATCATTTAAATAGTCACTCATCACACACTGTCACTCACTCATCGCTTAAATAGTCAGTCAGTCACATACTCACTTACTCTTCACTCACTCATCACACTCTCAGTCACTCACTCATCACACCCTCAGCCACTCAATCACACACTCAGTCACTCAATCACACACTCAGTCACTCACTCATCATTTATTCAGTCAGTCAGTCAGTCATCACTTAAATAGTCAGACAGTCACACACTCACTCACTCATCACACTCTCAGTCACTCAATCACACACTCAGTCACTCAATCACACACTCAGTCACTCACTCATCACACACTCAGTCACTCACTCATCATTTATTCAGTCAGTCAGTCACTCATCACTTAAATAGTCAGACAGTCACACACTCACTCATTCATCACACCCTCAGTCACTCATTCATCACACCCTCAGTCACTCACTCATCACACACTCAGTCACTCACTCATCATTTATTCAGTCAGTCAGTCACTCATCACTTAAATAGTCAGTCACACACTCACTCACTCTCACACAGTAACTCACTTATAATTCATTCATCACTCGCTCATAATTTATTAGTCATTCAGTCACTCATAATTTAATAGTCATTCAGTCACTCATAATTTAATAGTCATTCAGTCACTCATAATTTAATAGTCATTCAGTCACTCATAATTTAATAGTCATTCAGTCACTCATAATTTAATAGTCATTCAGTCACTCATAATTTAATAGTCATTCAGTCACTCATAATTTAATAGTCATTCAGTCACTCATAATTTAATAGTCATTCAGTCACTCATAATTTAATAGTCATTCAGTCACTCACTCATTCATTCACACATTCATCATTCATTCATCACTCCCTCAGTCACTTACACATCACTTAGTCAGTCACTCACTTTGTTACTCACTCAATCAGGTAGTCAGTTACCCAGTCACTCATTCAGTCTTCATGTAGTCATTGTCAGGTAGCCAATCAATCAATCAATCAATCAATCAATCAATCAATCAATCAATCAATCATTTAGTGACTCAGTCACACACTGACATGGTCTCTATTTCCTTTGTTCCCTTCCTACCAGCCTTCCTCTCTCACTGACTTAATCTTCTTAAATATTAATAAATATTATATTAATGAACACACTCACAACCTAACTTTGTCACTGGTCCCATATTCTTTTATAAAATATTCCATCTCTCTTTCACATGTTTTCACTTCTTTATTCCTCCACTCTTTCACTCACTAACTTACAATCCCTGATTCTTACTTACTTAGTCTCTTACTTATTTGTTCTCTTGGTCCATTAATCCTTAATTTGTCCAGTCCTTCACACTTACACACTTTACCTTCCATCTCACTCCATCAAACCTTCACTCACACACTTCTTTTCTTACTTACACTCTCCCTCTATCCCTTGCTCCCTCACTCACTCACCTGTTGTTCGGTTTGGTTGATGCCCAGCAGGTAGGTGAGCTGAGAGAGGAATGCAGCCGCAGCCATATTGGAGTGTATGCTGCGTGTGTTCGACTTCAGCTCTCTCAGACAGGAGAGCACTGTAACCGTTAGCAACAGTGCCACCATGGAAACGGATAGAGATGTGTATGTTACTATGGCAAGAGTCTCCAGGTCACCCTCTAATTGCTGCTCGCCGACAGAGAGAGAGAGAGAGAGAGAGAGAAAGAGAGAGAGAGAAGAAAGAGAGAGAGAGAAGAAAGAAAACAATGATATGATTAATGATTAAATGAATGCAGCTTTCTTTCAAAATTAGCATAATTTTATGGGTTAATTTCTTGTTGTGATGTGCTGAGCTGTGTGTTACCTCTCTTTGTGAGCTGTCCATTAACACCCCAAAGGTACCCAGTCTATGGCACTGGCAGCGCACATGTGACATGTTTCTATAGACAACACTGCAGTCCCTCACTGTCCAACAACCTGCTGCTGACACTCTACACACACATACAGAGATACAGGAAAACATTTGGGCATTATTTAGGTGGGAAATGATTTTAAATGGCATTAACAGTCCTCAGCTTTTTTAACATCACACAGAACTTCCAGTCATACACTCAATCTGAGAAACTCACGGGCTGGTGTGGTTCCACTGAACACATAGAGGCTTGCTGCGGTTACTTGTTTCGAGGAGCCGGAACTCCAGCAGGACAGGTGACTCCAGGAAACCCTCCACAAATGAGTGATTATTATACACAGATACACTCACTACGGGAGAATTCAGTACCGGGTGACGTGGCAACCTGCAAGAGAAAATAGACCCACTTAGGACACATTTTCTCCAAAATTTGCTCTTGATCAATTTCCCACCACTCACTCTACCCTATCATGCGACAGTTATCAGCCGGGGAGAGAGAAAACCACCACATGCTGTCTCCAAGACATGTAAATTCATTTTTTGCATCTTTTCAAATTGTTGCTTGTGCTGCTTCACAGCAGCATTGGGAGGTAAGCACTATCCACCCTCTTACACATTCATGCACTCATAGATGCCCATGGTGGTGACAAAGTATCTATCTATCTATCTATCTATCTATCTATCTATCTATCTATCTATCTATCTATCTATCTATCTATCTATCTATCTATCTATCTATTCTTTTGGACTCGTGGAGCACAGATGGCTTGTTGGAATATAAGCTTGCAATGAAAAATAAAGCCTTTACTCGTATCTGAAATACTTAATTATGTTTTATGTGTCCTTTCTAGACATTTTTACAAAAATGTGTTAAAAAAATCCAAAATCCCAGCAGATTTTGACTGTCACATGCCCTATTGTACCCACTTTACCCATATCAGCAATGGGGCTGCTGGGGAGACATGGTGTTTTAATTTTGGTGTTTAATATTAATATACATTGGCCCTGATGTAATAATTCAAGGCCGTAAGCAAATGATTATAATGTTGTCAAGAGATAACATCTTGGCCACAAACTGTGTAACTTGAACTCACAAATGTATAATTGTCACACTTAATATGAGGCCTTCAGGTGACTGTTTGCTAGGAACAGACAAAGAAATATATCCGTGTTGCAACCACAGTCTGTGTCTTTATGCTGCATTCTAAGACTGAAGTAAAGTGTAATCATACACATGTTAACAGCATTTGGCAGATGCCCTTAAGCAACTTACATTTTTAGACAATTGAGCAATTGAGGGTTAAGGGCCTTGCTCAAGGGCCCAGCAGTGGCAGCTTTGGTGGATCTGAGATTTGGACTCACAACCTTGCGATCAATAGTCCAAGCAGACCCTTATTCCCAAACAAATCAGCAAAATGCTGGTGTTACACTGGTGCCTACATGACACAGAGCTGGAATATACTCTCATAGACATACACTTTGTCTCCAGACAGACACACAAACACACACATACTCACCTAACTCCACGACGGTCTGTATGATATTTGGGAGGAAGCGCAGCTCCGAGACTGCGGTATATCAAGACAATGACGATGGTGAAGGGTGAGTTATTTGGCCAGCTAGATCGTCGTGCTGCTGGCACTTCTGGAGTCTGATTGGTATGTAGAATTATTGGGGCTGAAAATAAATGCAAAAAAAAATGTAAAGCATGAACATCTTTATTGAATTAGTCTTAAAGTAAAAGTGTAAAATGTTTCGGTGTGAACTCACAGTAGTTGCGTTGTAGCACCAGGGCACTAGGTGGCAGCACTACATGTGTGTGTGCATCCCAGAGGGCCTGTCCACGAAACATTGTGCTGTGATAGCGAGGAAAACGTTTCCGCACGTGTGTGTGGTTCTCTACACGGTCCACAGTCATTACTGCAATTAACACAAACAAAGCTAGTGTTAGTATCTTTTTAGATTATTAGATAACTAGGATTAGTATGAGCTGTTTGGAGAGAGAGAGAGAGAGAGAGAGAGAGAGACTGACCTATATTGGGTGCCACCAGTGCTACGGGATTGAGGTAGGTGTGTTTGGTGTTCTGGGCGAGGTTGCGTGAGTATTGCTCTAACAAATCAGCCAGGCCTGCTGCTCCACTCTGAGCTGAACTCTGAGACCTCCACAACCCTGCAGAGCCTGGGCTGAGCAACACACTACACGCTCGCAAGACATTCTACAAAGAGAAAGGAGAGGGATGAGCAAGGGTAGCAGGGTGAGTTGGGAGTTAAAGATAAAGTGAGATGAAAAGACGAGGAGAGAGAAATAAGATTGTTAAGATGTTGCGTTTGAGGAGAAGGAAAAAGAGAGAGGAAGTACCTGAAGGAAGAGAATTAAGTAAAGGGATAAAGAGAGAAGAAGAAGAGTGAGATAAAAATAGGATGAAAAGGAAAGTAAGAAAGACAAAGGGTCAGATAGAGGCCACAGAGGCAGAGAGATAACAGGCAGGAAAAAAAGTGAAAGAAGAACAGATGGAGGAGGAGATAAGAATGACAAAACGGGGAAAGAGATAGAGACAGAGAAAAGTAGAGAAAAATAAGAGAGAGAAGGGAGCATGGAAGGAAGGAAGGAAGGAAGGAAGGACAGAAAGGTGGAAGGAAGGAAGGAAGGAAGGAAGTAGAAAGGAGCATAGAAAACAGAAGTGGAAATACAGAGAGAAAGGGGTAGAAAAAAGAAGTGTAAGAAACGGAGGTGGAGAGAGACAGAGAGATGATAAAGCATGAGATAATGTGAAAGTGAGTCAGCGTGAGAGACAGAAATCAGAAGAGATAACTGGAGCGTGTGCAGTGTATATTCTCACCTCGGTGAAGTGAGCGTCCTGCGTGGCCGTCAGACCAAAACCTGTTTGAAGACTCTCAAAGGTCAGGAGGCGGGACAACAGTCTCTCAGCAATCTGGAGGTCGTTGCCATAGAGATAAGTTGTTGCCTCGGTTACATCACGCAGCTGATGGGCCAGCTTCTTTTCAGTGATGGTGTTCAGTACTGTCTCATTTCTTTCAACCGCCTCAAGCTGCACACACACACATACACACACACACACACACACACACAGTCTGTATTAGTAGTCTTGAAAGGAAATGGATGTGTACTGATTGAGGTACAAAAGAGGCTTATGTGTGTGTGTGTGTTGCTCTTCTACCGCTGTGTTGAGCTCAACAAAAGCAGGAGAAGTGCAGTTATAGAGATCAGGCTCCAGCCATCCTCGGTCTATATCACAGTGACGAATAGCAGCTCCTACACAAACACAAACACAACCACACACAGTAATTATTGTAATTCATTAATAAGATAATGTCATAATATCACACACCTACACAGTCTGCATTTTAAAGAGCATCTGCTTAAACCAGGCAGCACAGAAACACAAACACTCACCTACTGATCCTTTGGGACAGGGCACCACAGCTGGCATGTTGAACTTGGTCCTGGGCCACCAGATTCCCATGGTGATCATCTTTGGACAGCCATCATAGATCACTGTGGAGTACAGAGGGATAAATAGGTGTTTTTTTTTATTTGATATGTGTGTAATGCAGGTAAGTTAAGATGGGAAATTGACCCTGTAGTTAAGAAGACAGGGTAAGTAAAATGTAGTGGTATAATGCTGGTGTGTTGCTGATTTGATTGGGTTTTTACTTGTTCTGGCATAGTTGCTGATAGTCTCATCATCAGAACTCTCACGTACATTATTGACCCAGGAATCAGTCAGACAGCAAGAACAAATCATTATCTGATATATAGGCTAGTTCATGCAACTACTGACTAGATACAACTAACTGATTTCTTTTAATTGGGCAAAAATAAATAAATAAATAAATAAATAAATAAATAAATAAATAAATAAATAAATAAATGTGATTTATTTATTTGTTTATTTATTCATTTATTTATTTTTATAACAGCAGCTTCAGCAATGCTCTAGCTGTCATTTAATCTTGAACTTGTCCTGATGTTATAATTTCTCCACAAGATTTCAGTCAAATAAAAAATATATTGTTTAAAATGCATTTATTATCATTACAGCTAAATCTTTGTCGAAGTAAACGGACTGTTGCTATAAATAATAACAGAACCTGACTTGTTTCATGGCCATTCCACTGTATTGCATTTTGTCTAGGGTTATTATCATTTAAAAAGCATCACACTGTTTTTAATAATAATAATAAAACACATTGGTTAGCAATGTAAATGGAATAAAAATGGATAAAAGCCTTTTTGTTAGGCTGCAACACCAAACGCTGAAGTATTTTATTTTTTTACTTAGATAGCAGTCTCTTACATTTATTCTATTATTATTATTATTATTTAAAGAAAAGGAATTATTTGATATAGATGTTATTTCTTTTAGATTTCCAAATGCAATTGAATACCTACATAAGTACACACACCCAGAAACTACATTTGCTATAGTTATATAGATGCGACTACTGAAATTTACTGAAATCTATTCATATTGATTGTCGTGATAAAAAATATTTTTGAAGCAAATTAGAGGATCCGATTTAATTGGACCTTTCTCCAACACGGCTTACACACACGATAATGTATTCGTTTTTATCCTAACCCCTTTTCACAATTCAACTGCTCTTGTCAGGTGACCTATTTTTCCACTGCACCAATGTGCGCCAAGACGTTTAACATGTGCCTGATTTTTTTGTGCTTCTTTTTGATCATGAAAATAGAGTCCTATGTTCTGTGTGGTACATGACAGCAAAATAACACACACACACAAATATAGTAACACTCCCACAGAGTGATGCTTTCAATGGGAAAAAATAAATGATTATACCAGAAAGGAACTTGAAAATAGATAATATTTCAGAATATGAATGAATATCTACATGGATGGAGATGCAGACACAAAATCATAAGTGTTAAATTACCTTTTGAATGTGCATATAGATTTGCTTTCAGAAATCTGAAAGTAATTTAACACTGCTGCTTTTTATTGCATGGATGAATGAATGAAAGTAAGCTGGATTAGGTGTGTGTGGGTGTATGTGTGAGACTCTGTCCCACCTTCGCAGCCAGTCTGTGTGACCTCAGCAAAGGGGTTATCACACATGTTGCACTGCCGACCAATCACTCCTGGCCTACACTGGCACTGACCGCTCTCTGGGTCGCACGTCCGTGTGAAGGAGCCCACTGGATAGCAGTCACATGGCAGGCATACGTCACTGCCCCGTCGCCGATAATGGAACTCCTAATACATATACAGCCACAGAACACAGACATACACACGCATGAGCAGGATTAAACACACCGAAAATACGTACAGATCAGCAATTATACGCATATAAGCAGGACAAAACACAGAGCAGGGTGATTAATCCTCTATAACAGTGTCAGTAATTCCAGCTGCATGATGAATCACAGGTTTATTCAGATATTAACACGCTCGTTCTAATACATTATCATTATCTACATTAACACTTCATTCACACAATGAGTCTAATTAATAAACAATTATTTAACTAATAATATGTATAATAACTTAAATGGTAACGTTTTCTGTGAGGAGAAACAAATTCTAAATTTTATCGTGCTTTGCTTCACATCATCCTTGATTACTTTCCTATAACCACATTCACAAGTTTTTTATACCTTATATATTAACTGAATTAGATCATGCTTAATATCTATAACAGCTCATTTTTAGAGCCTTCAGGCTGCCCACTAGCAATTAATATTCATAAAGAAGACCCCCTCCTCGGGTGGGAATTTATATTCATTAATTGCCTTGCTTAAGCAGTGAAATAAGCCTGTGCTGTGTACGGAGAAAGAGTGTGAGCTTCTTCTAAATCAGCATTTTGACGCCTATTTCTGTTCATAAATTGAGTAAGAAAATGTCATTTCCTTAATTAATGTCATGGAACCACAAGATCAGTCGCTAGCAGTTTTACTGGCTTTGATTGCTAATACTAACATAAGAGATATGAGCTGAGATGTGAGTGTACACAGCGACAAAAGCATCTGGAAAACGTCACTTAGAAATTATGGAAACTATTTGGGCAATGAAAAGTGATAGCGTTCATATTTCTGTACATATTCTTGCATCAGATACTTTGCTTCTTTACGCTAACTTATCCCGCGTAAACACCCTCTCAAATTCTTCTAAGTGAAATCTTACTTGGCAAGTAAAATTCTTTCTGAATTGGCTCATTTCTCCGAAGTTACTGTTTAGTTGCCATAACAAAGTATTTTACAAATGAACACTTTTTTTTAAATAAGGGACAGTGTTTAAATGTACAGTAATATTTTGCCTGTTTATTAGAAATTAATTGTGTGGGTTTTTTTCAGAGCGAAATCAATTTCATTTAAATTGTCATTAGATTTGACTCAACATTATATATAATAATAAGATATAATAATACTAGGCATAATAACTTTAATAATGGTGCTAATGGGCACCTAGGTGGTGGAATGAACCGCCCTTAGATGTACGAACAGCTGTTCCTAGCAATTTTATATAGATAGACAGACAGACAGACAGACAGACAGATAGACAGATAGATAGATAGATAGATAGATAGATAGATAGATAGATAGATAGATAGATAGATAGATAGATAGACAGATGACAGACAGACAGACCGATAGATAGATAGATAGATAGATAGATAGATAGATAGATAGATAGATAGATAGATAGATAGATAGATAGATAGATAGATGACAGACAGACAGACAGACAGACAGACCGATAGATAGATAGATAGATAGATAGATAGATAGATAGATAGATAGATAGATAGATAGATAGATAGATAGATAGACAGATGACAGACAGACAGACAGACAGATAGACAGACCGACAGATAGATAGATAGATAGATAGATAGATAGATAGATAGATAGATAGATAGATAGATAGATAGATAGACAGATGAAGGACAGACAGACAGACAGACCGACAGATAGATAGATAGATAGATAGATAGATAGATAGATAGATAGATAGATAGATAGATAGATAGATAGATAGATAGATAGATAGATAGATAGATAGATAGATAGATAGATAGATAGTGCTCTTTTTTCCACCACACAGACTTTTAGACCAACAGTATTCCTAGTCTGTTACCTTGTGAGTTTGAAGTTTCCATTGATTGAGCAAATCTAGAATTTATGCTTCACAGACCCTGCATTTTGAGAAGCATGGCTGTAGACTACATTTCTGAAAACACTATGCTTTTCTATATTATGTTTACTAGCTAAACTGATTTCTTAAATAATAATTTATAGCAACTAGAACCTGATAAGGGACACGGACCAGCACTTAATTATAAATCAACACGCTTAGCATAGTTGGTATCAGTATCGCTGACTCAAGTCTCTAGCATTACTTTAGGCAGTGTAACCTCTTACAGCGTAACTAATCTCTCTTAATTACGGCTTCATGCATGTGAATCAATTACCATATGCCTTACAGGCTAACGATGCTACCAATTACTTTGTGTGTGTGCATGAGTGTGTGTCTATTTGACTCCAACACCTACTATCACACACCCTCACACACTAAAGTGATAAGGTGCTTGCCAGGACAGACTCTAGTGACACTGATTAGGTCAGTGAGAAGATGAGGAGAGCTGGCTGCTACAAGCACAGTGGATAATTACAACATGAAGAGGGGGAATACTTCCAGTCTTACATTTTAGAAATGAAATAAGATTATGCTGTAATATGTACCTGACGAAAATGAATGCTATGTAAAGACTTTATGCAAAACATCCAAATGGTACAAAGATATAGCTTTTGAATCATTTTCACTTCATACAATCCCGCAATGCAGATGTTTCCTGAGTATAGACGTGGAAAACACAAATGGGTGAATACATTTATACTCATGCATGTCACACGTTTCTCTTCATGATATGATTTTTGTTTACACGGTCATGTGCACTGCCATGTTCTCGTTGTGTCTCCGCCCTTGTCTCATCACCGGTACTCTTGCTGTCTGTTTACTTTGGCAATTTATTCATACTGAATTTCATGGTGTGTTCATGTGATCTAACGCATTATATAACATTATAATGTGAAGTGTCCAAATGGTAGAATAGGAACAGTTTGTTAATATGTTAGCTTGGTGAAAGAAAAGGCATGTAAAATGCTACCGCAAATCGGATTTTTCAGATGGGCATGAGCAAAGCAGAGAGCAGAAAATAGGTTTTGAAGGAGAAAGAAGACAGATTTCGCTAGTAGAACAGAGAGATTTCAAAAGGTCAGACATCAGGCAGAATGGCAGGGGTTCAGATTAGAGATAAGAGAGCAAGAGCTCTGCGTGTGTGTGTGTGTGTGCGAAGACACAGATAGCTCTTCAAAGCCTAATCTTGTGTTGAATAATCTCCAGGAGCTTTTTATATGTCAAAGCCATCTAAAAAGAACAACACCCTCGTGTCTTTATGATAATGAAGTTGAATGGTAATCATGAATGTACTGATTAGTATCAGACACTGGGATTAAGAGGCTGGGTTATAATGAGTGATTAATTACTTCGAGGACTATTTGTTTGTGCACGTGTGTCTATTTGGATTTAACTCTTCGTTAAATGTGGCTGTAAAGCCAGACGCAGCTGGATCATGGGATTATATGCAGAGCTGAAACTGATATGAAAGCCATGTGTGCTACATGCCTGTGCATGTACATCTAGAATACATTATCCAATCAGCCAACCATCTGGTAGCAGAGCATTGTAAAAAATCATGTTCCTACAGGTTAAAGGCTATAAAATAAATAAAATAATTGAGAAAATTGAAGAAAAGTGTCTTCATCTGCCCAGTTTCAATCAGTCTACGTCCACTTTAGCCTCAGTTTCCTGTTCTTAGATGGCAGGAGTGGAAGAAATGTACTGTTGTAGCCTATTCTCTTCAAGGTTTAATACGTTGTGCATGCTGAGATGCTTTTCTTCAGGTATAAAGAGTGATTATTTCAGTTACAGTAGCTTTCCTGTTAGCTCAAAACTGTGTTTCTAATCATACACTTCCTCTACAGTCTAATCTGTCTCAGTAACAAGGTGTTTCCATCCACCTTTTTTTTTTCTTTTGCACCATTCGGTGTAACCTGTTACTGTGTGGTCTTATGCATTGCACTGCTGACACATGACTGGAAAACTGGGGAGAATTTACAAATCTGGGACAATATTTTCCTTTTATTTTCTTATTTTTTAGAAATAAGATCAAGATGTGACAATGAAATCTAACATATTCTTATATTCTATTTAAAAATCCCAGAGAGAGAGAGACAGAGAGAGAGAGAGAGTGGGCTTTCACCTTGCACAGGCACTGGCCGGTGGTCTTGTTGCAATCTGGATCGAAGCCTTTGCTAACATCACAGTGACATGGTCCACATGTAGGATTTCCCCACCAACCACGGGGGCACTGTTGCTCACTCCTACAACACACACACACACACACGTTCGTTATTAATATATGACAGTTTAATCCTTGCACCCACTGATACACACCGTTACACAGTCAGTCATGGAAACATGAACAAGCAAACAAATTAATGAACGCAAAAGCCAAGTTAACTATCTGTGAGTTGACTATGTGCAGGCATGTGCTGGTATTCTTGTGTGTGTGTGTGTGTGTGTTTTGGAAGAATGTGAGGCAGAAGGAGGCCTGGTGGCAATAAATATATGCATATATACATATATATACATATACAGAATAGTTTACAATTATAAGCACTGACCTCCTGAATATAAGGTTTGATCTAATTCCATAGAACTGCTATAATCCTAATGCAAAATTATAATCCTGTGTGTGTGTGTGTGAGTGTGTGTGTGTGTGTACCTGTGTTGGCAGTACTGGCCGTAGTGATTGTCTCCACAGTCACACACATAGCCGTGCGAGGAGCTCGGCTTCCTGTGGCACCGAGCCTCGTTCTCACACGGGTTCAGCCGACACGCATCTGTACAGCTCTTACCATAAAAACCTGCACACACAAACACACACACACAAACAAATTTCACCTTCTGCTTATCATCAAACCACACACACACACACACACACACATTTCCTGGGTTTGTCTGATCACAAAAGTGAGCATCCTCTACCCCAGCTGGTCTTGCTGTTTAATTATAATAGAATTATAAAAGGTCAATTTTATAATAAATACACACGAAGCCTGGGACTAAATGTTCTTCTCCAAGTTTTTCCCAAGAACAATTTTCCTCTTCGGTGAATATGTTTCACAATCCATCTAGAAGAATTAAGCAGAATGGATTTTATTGAAGATTGAATTGTACCCAGTGCAGTAGTAATGATTGTGCCACAGCTCCACTGAATGATTTACTCTGATTGGTCTGAAGTTGTTGATTCATTGTCTCTAACAGCAGAATAATGATAATGATAGCCTTTATATTAATTCACTCATTCTAGTCTATCTATCTATAATCCAGTTATCCATCCATCCATCCATCTATCTATCTATCTATCTATCTATCTATCTATCTATCTATCTATCTATCTATCTATCTATCTATCTATCTATCTATCTATCTATAATCCAGTTATCCATCCGTCCGTCCGTCCATCTATCTATCTATCTATCTATCTATCTATCTATCTATCTATCTATCTATCTATCTATCTATCTATCTATCTATCTATAATCCAGTTATCCATCCATCCATCCATCTATCTATCTATCTATCTATCTATCTATCTATCTATCTATCTATCTATCTATCTATCTATCTATCTATCTATCTATCTATCTATCTATCTATCTATAATCCAGTTATCCATCCATCCATCCATCCATCTATCTATCTATCTATCTATCTATCTATCTATCTATCTATCTATCTATCTATCTATCTATCTATCTATAATCCAGTTATCCATCCGTCCGTCCGTCCATCTATCTATCTATCTATCTATCTATCTATCTATCTATCTATCTATCTATCTATCTATCTATCTATCTATCTATCTATCTATCTATCTATCTATCACAAATGTACTGAACTAAGATACAGCAGTTGCTTCCCACATAATTCTGCGTTGATGTATTAGTTGAATGCCCATGCAATCCTTCCTCCATCCTTTCAAAACCTGTAATACGAACTTGCCCTTCTCTATTCAACACTGTTACTCTATCGAACAGACCAATATCTGGAGTCCCCACAGCGTATAAATGGATATAACTGTATAGAATTTGATTACTTCAAATTCTGATACACTATTTAGATGGATATATGAAGGCTGATCTATTAATTCGAGTAAAAACAGATTACATGTAATCGTAGCTAAAAAATCCTAACGATAGGTGAAACCGAGTGATGGAGGTCATGGTTATGTCTCACAGGTAGATCAAACATATCTTGATAAGGTTTTGATTTTTACTGGATCTGAGAGGTATTAAGAAATGGTGCTGTTAGAATACTAACCTTATAATGGAGTATTGATAATGATAAGTAGCATCTGCAGCTTCTTTCATGCACTGTGGCTCTGATTTGCTGAAGTTTCACTCGTGTAAACACGAGAACACCAACAAAAAGACTTGTATCAGAGAATTCAGCTTAACCTTATATCATTATATAAATCATATTGAAAGCACACACTATGTACGATCTTTTACATTCACATCATTCTAAAACATCTCACTGCCTTTAATCTGTGTTACACACCGACATAATAACTGTGTATATGATACTGCATGTGTGTCAGATTCTGTGTTAGTTTTCTCTTTAAGATTCAAGCTTGACACAGCTATCAAAAAAAAAAAAAGCAATCTGAACTTAAAAAATGAAAATACAGAAAAAATTGAAAAGAGTTAACCTTGTAATATAATTTGGATATCATTGGACAAAAATCTCACTTCACACCTAACCGTAATAACCTAATAAATAATGCAGATATTTTGGATGGATTCTCATGTCAATTATTAACAGACGTAATAACCTAATAATTATTTATTTTCATTTTATCCGTAGCCAGGACCACCTGCTATCTTTAAAAAGGGCTTCCACGCCAATTGACAGCAGTGATCAAGGCCATTTTATTACAACAGCTTTGCTAAAAGCGTGCTGGAAAGGTTCATGAACAATCAAGAATAATATTAATCAATAGTGAAAGTGCTTGCATTGTGTAAATTAAGTCATTCTAATAATAAAGTTTAGGCAAAGAGAAGAAAGCCTACATTCACTAATTGGGGCATACACCGAAGCAAACAAATGCGGCAGAAACAGGACACGTCCATGATCAAATGCACGAGAGATACACAAGAGAGAGAGAGAGAGAACAGAATGTGAAAATGCAGGAGTACTTAAGACTTTTACACAAAACATGACCCTAACCTTGGCTTCACAGTCACACTATAATCCGATTGAAAGAAAGACTTTCTCTCTATAGGCTCCAGCACAATAAACCTCTCGTCTCTAATCAACCAGTACTGCTGTGACTGTTTGATCTTCCTCACTTTCCCTCCTTCTCCTTCCCTCCCTCCCATTCAAACCAGACACAGAGCCGAGAGATTTTCTCCCTCCAGAGAAAGCACAGAAACCGACTCTGACTCCTTCCTCACACTGACATACTGAGATGAAAAAGAAAAAAAAACTTGCTTTCCTGCCGCGATTTCTTACACAGAGTCTGTAATCAGACCGGAACATGCTGCACAGTCACCATAGACACAATAATGCAGTTTAATAATAAAAAAAAAGCCATCGTTACAATTGAGCAGCATGTGAATATTAAAGAGTTAACGCTGAAAACGTGCACAATGGCATTCAGAGCTCGGCTCGTATCTAAGGACATATGGGCTTCATGGACACTTGCATGAATAGGGTGGAGTATGCGGGAGAGAGCTTCATGTCTTTGTTAACGTGATTCTGACCTTGAAGTTAAGTCAATATTTTCACTGAGCTCGAGTAAGGAGTGTTATTTATCACAACGTCACAGCGATTTATTACTTTGAAACACAATGAAAAAAAAGCAATATTAAATATGCCTTAAGTTTAATGTCTTAAAGAATAATTCTTGTGTTTAAAGGTGGTGAGAAATCTAGTCTTGAGCAGCTCAATTGAAGAATAATCCAGTAACCTTGGAGATTTGTATAATCTGAATGTGCTGGCTGGAAAATAAGCATAACTCTGTTTTTAACCGAAGTTGCTAGAACTAAAAACAGTCCAAAATGTTTTAAATATCATTTGGGATAATAATCTTTTCTGGAGGATGACTGGACATTATGACCTATCCACATGGGATAAGCAATTACTGAATAAATTGAGTATTGGTCAGGAATAATCAGTACACATGGGATTTTTAGTGTCATGATATTTTGTACATTATGAAGACACTTCTAACTATACTACTATAGTGCTAAGGATTCAGTAACTTAGTAAATATCTCCCAGAGGCATGCCTTTTAAATGCAGTGTATATTTTTTACTGTTATGTGTTATAAATTTGGCTTAAATATGGATCTGGATTTGGCATGAGTCAACACTTCCTGGATTCTCTATTGAAATATAATGAATGAGGGATTTATATTATTTATATTTATATTATATTATTTATATTCAGACGCCTGGTACATCTACGTAAATACACTTTCATTTATTAGTTACAGATTACACACACACTATAGCCAGAGGTATGTGGACACCTGACCATTACATTATATTTCTGGCATTTGGTAGCATTTGGTAGGTTAAGGGCCTTGCTCAAGGGCCCAACAGTGGCAGCTTTGTGGATCTGGGCTTCATAACATTCACAACCTTCTGATCAGTAATCATAAGACACCTTAACCACTAAGCTACCACTTCCCTATTACACTAATATATGGAACTATATCCACAATGCAGGAAGCACAGATTTGTACCGAAGATATTTGTCTGCTGTATAGCTTTAAGAATCCGACAGCCACGCTACAAAATCCAGTGAAAAGCATTCCCAGCAGAGTGGAGGCTGTTACGACAGAAACAGGGGACTAAATCTGGAACGGCAGGCTGGTCAGGTTTCCACAATCTTTTGGACATGTTGTGTATTTGAAGGCAATCCATATTAGAACGTTTGATATCGAATTTGTTCAACGTGATGTTGTGACGTGTTCAAATAAAAATGATTAAAAAAAACCTATTACACGTAGAAACTTCTAGCAATCAGGATCAGTCGTGCTTTTTTTTCCCCCGAAGCTGAATATTTAATGACCGCTGAGGTATATAGTTGAGCGAGTGGAGTCTGCAATGCAGTTATTATATACCCTATGTAGTAAGCATACATAGTGCAGAGGAAGACATTTGGGATTCAGTCTAATTATGTTGGGACAGATTTTCATGACGATCGTGTGTAGATTAAGAAAGTTATAAGTAGTAATAATTTGATATATTATTATATATTATATTCCAAATAATACCAACAAATACATTACTGCGGATAAATACATAAATAAAATAAGCAGGAAAGTTATGATACTGGCTGAAATATGTGCTTTATGTAATATTGTCTATGACAGTGTAACATTCAATTAACCTTTTTTTAACAGACAGAAATCATCCTTTCTAACATATTAACACAAAGTTTTGGGGTCTTTTTGAAAGCATGTTTAAAGATGATGCAACAAATGGAAAAAATTAATTACTGTCATGGTAAGAAGAAACAGAATTATCTGATTACTGATTACAGAGCTTGATGCCACTCAGAGCTGAACGCTATTAACATCACTTAGACTGCAGATGCAACTTTACACTGTAACTAAGGTAATGAAGTGGATGCTGTGAGTGTAGGTGTGGGAATCTGTGTGCACACACTTTTTCATCAGCTAATAGAGTGTTGGATTGAGGCACTGAACTGCAGAATGTAGAAAGACTCAGAGTAATGCTGTAAGGATCTTCACATCCTCCTCCTGTGCCTCACAGTACTAACACCTTCCTTTTTTTCTCTCTCTCTCTCTCTGTCTCCTGCCTTTCCATCTGTCACATACAGAGGGGTTTTTTTTATTATTTGAACAAACAGAATAAAAACTACTTGAGGGAGTCGCATAAGATGTTGAAACTCACTCCGTGTATTGAAGTACAAGCGGCTCATTTCAAATCAGAACACCTTCCTGGCAGCAAAGCCACTTTTATCACTTCCTGTTTAAACCAACTTCCCTCCGCTCATGTAATGATCTAGGAACTCCTATATAATTAGATTGACCATTAATAATGCTTGGTAATGTAATCTCTATATTACAACCACTTACAATGTAAGAAAGAGAGTTGGTAGGCTGTTCACCCTGAAACGGTAAAAGGTTCCTGAAGTCTATTAAGCCTCAATTACGTCTTAGAGCTAGAACTGTAACCTGGTTTTAACTGTAAGCCGGTTTTATTGCACATCTTTCTAAAACCACAGACTCGGAGCACTATAATTTCCTACGCTCTTTTAGGAGTCCGAGGCGTCTGTTTAAACAGGACGGGAATCTGCTTTTCCTGCCATGTTTTTTCTCCACAGGCTCAAGACTAATAATCTGTTGGCTATTTGATTGACAGCTCAATATGAATGGAAAAAAACCTCCACACAAACAGAGTAAACCAGAATAACAACCCGTTTTATTCAGATACCTTCAAAATAACAAAAGAAATCTGCTAAATTGAAGAATAATTGTAATGTAAATCCTTCAATCTGATTATTTTATAATTAGAAATATAGGTGTACCGCAGGTATGTTTTTGCATCATGAATATTGCTCTCTAGAATGAAAAACGATGCAAAGAGAAAAGGAAGTTCATCTAAAATCAATCTTGAAAAGGCTTACAACTAATTATTAAAGAGGAATAATGCAGCTTATAATTCATATATTCAGAATACATACAGCATATTATTCAGTAGCTACTCTGACTTTCCACTAACTACAGTGAATGGAAAATGTTAATGATCCGGATAACGTGCTAAACTAACTACGTATTTGTATATCACTGCATAAACTGAATCGGATTAATCAAAAGGTGTTGATTAATTTTCTATAGCAGCATTAGTGACAGAATGCTGTGATAAAAGAGGAATAAAAGCCTTCAAGACATGCTGTTATTGGAAAATAACCACACGCTCCAGAAGCAAGTCCCATTGTGTTCAAATCTGTACATAACATTTACATGTGATTATGGTAATGCTGATTAATTCTTGCTGCACACATTTGGTGGAAATGGCATGTAATCTGCACAGAACAGAATTTTTTAACCCGAAGCTGCATCGAATGGTGCATTGAAAAAAATGTTTTTCTTTTTTCAGAATCTGCAATCAGAATGCATGTAAACACAGTCTCAATATTTTACCCATCTAAATCCATAAACACACATTATGTTCAAAAAGGCAGTTCTGGAGGTTACTGTATGTGTCATGAAGCTGTAATACCATGTCCAGAACCTCAGCAACGACAGAACTGCAGCCACAAGAAGACACTGCCCAGCTCCACAGTTATCAACAAAAACACGTGCACTCAAGGTAGGGCTCGATCCAATCTCCCACTACTGAAGGGCAATAATTATGCAAATCAGCTCCGGCTGGCAGCTCACCCAACCCCCAACAAAAAAACTGCACGACAGGGAAACAGACGAATGCAACACTCGGCCAAAAATCTTCACTTTCTCCGTTCCAAACCTACAGATTTTTCCCCTGAGGAAGGCGTCATGCTGATGCACCGCTAATAATTGGGACCGTCTGCACAGCATGTGCAAAATTCCTGTCCGTGACTGTGACAACAGCTCAGTTCCCCCTAATGTTTTGTGTAAATAAAACACTAGATTAAACGCTATTCCTGGGTCACACTAGTTTGAAACACCTTTGCTATTTCTCACACATGCGCGATGTTACCTGGCTCGCATAAACAGGTATGGCGTTCCCATTCATCAGAGCACTGGCTGTGGGCGGGGCAAGAGGAGGCGCTGCAGGGGTTGCCAATGTTACAACCAGTCTCCACTTTTACAGTTCTGGTAGGGCGGGGCAAAGCGGGGGAATCCGGACGCACCCCTAAACGGACACCCTGCAAAGACACAAAACACACACACACAAAATGATATATTACAATATATATAACAGTCACATATGCAGCATAAAATGTTTATTTTGTAAACAAAAAGCTTCTCACAAATACATTTATCTGTAATATTAATCCTAGGTTTATTAGTCAATAATATTAATAGTCGAGCATTGCTGGATGATTCATATTACTTAACAGACAACAGTTTTTGTCTCCCATGAATAAATAAGTGTTCACATTGTTTCATGGCAAAGGCAATTAAAAAGGTGACAAAGCATAACTACATCCCTAATGAGTGATGATAAACAAGTACATGTAACCTGAGATGGATAATGGATGTTGAATAAGTGTTTCTAACTTGCATTACGAGAACCTTTTTCCAAGGAAATGGTTAATAAATTAAAAAGTAAATGCTAATGGAATGCTTTTTCCACTTCAGACTAAGTATGGCAATCAACTTTGGGTGTGTAAGATTATCCAGTAATGAATGTTTCAGATGAATAACCCAGTTAAGGAGTTTTGATTGCTAAGAGTCAGGCATTTCGAGATAAATGAGACAAGGCATCAGAGAAACAAGCGTGGATGTCATGGCGGACCTGTATGCAGCCACGTATCCCGCTCTTCACCTCTCCCGAGCCTAAAACTCCTCCAACATGCAGGTGCTTCACCTTCAGCCCATGGATCTCACTGCCCACCATTACAGTTTCCTGAGAGATAGAGAGAGAGAGAGAGAGAGAGAGAGCAATAGCAACAGAGCGTAGAAGAAGGAAGAGGAAGAAGTAAGAGTGTGTTCAAGCTTAATGGAGTCCATTATCTTTTTAAATCTAATAAGGCATGACTTGCAAAATCAGTGGGAGGAAATAGAAAAAAAATGTGGTTTGCTTGCATTAGGTACCTGGAAAACAATTTTCCAAAAGCAATTTATTTAAAATAGTCTTTTATGCAATTTTATCAACTTCTGCATTGCAGTTATTAAACTCAAAACACTTGAAGCTACTGAAAGTCTGAGTACCGGATACAGTCCAAAGTCCAGTCTGACAGTAGCCACATAGCGCGTCTCTCGTCCACTGCGGATGTCTCGAAGCTCCAGCTGCAGGTCATGCCAACGTCCATCACACACCTGCACCTGGTCCAGGCGCAAGCGCACGGGCGGAGCTGACCCCCTGGTCACCGAGAACACCAGCTGACCCGCTGTGAGCTATGAATTACAACCAGCACAATTTTCAGCACAACACAGCACTCTGAAGATCAATGGATCAATAGAGCATCTCTATGAATAACTCACAGCAGGGAGGAACAGCGGCGAAATCAGAGAGGAGAAGTGTACAAAATGCGCAACACAAACAGGATAAGTGTGCTTTAAAGAAAGCTACCACTGCCGGAATATGGCTAGGAGTGCCATATAGAGTACATGCTTCAAATTATAACCTCAGCAAGTGATAATGTCTTGAACAGATCAATATATATGTAGGATTTCCCATTATAAGACTACAGTATATCGAATATAATCATATTAAAAAAATATATATATTTTTTTTATTATATTTTCCTTCTTCTATTGGAAGATCATTTTGTTCCTTTCTAGAAATAAATAGGATTAATAATCTTGTGAAGTGTTTATTCTAATCCTATAGTAAGAAATACTTCACTTGCTTAAGATGTCATCTAAAATATATTTAAAAAATCTAAAATAATACTCATGATGATTTCTGTGTTAAAAATTAATTCTATTAATTCTATTATTAAAGGTATAGATTTCATTTTCTTTCATATTATACCTATTATAGGTAAGACTTTAATAGGTTGAAATCTTGTAGAATTTAGAGTTTATGATGAATAATTAATACTATTTTTAGTGGTCATTTTCTAAAGGCTGAAAGATCTGAATCTTGCACAGAAACAAACGAAAGAAAATAAATTAAAATAAATTGTTTTAAGTCTGAATGAATAAATGAATGAATGAAAGAATTAATTAATTAATTGATTGATTAATTAATTAAGGCATCACTTTATGGGAGCTCAATAATATTCCAATCATGTTTAATTAAATAAAAAGCCATCACGATTATATAAAATAGGATCTAACTATAAACTATAATAAAGTCAAAATCATCGATCTTAATTCTTTTTCATGTAGAAGAATAATAGAAAACATGAAATAATCACACAGATTATGAACAATACCACAGAGATGCCATTCAGGTCATTTTATTAGAGAGTAACATGGTGTTAAAAATGACAGATGTTTATAAATATGTAACAAAATGGTGATTTCGGCTCCTGTGACATTTACTCTATCTCTTATTTACACTCTTACTTGCCATCAAGAGAGTCTGCAAAAATCTAACAGGGATTCGTGAGTCTATTTTCATAAATATTGTTTGTATTCCAGATTAATAGATTATAGATTATCAAACATTTTAGAATTCATTTTCCAGCTCAAATCAAACAGGATGGCAAGGAGAAGACAAAGATTAGCAGCGCACACAGTGTGTGTGTGTGTGTGTGTGTGTTGGATGTGTGTCGGTGTGAAAGAGAGAGTGAGTATACACACCTGAAAGATTAAGTGTGTGTACTGTTCAGCTTGCGCCTGCAGCAATATCCCATCTTTGGCTCGTGTGCGAAAAGCCAGCCCCAGGTACCAGGGTGTGCTGATGGTGACATCATTCTTCAGATCCCACAAAAGCGCACTGCTACCAAGGAAGCGGTGGGGGTGGGGCATCGCTGTGGAGGAGGTGTGGTCATGTGATCAGTCAGCACCGCTCTTACATGGTCATTTTGAATCAGAGCTATCAGGTCTCATCGTTTATCACCCGTGATCAGAACTGGATAATTGTTTCTGTCATTCAACACGCTGTGTTTGTTTTGGTAACAGACGGCACAATGTCTCGCCCCATGCTGCATCACGCCGAGAGAAGAGTGAATATTTAATACCAGATGCACACGATGCCAGCGAATATCCTGATAAGCAGAATGTAGCTTTTATTATTAAATTCATTTTAATCAACCTGTTTTTTATTGATCTCACCTTTTGATTGCTGGAGAGATTTATTGCTAAAAGGATTTAAATATTCTCTATACGCACGCACACACACACACACACACACACACAAAGGATCTGCCTTTGTTTCTGCCTGTACACATCATATAAGAGTGTGTGTGTGTGTGTGTGTGTGTGTGTGTGGTGTGTGTGTGAGATTTTCTTACCATGGCTGCAGTCTTTGCCTCCGAACCCTAGTGGGCAGTCACAGGAGAACGTCTCCCAGCTCACTCTGCACGTGCCTCCATTCTGACACGGGTTTGACTTACAGAAAGGCATCTTGGCACTGCAGCCTATCAGCACCAGGCATTCAAAATGACATCATCATATAAGTACAACAGTGGGATCACTGATGACATCAGACACTTATGACATCAGACATCAATGCATGATTTAGTAGCTATTGGTAGCTGTGCACAAAGACACACACACACACACACTCACATACCTGGCAAAGTGCCATTGTTAGCGACATATCCTGCCATGTCCACAAGTTTGTTGTCAATGTGAAGATCCTTCATACAGCCAGTAAATTCTCTCGTTCCGAAAGGGAAATTATCCGGAACATTCGGGACTCCGCCCAGAAACAATGGCCCGGTCAGATCCAAAGACCTAAGATGAAAAAGACAAATAGACAGAAAATAGACAGAGATGAGGAGAGATGAGAAGATCGCCCATGCAGAGAATATCAGTGAGGCTACAAGCTTATACATATGCAAGTGTGTGTGTGTGTGTGTGTGTGTGTATGCAGGAATTATTGTATGAGGCCACTAGTTTTTGTTTGTACAAAACAGATAACAGTCTAAATATCACAAATTTGCTTACATTTAAATATTGACCTAGAAAGGTTTTCACAGAATTCTCGACCCAACTGTGAATTTGTGTGTATGCGTGTGTGTATGTGTGTGTGTGTGTGTGTGTGTGTGAGTACTCACTTCTTACTGCTGCTCTGTTTGCCTTGTGCTGCACAGCTATAATTTCCCAGCTGAAGTCCGAACCTCAGTGAGATAGCGGTGTCACAGTCATCCACACTCACTACAGCCACTTTCTCGTCCGAAGGACCCTGGACCTCACCGCTCACACTCCTCTTGGGCTGCACACACACACACACACACACAAATACGGACTATACTTACTGAAGCAAAAATGACTAGATCAGATATATGGATCTATGCAAACACACACACTGACCTTGTTATAGTAGTGGACATGGACCGTGTGCCAGTTCCCATCACTCACACCTCCTGGCAGGTACGGGCTGACCTGCGTGGATGACTCACCTGAACCAAAAATCACACACAGGTCAGGATAATAATTCATCTTCTTTATCCTAGCCAGGGTCAAGGTGGATTTTCACGACCAGAGAATACTAGCAGCATAACAGGAATACACTCTTGATGGGATGCCGGGTCATCACAGAGCACCATGCGCACACAAACGCACTTCAAACACTTGGGGCAATTTAGAATGACCAATCCACCTTCTGTCATGGTTTTGGGAGGTGAGAGAAAACCAGAGAACCCACAGAAATGATTCGTTGCACACACATGAGAACCACAAGCACTTGTGGGCCCACTAATATCTTTAAAATTAACAGTCACCAGACAGAGGAAAATTTCATTTTAAATGCTGGTTCACACACACACACACACACACACACACTCACACCTACCTGTGGAGTACTTCAGCACTACTTGACCATCCAGTATCTCTAGGGCCAGGAAGTCGTGCTTTTCATTAAAGCGGCCGTTATAAAACAACAGCCCACTATTCTTAAGAGTGGCAAACCTGTAAAGAAAAACACACACAGATAATAAACAAAGAATATATAATGAAAGTGCTCATATGTTATGTGTGTGTGTGTGTGTGTTGAAGTAATGGATTATGTGGTATTGTGGATATGCCTCTGGGGGAACATGGAAAGGGGAGTGTATTGACTGCAAAAAATCCACTTGCACTTGTGTGTGTGTGTGCATGTGTGTGTGTGTGTGTGTGTGTGTATGTATAAGACACAGAGGGTAATATAGAAAGAAAGGTTAATAGAGAAGGACAAAGCATGAGATGAATGCTCGAATGTTCTCGACTACCTAGGGAAGGGGAGATAGAGTGCTGCTCTTTTCCTGTTATTGTTGGCTTTTACTAAATAAAATATCAATGCTTTAGATATCATGGGGATTAATAAAAAAACAAAAAACATATGTTATATCGCCGTGCCACTATGGCAACTGAATTCTGACCAATCATGGAGGACAGATGAGATATAGCACTCACAGAAGAACAGAGATGGAGAGTGTGATGATGAAAGAAATGGAAAGTGCAGAAGGAGGAGCTTTAAATGAAATAAAAATGAAAAAGAGAGATAGAAAGAGATCCTAGCGGGTATTGAATCTCTTCACCTCTATCTACAAGGCAGCTTTCGTCTCTCTTTATCTCTCTGTCTTTGTCTCAGATCTCTCTCTCTCTTTCTTTCTTTTTTTTTGGATCCCAGACAAAAAAATCATAGTCTTCATTTACAAACGTTATTGTAATGTGCATGGGTATGCATATGTGTGTGTGTGTGTGTGTGTGGTTTAATTTCATGAATATGTGTCTGTACTCACGAGAGAGAGATGGACAGGTGGAACCTCTGTCTCAGTCCACTGAACATGATGAATGATTTGGGAGGGAAGGAGCGAGTGCTGATGGCACAGTAGGGTTTCTCGTAGCCGCCCGCTGGACACTCACAGCGGAAACCTCCTCCTGAAAGCTCATGGCACGTCCCGCCGTTCCGACACACACCCGCTACGCACCGGCCCGTGCGCCGGTCAAATTCACAGCGTTCACCTGCCAGGAGAGGACACCATTAACCATCGACTTTAACACATTATACACAGAAGAGTTGTGTTTCTGAGCTTGGAGGAGAAAGAGAAATGAGCAGGACCCGCCCTCTGGGTGAGGAGCGTCCACTATACACTGTCCACTCACACACAGACACAAAAGCCACTGTTGATTTGCTCAATATTTTACAGGATTTTATTCTGTATACATTTGTTATCTCACTGCAAAATATATATCTTATTAAGCAGAAATATGTCAGATATAATTGAATTGATTTAACATTTTCATCGGTAAAGCTGTATCTTAAAGTTTTATGTAAAATCGGACTCTTCTGGATGCAGAAATCTTGATAACGAGCTGCATTTTGTCCCTCTGTTTATAGCTGCTGTGAATGCAAGTGCTTGTTCTTGGATTTTCCACAAAATTAAATGTAACCATAAATGGACTATGAAAGAGTATGATGTGTTTTTCTATAAAATAAAACTCATAATTGTTGGAAGATTGCTGGAGCAATAAGAGGAACAAAATACTTCAAAAGGTGTTGAAGGACTTTATGTCTGTCTTCTAAACAGAGACAAAGGGACATTACAGAGTGTTCGTCTACATGTCTAATGGTCTTTCAAATATTTTGGCTGCTTTCTGTCTGCCTTTCTTCTTCTTGCCATCCTTCTGTCTTCCATCCTCTCCCCCCTCCTCTCTCTCTCTCTCTCTCTCTCTTTCTGTATCTATCTTTCTTATCCATCCTTCTGTCTTCCACCCCCCCCTCTCTCTGTATCTATCTTTCTTATCCATTCTTCTGGCTTCCATCCTCTCTCTCTCTCTCTCTCTCTCTCTGTATCTATCTTTCTTATCCATCCTTCTGGCTTCCATCCTCTCTCTCTCTCTCTCTCTGTATCTATCTTTCTTATCCATCCTTCTGGCTTCCATCCGCTCTCTCTCTCTCTCTCTCTGTCTCTCTCTCTCTGTCTGCCATTCTTTCTCTGCCTATCTTTCTTTCTATCTATCTATCTATCTATCTATCTATCTATCTATCTATCTATCTATCTATCTATCTATCTATCTATCTATCTATCTCTCTTTCTTCCCTTCTCTCTCTTGCTCTCTTTCTGTCTGCCTATCTATCCATCCTTCTCTCGTTCATCCCCTCTCTCTCTTGTGCTCTTTCTGTCTGCCTATCTATCAATCCTTCTGTCTTCCATCCCCTCTCTCTCTCTCTCTCTCTCTCTCTCTTGCTCTCTTTCTGCCTATCTATCTATCTATCTATCTATCTATCTATCTATCTATCTATCTATCTATCTATCTATCTATCTATCCATCCATCCATCCATCCATCCTTCTGTCTTCCATCCTCTCTCTTGCTCTCTTTCTGTCTGCAAATCTTTTCATCCTTCTGCCCCCCCTGCTCACTTTCTGTCTGTCTATCTATCCATCCTATCTATCTATCTGTCGGTCTGTCTGTCTGTCTGTCGTCTGTCTATCTATCTATCTATCTATCTATCTATCTATCTATCTATCTATCTATCTATCTATCTATCTATCTATCTATCTATCTGTCTGTCTATCTATCTATCTATCTATCTATCTATCTATCTATCTATCTATCTATCTATCTATCTATCTATCCTCTTTGTCTTTATACCACTTTCCTTTGTCATGAGTTTTCCGTGTTTCCTACAGCCTGTTGATTTGCCTACAGTCTGGTTTTCTGTCTGTTTGGTTAGCTCTTGTAGAAAAAGGGAATTGAGCTTTTCCAGACATGCAGATTTCTTCCAGAGGCGTTATGATCTTCTGCCAAAAGTCGGCTAAGCATTGACTTTACACTGGTATAACGTGGTTAATAAATCTTAGGAAGCAGCTACTGTAAGTAAGTCAAATAACATGCATGTACAAACACACACACACACACACACAATGGTTTTGATGCCCTACGGTGATCCTGGACCACAACCGTCAGCCCCCCCCCCCCCCCCCCCCACACACACACACACACACACTCTGATCCCCCAACACCAAACGCAAAATCCTCCCTGTAGCTCTGTGCTCCTCCTGCCAACTGGTCCTGTGGTCCTCCATAACACACACGCACACATACACACACAAACACACACACACACATGCACACACACACACATGCACACACACACACATGCACACACAGCTTCAGGACTCAGACAGAAAAACAAAGACAAACATCTACCACACACAGACAAGGTAACACCACTTAAACTCAGCCCACGGCAAACCTACAACGTTTTAGCAACCACACACATGAACACAGACCCATGGGGGACAAAGGAATAAATCATTTTCCATCACTTTCCATCACTCATCAACAGCTCAGCTACACAAACACAGATTTTTAATCTGCAATTATTGCTCTCTATACGAAGAAATGTGGAAATGCACAAAGAGAAAAAAATATTTTTAAAAAATATGTTATTTGCAAAAGGATTTATTGATTTCTCTCTCTCTCTCTGTGTGTGTGTGTTTAACCCTTTGTGAGGACCAAATATCCTCACGATCACCAGGTCAACACAAAATGACCATAATTTTCAGCTTTAATTTGAAAAGGTTGAATAGGTCTGGATGTAAACAAAGCATTAATTAGCTACAGCAATGGAAGGTACTCATTAATTTGGGCAAAACGTCTGTTTGTGTGTGTGTGTGTGTGTGTGTGTGTGTGTGTGTGTAGGTTTTGCGTGGCCACAGGAAACCATTGCCACTGGAACCTCCCAAAAATAATCCAATAAAATAATTACCCAAACCGAAAGCCAGTGTACAGTCATACACCCGAATCCGGCAGGCTATCAGAAGCAGAAGCAGGAGGCTCTGGTGAATGTGTGTGTTCATTTTCTTCTCACAGCGCTGCACATGATGCAGAGCTGGATGAAACACCAGGCACTATGGGCCATGCTCCAGTTTCCCAACAGCCCTGTTGTGCAAAGCATTACATCTCTAATCCAATCCCCTAGCTAGCAAAGCCCTAAGTCAAGCTCACTGTACCAGCATACAGCCATGATCTAGTTAATGTGCTTCTCTCTACTACAGCTTAATCAACTAAACAGCTACCCAGCAGGCTGTGAGTCAGATCAGCAGGAAATGCACTAAAACATGCAGCGTGTCTCAAGGTGTTAGGCCATCACGATCCACCAGAAAAGCTTCAAGAAACCATGGGACATATTTAATAAATCTTAGAAACTCTCCTGGAGAAATAAACACAACTCTTCCAAAATATATTCCCTTTACTGGTGTTATGATGGTAGTGAACAGAGAGCTGTCTATCATGTCTCCCATTCAGATCTGATTTACATCATTTTCATAGTCGACAAACCATTCAGTTCATCCTCATGCACTGTAAATGAGGGCGGAGTCAGCCAAACCCATTCGCTCCCACCAGATTAGAAATGTTTCTTTATAAATTAAAGATGTATTAAATTTTGTACTGAGTTGTATTGGCTTCCTGTAAGGGAAGAAGTAAAGCCAAGTCATGCCAGTGAAAAAAAGAAAAATTCTTTCACAGCATAAAAGAGTCAATGGTTGTTCCTTTTATGTGTCAGGTACAAAGAAGCAGCATCGGTGAAAGGTATAGCTACAGCAGCCGTAAGAAAAACTCTTCTGCACTTGCATGAATTTGACTCACTGCTTCCTGTCACACACAGCATCTTAGTGGTTAGCACCGTTGCCTCACAGCAAGAAGGTCCTGGGTTCAAACAAGCAGGGGCCTTTCTGTGTGGAGTTTGCATGTTCTCACCGTGTTTACTCCGGTTTCCTCCCACAGTCCAAAAACATGTACATTAGGTAGATTGGTCATTCTAAATTGCCCATAGGAGTGAGTGTGTGCGTGTGGTTGTCTGTCTATATGTGGCCCTGTGATGGACTGGCAACCTGCCCAGGACCTTTCGCCCAATGTGCGCTGGGATAGGCTCCAGCAGACCCCCGTGACCCTAATTAGGATTAAAGCGGGTATAGGATGGATCCATGGATGGATGCTTCCTGTCACCAAAAAAACACTGGACTGGCAAACTTGTTCATTTTCTCTTTTTACATGAGGTGAATTGAAACCTCCTGGTGGTCCAGTGGCAGGCTCTTGCGGTCTCATTGCCGGGTTCAATTCCTGGGTAGGGCTCTAACCCAGCCACTGAAGAGTTAACTCTCAGTGCCGGTCCCAAGCCTGGATTAAATGGGAGGGTTGAGTCAGGAAGTGCATCCTGTATAAAACCTGTGTCAAATGGAAACGTGCGGACCAAATGACCTGCTGTGGCGACCCTGAACAGGGAGCAGCCGAAAGAACAACAACAATGTGTGTTGAATTGAAGTATTTTGAGACTATTTCATAAGGACACTATTCCTTCAATGAATACACAGGAATTCGCTCAGGAATTTGCTGAAGATATCTCAGAATCTCAGCGATCACAAAAGTCATCTTTGCTCTGATAAAGAATTTTTAATTCTCAAAAACACCTGAAAGTTCACATGTGCAATCTGAAACTTGGTACTCCTTGTATTCGAAACATGTGTACTGCTTGTATGTATGATACAGACCTGTTGCCATTGTATGACAGCAAAAACCCTTCTTTTATGATTAGCCTTTGTGTTCTATAAGGCAATTCTTCTCTTGCGTTTTTTTTTTTTTTTTAATACTTTTTTTAGGAACAAAGACTGTCACTCCATTCCACTGCAGTGGTAGAGGCGATGCTTAGTGACTTTAGTTTCCACGGCTACGGCAAACAGAATAAAACCATGTTCACACTGTAGCTGTCCTTACAGCAGTAAGTCCTTATTATCTCAGGAGAGAAAAAAATGCATGAAAATGCTTCCTATGTCTTCCTTCTTAATATAGAGACACCATTGTGATGTTCTATTAAAAATAATAATAAAAATCAACAGTAATCTTTTCAAATATGCTACGGTATGTTAGTCTGAAAAGAAGTGAAATAAAGGCATGAATAATTTAATCCTAATCTATAAATAAAGCAAATTCATGCACCACATCAGTTTAATACTGCATGTTTTAGGAATTCTAGCCTAACCACACTAAACACTAATAAACTGCAATAACACGATCAACACAATCGGTCTATTCATTAGCAGCTAAACTATACAAGTCTCAGGCACCTGATCATCGCTCTCTTCTCAAGTACATCGTTTTAAAAAGATTGCTGAAAGGCCTAGAAATCCTGACGGGGTATAGGCTTTGTCTTCTTTCTACACTAGAAAGCAATGCCTTTTCAGTATTTCTATGTTTTCCAGCTGTTGCTTTTCAATATATATATATATATATATATATATATAAACAGTAACAGAGAAAAAAGGTTCTGAGGCAGACTGAGGGACAAAGACAGGAGGACAGAAAGAAAGAGACAAACAAAGAACAAGCGTGAAGCCTCACTGACGGCGACACAAAGCAATTACGGTAAAACATTTCACTCTGATGGCTACCCTGCACAAAGCACTTAGAGACACACACACCTCCCTATTCACAAAGCACTTATACACACACGCAGGCATGTGGAAAAATGCACAGAATATGTGACTACACTTTTGTGCCAGCCTGTGTCTCTAAAGGAAATAACAATCCATCCATCTCAAAAAGCCATCCTGTAAAAAGCGGTATTTTAAGAATTTTGAGCAGGGCCCTTCAATTCAGACTTTTTATACACCACACACAAATACACACCACACACACACACACACACACACAAACTTCCACAAGAGCACTTCTTCTGCCTAAGACATCAGCTCGTCCACATGCAACAGTCTTAAAGTTAAGGGGACGGTTATTTGTTCGTGACAAAAAAAAACAACACAATTTTCTACGTTCATCAAATGTGTTCACTCAACCAAGATGTTGTTAAGAAGTAATGAAAATTTGTCTCAGCACAAATCTTTTCAATCAATAGTTGTTTCAGCACTAAAGCAGACTTCCTGATGTATTTGAGAACACAAAAACACTTCAATCTATAATTTAGAGCAAAGCGTAACAGTTAACAGTGCTCTTAGTTTAAAGACAGAATTGTACTGGAGAGCTGGAGGTGATGCGGATACACTATATTGCCAAAAGTTTTGGGACACCCCTCCAAATCATTGAATCTAGGTGTTGTTTTTCAGGGGTTGGGCTTGGTCCCTTAGTTCCAGTGAAAGGAACTCTTAATGCTTCAGCTTACCAAGACATTTTGGACAATTTCATGCTCCCAACTTTTTGGCAACAGTTCCCCTTCCTGTTCCAACATGACTGTGCACCAGTGCACAAATCAAGGTCCATAAAGACATGGATGAGTGAGTTTGGTGTGGAGGAACTTGACTGGCCTGCACCTCAACCGACAGAACACCTTTGGGATGAATCTCTGACCTCACAAATGCACTTCTAGAGGAATGATCAAAAATTCCCACAAACACTCTTAAAAGTTGTGGAAAGCCTTCCCAGAAGAGTTGAAACTGTTATAGCTGCAAAAGGGCGGAACAACTCCATGTGCATGTAAAGGAAGGATGTCCCAAAACTTTTGGCAATTTAGTGTAACATAGTTCCTTAAATTTGTAAATACAAATGATTTAATGCATGTTTGAAAAAATGAAAGAAAAGGGGGGAAAAATGAAGAAAAATAGGTGTTATGCATAAACTGGTGGAATGCACAGGTTATATGATAGATGACATCATCATCATCCCTGTGCTTAAAAGAACTACAGCCAAAGACCGATGTACAATCTCACAGAGCGGCACTCATCATGCCATAGACACGTCTCTCACCTTCAACAAGTTGCTAAGCCTGAACTGCTTAAAATTCCCATGTATCTAATGCCTATTAAAATAGATGATTTATGAAAAGTACCAGAAAATGTGTCTGCAGCTTTCAAGACTTTCAGACACTGCAAGTGGTCAATCTCTCTCTCTCTCTCTCTGCTCCACTTTCATCTGCTTCACATAGGAAAGTTCATTCCTTAGCACATTTTTGGATAAAGGCAGATGAAAAAAAAATGCTTAGGCTCTCTTGCGTAACCATAGTAACAGCAGCTATACTGACATCCATGTTAACAAAAAAGTCAAGGCTCCAAGTCAAGGACAGAATATTTGACTGCATATCTGTAAACCCCAATAAATGGACCATTTTGTTGTGTATTATTTCAATATGTTTTTTAACACAGCCCTGAATATACATTATTTCTCAGAGGTATAAGATACAACCTAAGGTATTACCTTTTCAGCAACATTTCCAGCTCAACTATGGATAAAAAGAAAAATGGAAAATGAGGATCCTTTGCATGGGAATGAAGTTCACTGTGGTGCACTCTTGGCAAGATAGTGCCATCATTTATCATCCATCCATAGTGCCTTTTTATCATCCATTACCCATTCCATAATCTCCCACACTCATCCTTATAACAGAAATTGTTCTGTACTTCTTAGACACACTGTCTACACTTACACCTTACATTTGTTTGCCATGCTTTGTTAGGTTAAGATGTCTTTATTTGTCACATATTCATTACTGCACAGTAAAACTCTTTTATTACATATCCCATCCTTGGTGGGTTGGGGTTAGTGTGCGGGGTCAGCCATGATGCAGCACCAATGGAGTGGGTGGGGGGTTGGAGGCCTTTCTCCATGGCCCAATGATGGCAGCTTGGGGGTGCTGGGGCTTGAATCCCAATCCTCCCATCAACAACCCAGAGCCTTAAGCACTTGAACTACCTCCACCCACTTTTGATTATTTGCTACTCAAAATCACAGGTCAGATTTAAACTAGCCTCAAAAATGAGAAAATACTGTCTAATCAGGTTAATAAATTCTAATAATAAATAAATGTAATCAGATCAGAATTTATTTTTTTATAGGAAAAGAAAAGATATCATAATACCTGCAATTTGTCAGAAAACTAAACTCCACTGACTCTCAAAGCAACAATAAGCAAGTATCACTGTTCTAAAACTTATTTCACTTTCTCTCATCATCCCCTCAGACATCTGCTTCCCCTCTCTATCTTTCTCTCTCTCTCTCTCTCTGTCTTTATTTCTGTTCATCCTTCCGATACATCACTCTTTCCTCAGATGTACACTTTGTTCCTCTCCCTGCTTCTCCCCTGTGGTGTGTGTGTTTTGCTATTTATTCACTCGCCTTTATTCACGTGATGTTTAATTCATCAAAGCCCCTGCTTACCCGATAGGCAAAGTAATTCCCCCCGCCCCTGTTCTTTCACACATGGTATGACCCCCAGGGGAACCCCATCTGCCCCTACCTCCATCCTCTCTGTCCTCCTCTCTCTGATCTTCCCTTGTCTCTGTCTCCGCACCCGCCGTCTCTCCTACACTTTCTCCTGTCCTCTGCATATCATTTCCATCTCAACTATCTGCTTCACTTCTTCACTGTTGTTCTACTTTATCACTCTACTTCTTCTTCACATTTCTCATTCTCGGTCCTTCATTCTTCCCGTCACTAATTCTGCTCATTCTTCTCATTCCCTCCTCCTTCTGCAGACACTAATTTCTATCCTGACCCTCTTTATTTTATTACTTGTCCATTAATTTGTCCTTTCTCCTCCCTCCATCTGTGCATTACTCAATTTCTATCTTCGTTTCCTGTATTTGGTGTTTTCAGTGTGTGGTGCTCATATTTTCACATATTGAGTGTGTTAATGTTGTTCCCAAAGGGTTTTAGGAATAATGTGCTAAAATGTAGCCTTTTTTAAATTAGCCTATAACCCATTTAATTTAGCCTATAAACTACATTTTAATATCAATTCATTCCTCTTCAGTAACCAATTTATCCTGGAGATTTTCCAGAGGCGGAAATACACCCTGGATGGGACGCCAGTCTATCATGGGGCATTGCACACACACACACACATTCACACCTTAGGGCATAGGTGTTTTTTTCCAATCCATTTATCTATGTGTCTTTGGGAGGTGAGAGGAAACAGGAGAATCCAGAGGAAACCCATGGAGACATGCACAGAATCTCCACACCCTGGAGCTGTGAATGTTGCGAATGCCCTGCCTTGCTTTCCGAATGCACATTAATATTACATTTGCCTTAGATTGATTATACTGGTTTTATTAAAGGAGTTGCATGAGTTTTGCATATGAAGTTTGTGAGCTCCTGAATTTTCCTGTGTATAACTGATGTAAGGAATAAAACACTTTCTGGAGTAGGAAAAATAGTCAGTGGTATGGTGGTATGATGTGGCCTGAAGTGTTTTAATCCACTTATACCATAGCAATCACCTTTTGTGAATAAAAACAGCATAAATGGCATCAATGATCATTAAAAAAAACAAATTATACTATTTAATCCATTTGTTGTTACACTTATTGTCGAGAAACCTCCAAACACATGTTAGCTCCGGTATATAGCATATAAACAGTTATTCCTTCACAAGCATCTATTTTTCCCCTCTCTTTTTATATGGAGAGTATTTTATGCAAGTGCCTGTCAATTTGCTATTACTATAGAAACAATACAGCTTATATACAACCGCAGTCAACGCTCCGTATCTTCTAACTAATCATATTCACGAATCCAGCACTGCTGTGGTATACATACGACACCATTGAGCATTAAATGTCCATCTTTAACGTAGAATTTGTATTTAAGATACAATGAGAGGAATCTGCATGGAATTAATTAGCAAAAAGCTTAGTTTCAAATGTGAATTGTTCAATGAATGGATGGTGAATAATATGGTTCATCTACAAAATATCGCTGCTTCTCAGACACAGAGTGTGGAGGCCAGAGTTGGCAGATTGTTTTTCTCGTAATCCTGGAAGAGAGAATTGAGACAGCATGCCTCACAGCTTCTCTCTCAGACCCAAAAAGACTGCTAACTTTTAAAATCAGTCTGCTAGGGTCTAGAGTTTCCATTCATTTGATTCCTAAGCCGGACTGATTTATTTATTAAAGAATTCTTACAATTCCATTTTAATTTCTTTATAAGATCCTTATTTTAAATCTATCATCAAAAAGCAACATGTGGCACACTGAGAGAGAGAGAGAGAGAGAGAGAGAGAACAGTATGTACTCTGCTGTCCAAAAAAGCAATGTCATGTTACACCTATCATAAACTACACACCTCAAAGAATACAAGAAAGATACATTAACCAGCAGCTACAAGATGACGTTATTGGTGTTAGTTTCATTTAATCTGGTAAATTCCTCATCCTATTTGGTCAGAAAGTGTTGATTAATATGTTGTCGTTTATATTGTTAACAGTTCATTTACAAAAATGGTTAAAAAGAGTGATGGATCTTTGATAATTGAAAGATTGTAATCATTGGTAAATGACTGTGGTATGAGAGGAATAAACAACGTGTCACTCTAGATAACAATAAAGGGAGAGAGAGAGAGAGAGAGAGAGAGAGAGAGAAAGAGAGAGGGAGAAATAGGGAGGCTGATCTGTCGTCTCCATTTAGCATAAAATGTTAGTTTCGGATGTTATTACCGAAAAATTAAAATTATAGTTAACAGTGAGGCAACAGTCACTCAGAGCTAGCCCGGATGCAGAAAAGACTAAGGAGTAGATAGATAGATAGATAGATAGATAGACAGACAGACAGACAGACAGACAGATAGATAGATAGATAGATAGATATATAGATAGATAGATAGATAGATAGATAGATAGATAGATAGATAGATAGATAGATAGATAGATAGATAGATAGATAGATAGCATCGTCAGGTAAATAAATAGTGCTATTCTTAAAAATGAACTAAATGTGGTCAAATGTGTTGCTTACTGGCCGCTATTTATTCCATCTGCACATTTTTGTTGAGACTGATATAATATACGTATAGTGTAATAATATAGGATCAACACATTCCAAGAAAAGATCCTGCTTGTGTTCTGTTTCTCACATGGCCAGCTTTTTCTTCTCTAACTATCCTCAAGCTTCCCTCATTATCATCCACTCTCTTCCTCCTGTATCTCTCAGAAGCTCTGCCTCAGCCCCTGCTGTACTGCATCTCATTTAGAGCTGCTACACGCCTTCTGACTGCACTAACTAACGAACACGAAAGCCCTAGAGCTTACACACAAACCCAAAATGTGAAAATCCTCACACGCACACTCACCTGTATAATTCTCTCTGCAGATGCAGGTGTATCCTCCTTCCCTGCGTGCACACACTCCTCCGTTCAGGCAAGGATTCGAGTAGCACATGTTAATCTCGATCTCACAGTAATCCCCCGTGAAGCCGGGGGGACAGCGGCAGCGCAGGCCTGCAATAGGGTGGATGGGCCGAAACAGCATGGAGGGTGAGGAGATAAAAGGGGCGGAGCTATTGAAGCGCAGGACGCTTATGCACTTCATGTAGTTCTGACACGGCTCACGCAAACACACGTTATCATCAAACGGCAGCACCTGCAGATAGCAACACAGGAGTTAGAAGAAAGTGTAAAATGTGTGTGTGTTTGCCTAAGATAAAAATATTTCTTTCAGTGTTGTACGATTTGGTCCTGAGTTCATTTCTCTTGATTTATGTGTTTAGATAATTAATAGTCTGTGATTATCACAGGTAAAAGAGACATACTAAAGCCTAGTACAGATGTGTTTCAGTGACTGTAGATAATAAAAGTATTATTGCTAACTAGATTAGCTAAGCATGCAAGCATTGATGTGCTAAGAATATGATCTAACAGTGGTTGTAAGCTACGTAGCTAAGTTACTTTGTACTGGGATTGATGCTAATCAAGGCAGTGTTAACAGTCGACCTAGCAAATGCTGTGGTATTTATTGTGATTGTGATTGTGTGGCAACGTCCGGTTAAACTGTTGATAAACCATACACCTCCGAGAATAATCAAAATGTTAGCTAGCACCTACAAGATATTGTTGAAATGATTAGCTTCATTATTAGCATATTCTATGGACAGTTTTTGCCTTTTCACTAGTTTCTCAGTTACTCTTTCATGCAATCTTTCAGTAAATCTCACAAAGCATCGATTCATTTGTAATATACCACAACGCTGGTGAATTCTTGATTCTGTTTGGCCAGAAAATGATTTAATTTTCTATAATACAGCTCTGACAATAGCGCCAGATTTAATACAAATCACAGGGTGATATTAACAGACTAATGTTATCATTTATATAGTTTATAAGTCATTTACAGAAATGGTTAAAAAGCATGATAGATCTTTCTTACAAGCTTGAAACTTGTAACCATTGACAAATTACTGTGGTATAAGATGAATACAACATTTTGGAGTTTTTTTAATAAACCAACCTGGCTCTATAAAAGCACATATTTTATCTTGTCATATTTTATTCTTTACTTTAGTGTATATATCTCTGTGTGTTGTGTGTATGAGGGAATTGTAAATTGGGTCAGTTACCTGCATCTGAGTGAGCATATTCAGTCTTGGTCTGTTGAGATAGAGCTGCTCCTCCAGGGCATCTGAAGGGAAGAACTGTCCTCCAGGCAAAGCTGCTGAAAAGCTGACATTCAACACTCGCTCCGCTTCGGCATCTGGCTGTACGTTGAAAACAAACACATCCGCAGCGGCGACTGACAGCACAGATGACACGCCTTCCAGGAAGTCAGCGAGCAGCGGAGACAGGAACTGCTCCTGGGACATATTTTGGAGTCTTACAGTAACGCTGCTGCTTAACATGTCCTCAGTGATGATCAGGACCCTCAGCTCACACTGAGCACTGATGCTGTGAACACCGTCTGAGACGAGAGGTTGGGGGGAGAGCAAAAGAGAACACGGCAAAATCAATGTCAATCTTCTGATAAGTAATCCCCCATAAAATACACACCTGAGGTTTTAAATACCACTTCAGCTCGTCTCTTTCTATTTAGTCACCCAAAACTAGCCATTTTGTCCATTTAATGGTTTCTGTATTAAATAATATATTGACAAACGTCCACAGATAAAAATACACAGGCGTCCTTACGCCTTTATCTTTTATCATCATCAAAGTCATATTTTATGATTATGCAGATTAGAAAATGCCCCTGAATTACATTATCTCAGTCAACAATTCTGACACATTTCCCAGTTCAGAGAAAAGATCAGAGAACCTCTTTGGCTGAAACTCGCTTTTAATAAAAGTCTAAAGGCAGCTGTTGAACTCCACCATTAATCTTTTTTACAAGTATTTTATTTAAAAGCTATGATTAATTCTTTAGAGAAGAATAGTGTAGATAGATAGATAGATAGATAGATAGATAGATAGATAGATAGATAGATAGATAGATAGATAGATAGATAGATAGATAGATAGATAGATAGACAGACAGACAGATTAATTTTTTTGGTCAGACATAAAAGGATCCATCTATACCCTAAGAGTTTATTTCTATGAGAAGGTATAGAAGCCTACAGCTGTTGGTTTTCTTCAGACAAATGGGGAGCACCTTAGGTGGCTCGAACCCATAATAATAATAATAATAATAATAATAATAATAATAATAGATACTAATCAACCGTTAAATAGTGAAGTAAAAAAGAAATTAGTCTACAGTATTTCACACCTCACAAGGAATAGTCAATTTTATTACAGTTACTTTTCTCAAAAAAGACATTCTTGACGACGTATGCAGCAAACTGCAATCTCCAGAAGACGCAGCATCCGAAATGAGACACAGAGAATATAGAATATATGTATATGTGCGGTTCACTGCCTCTGACTACTCCAACTATCCAATCAAAGGACGGGAAATTGCTGATGCTATCGTATGCCTGCTAGATGGCCCCAGTGATGCCAACTCGAAATCTGATTGGTTAATGGAACAGTTTCATCATCACTTATTTTAAGCTACAGGTGCCTGCACTTTTGATTCTTAAGGTCTTAGGGCCAGGCAACACATGATGTTAGCCACTGGCTGAAATATGATTGGATAAATACTCTTATCCTAAATATACACTACTGGAAGCAGCGCAACCAAGAGAAAAGCTATGAAATGTAGAGAATAGACTATTGGGAATAATTTAATACACATTCATGGAAAAATATATTAAATATATTAAAATGCAAGTCAGTGATTCAGCTCACTGCTGTTTAGGCCAGCAGAGAAGGCCTTGCTGGCCCTGACGGTCCACCACTGTATAAGTACAGTTTTCATCCTTGAAAGATGATCTTTTAGATAGTAGGTTCTACATAGAATATACAAGGGTTCATCCAGGGACAAACCAGAAGAATGATTTAAGGTGCTAAACGGAAACTTATGCTCTTTCCTAAGAGCATAAGTTACCAGAATTCCCATTATAGAGTAATGTATATGAAGCCTTTATTCACAGAAACCAATAATTGCACTTCCGCATCCATTATAAGTGAGTCGCAAGCCTCTATTGTTTTTTCAGTACTGGGAAATGTGTTGAAATACATCTCACTAGTAATAACACGTATTCTACAGATGCAGTGCATAAGGAATAGTTAGGAAAAAAAAAAACACTTGGGTATTCCTTTCAAGCCAAATTAACCAAAGATCCAAAACCTCAGCACAACACAGCATTCCTGTGGAGAGCAATTAGCGATTCAAAGCCTATTTAGTTTGCTTTCTGTGTGATAACGAACACTTTTAATTCCACCGAAACAAGGATTCAGAGAGGGGGAAAATGTGGGAAATGAATGTGAAATGCATTTTAATGTCACTAGATTTCCTCCTTTCCTAATAACTACAGCTAACTTCTAATGGAACCACATAGAGATAGAGAGAATAGAGAAATCACAGCAGTGTGGAGGAAAATGAAAAGACAGAAATGAAAGAAAAGGCTAGATTAAAAACAGTATGAAGGGGGGAAAAGCAGAAGAGAGAGAGAGAGAGAGAGTGAGAGAGAGAGAGAGAGAGGGTGTGTGATGTGGGGGAGGGGAAACATGGCAGCTGGTTTTATTACAGGATTATGGGGACTGACTCCCTGTTGACCTCTCGCACACACACACACACACACACACACAAAATCACAGTAAAACAGTGAGCACACAATTTCTCCTGCTTTACCCTGTCCTTCGCATAAAACCTGCCTAATATGAACAATTAATACAGTTAATGCTGCTAATCGTATAATACCATAAATATATTAGACATGGAGATTAAATCTGCAAATTTTTCCAGATTACAGACTAATATCCATAACAAGCAACACATCATACTACAATATAATAATAATGTGTGTGTGTGTGTGTGTGTGTCTGTTTCCAGGCGATATACCAAATCCTCCTTCATGTCATCAGCGGGACAAAAAGCAGACCATTTCTGCCTGTGTTTAATACAGTGAATTGATACAGCAGTTATCCTTATCCACAACTGGGAGTCTGGACTTTTTCACACCCTTGTTTTACCTCCAGCATCACTCCAGCATCACCACCTTACAGCATGTGAGGCTGCTTCTAAAGGACAGCTCTCTGTTATATACTGTATGGATTAATACTGCCCACTCTCTCTCTCACACACTCTCTCCTTACTTTCTTACATCACAGCTTCTGTTTGTTAGCCACTCTCTTTTCCATTTACTTTTCTGTCTTTTGTCTTCCTATCTCCCTCTTGCTCTCTCCCTCTCTCTCTCTCTACCTCCCTCTCTCTCTCTTGCACTCTAACTGTGATTAATATTTAATAAACCGCCAAACTCTTTCCCACTAATGTAAAGTTTATTTTAGACTCTTTATACTGCTGGGAGGAAATAAATGTGTGTCTGTGTGTTTTGGATATGTGTGCTCTATTTTTGTAGGCTTTATTTTCCCAGGGTGGAAAAATATTTGAAGTGATGGGTCACAGTGTGTGAATACAAACACAGACACACACACATACACACAGATACACACACACACACGATGGGGGGTGAGAGATAGAGAGAGAGAAGAAAGAGAGAGAAAAAGGGAGAGAGAGAGAGAGAGAGAGAGAGAGGGAGAGAGAGTCAGTATAATTTAAACACAGAGCAAAGACAAAAAGGCAAAAAAAATATAACCCTGAGACCAGCTAAGCCTGTAGATTCTGCATAATCAGTTAGACACACATAGTTGGAAAGAAATGCCTCATAAGCTGTGCTGTGTAGCTTATGTGTAACAACAGGAACAAAATGTACAGATGCTTTAGTAATAAATAACTTCAACCTTTAACGCCATATACAGTGTATATATATATATATATATATATATATATATATATATATATTTACACCTAAGCAACACACCATGTGCTTTATGAACATCCCATTCCAGGCCTGGCCTCCCATTCCTGTTATAATAACCTCCACTCTACTGGGAAGTGTTGCATTACCTTTTGAAGCGTGGCTGTGGGGATTTCTGCTCACTCAGCCAGAAAGAGCATTAGTGAGTTCAGTCACTGATGTCGGGCAAGGAGGCTTGGCATGGAGTAGGCATTTCAATTCATCCCAAAGGTGTTCATTGGGGTTGAGGCCAGGACTCTTTTCAGACCACTTAAATTCTATCACTCCAATTTTGGCAAACCATGTCTTCATTGATCTTGCTTTGTGCACAGGAACACTGCCATACCGGGCATTGTTTGGGCATTTTAGATCCAGTGAAGGATAATCTTAATGCTACAGCCTACAAAGACCATTCTGTGCTTCCAACGTTGTGGTTACAGTTTGGAGAAGGCTCCCGTATGGCTATGGTGGCCCGGTGTCCACATACTTTTGGCTATATAGTGTACAATCCAAGCAGTTGAGTTTTAAGCTTTGCTTAAGGCTTCTTCAGTGGCTACGCTAGCTAAAAGAACTACACTGGCTAAAAGACTATCCATTATTTTATATCCATTATATAACATAGGTGGTAAATATCTGTATATATTTTTTTTATCTTAACCTAAAAGTGCAAAAATCTACTTAAGAAAAAAAGAATAGCTTCAAATTCTGCAATCAAGTTAAAGTAAAAAAAGAAACTTATATTTACTGTAACTATCTCTAATCTCTCAAATGTCTCGAAAGCTATTATGATCATAAATCTGACCATACGAACTGAATGCTAAGGGCTAGCTGCCACAACATAGACTGTTGTAATAAATCCACAAGTTTACACGGGTATGCAGCAACAGATAGATTATAGTGATAAGTATCTCATTCTTGCTGCTGCATCTGTTTAGATTTTGAAGCTTAAATTTATTTTAGGAATTTAGATTGACTTGAAGCTGTCAGATGGTAAAAATTCACCTAGACACATACACCGATCAGGCATAACATTATGAGCACCATCAGGCGACGTGAATAACACTGATTATCTCCTCATCATGGCACCTGGTAGTGGGTGGGATATATTAGGCAGCAAGTGAACATTTTGTCCTCAAAGTCGATGTGTTCGAAGCAGGAAAAATGGACAAGAGTAAGGATTTGAGCGAGTTTGACAAGGGCCAAATTGTGACGGCTAGACCACTGGATCAGAGCATCTCCAAAACTGCAGCACTTGTGGGGTGTTCCTGGTCTGCAGTGGTCAGTATCTATCAAAAGTGGTACAAGGTAGGAACAGTGGTGAACCAGAGACATTGATGCTCATTGATGCACATGGGGAGCGAAGGCTGGCCCGTGTGATCCGATCCAACAGACGAGCTACTGTTGCTCAAATTGCTGAAGAAGTTAATGCTGGTTCTGATAGAAAGGGGTCAGAATACACAGTGCATGACGGGTCAGGGCTGTTTTGGCAGCAAAAGGGGGACCAACACAATATCGGGCAGGTGGTCATAATGTTATGCCTGTTCGGTGTACATGATTATAGATAATTGTAGTGCTGAAAGCAGAGATTTTATTTAAATTGATTAAGTAAATATCAAAAGTATTGGGTGAAAGAAAACTCAAGTAAAGTTCAGGTGCCTAAAAACCAGACTTGAGTACAATAACATAATAATAATAACATGTTTTCTTACGTTCCTCCTCCACATTCAAAGCTACTACTTCATGATTCCTATGCTATGCTTCATGAGGCTTCATTTGTATGTATAATATACCTTCCTGCTGTAAGAAATCTTCTCCCCAAAGACTCATGCTTCCCAGAGACTCGTGTGCTTTTAACATCCTCACTGCCGTTTGCCTTTCTGCAGTATGGCCTACAAACTGTTTCACTGGAACCTAACATTAAAATATTACTCTCCAGTGTTGCCCAGAGGGGGATGAGTTTCTCTTATGAGTCTGGTTATGCTCTATGTTTGTGACTCATACTCTCTCAAGGGAATGTTTTTCCTTTGCTTACTGTTGCCTTTGACTCGATCGTTAGGTCTACAAACCTGTAATTTCTGTAAAGCTGTTTAATTTATTTTTTTAATGTCTGTTGGGTTTTAAAGTGTCCGTTGTGGAAAGTTCTACATACAAATGCAGTTGAAACTAACTTCTGTACTGAACTGAAGTGGAAAGAAGTGAATATATCTGCATATATCTATGATGAATTGCAGCAACACACTCAGCATTCAATGCTACACTGCCACTGAAAATGCTGAACATTTCTACTCCGCATTCCTTATAAATTAGCTACTTTTTTTTTACAGTATGTTTACTTGAGTAGGATTCTGCAGCACTATTTCCAGCCCTGGAAAATACATCATTTATTCTAAATTAATTAACTAATTACCAGGGTGGAGAAGTTAAGAACTAAACAGCGGTTGTGCTGGACTGTGAGTAACAGAGTAATAACTACTCATTTGGGACAATCTGCTGAGTCTGCTTGCCTTCGGCCTGCGTGTGTGTATGTGTGTGTGATATAATGAGAGAGAGAGAGAGATAGAGAGAGAGAGAGAGAGAGAAAGCCTCATGTGCACAAGAAAACTGAACTGTGTGGGTTGATTTGACCTTTTTGTCTGCATGAAATTAATTTACAGCTTCATCTCGTCTTCGCACAGCAACATATACACAGCATCTATTACAGCAACATTCGATTAAAGGCATGTACACATGCACACACAAATCATATTAATGCACTGGCACTCAGTCCCAGATACAGACATGGATGAATGTGCATGAACAGACACTCACATATACAAGATAAGACTTTGGAGGATGGTATAATAGTTGATTATGGTGTTCTGTTTGCTTGTAATGTCAGGTGTACCCTGAGGTCTTAACTCTGAGTAAAGTAAAATAGTCAGAGGAGAGAGAAAGAGAACAGAGAGAGGGGGGGTAGAGAGAGGGTGGGGGGTAGAGAGAGAGAGAGAGAGACAGACAGAGGACACTGACTAATTCGGTTGCCGGTGCAACTTCATTAAACTACATTTGCAGTACAAATAGAAAGCACACACACACACACACATAGCTGTTTGTATTTAGATTACACTTTGCAAAATAACTTATCACTGTTATAACTTATGTTATAGCAGCTTTAGTAGTTGCTCTTTCAGCAGTCTCTCAATAGGAGTTTTATAAGACAGAAAAACGCAGATTGTCTTGTGTTACCAAAAATCCATAAAGCCTTCTGCTTGGAAAAGTCACACTGATACTGGAGATTCCTTCCAAAAACATTAAATAAATGCCTCTTCAATATCAATGATCACAGATTTTTTGTATCTGTACATATGGAGCACCCACCATTTCATCACTTTAAGTCCCTGTGTAATTTGTTGCTATAGAAATAATAACTTCTTAGAAGAAGCGCATTAAAATAAACCCTGTAACCAGAACGGTCAGAGCTGCTGTTAAAGAAAATTAATCAGTTTCCATAATGTAAGTAGACTTATTTAGAAGAGCAGGAAGTGACACATAATCATATCATATCAGGAGTCATACACTATTCTGTGGATCCTAATACAGAGGAAGGCAAAAAAATATTTAGACCGGCAATTATTGTAGTACGCCTGCTTTTCTTCTAAAAATCAATTTGTCTTCTCAGTATAATTTCCTAAAAATGAATTGTGCTCAGAACGACAGTGAAGTGAAGCTGTGAAGCTGATGTTTTAGAGCAACCAAATCTTGAATGATTAATTATATATGGGAAAATTGTACAAACTTCATTTTTGACAGATTCTATTAAGAACTAACGCTGATATTTTCCAGAGATGAATAAATAAACGAGTGTGTTAAAGCCTACAATATAACTTCCATACTTTTTCACTGCCTCCCTCGAGATAGAAAACTGTGTCGAGTTTTATAGTGGCCTTGTTATTCTTCACAGGCTAGTATTTTGGAATATATCACACAGATACACACACACACACACACTATGGAATTAACCCTCAATGTCCTCGCATTCATTCAAAAAGACCAGAACTGCCTTTTTGTTCTTTTTCCTGTCACTCACATCAGCACACACTGAGAGAGTGTGATATCAGGTCAGTTCCTCAATAATATTACATCCATCTCTTCAGGCAAGAAGAAGGGAGATGAATAACATTGACAGAGAGAGCAATGGGTGTATAAGAGCAGAAAAAAAGAGAAGTGAATGGAAGTGGGCTTCACATGCAGGAGAAGAGAGCCTGACAGGTAAAGGCAGAATGCTTGCCAAAATCTAATTGAGTTGGCTCTAATTGACTTCAGCTTCAATCACACACGCACACACACATTTTATGTCATCTCCCCCATATGGAGAACCCCAAGAACAACGATATTAATGCTGCAGGCCATCAAAATTAGTTGAGCTTGAAAAATAGTGCTGTGAAATATGTTGCTATTCCCAAATCCCATTTTTCTAATGCCAAGTACAAACATCAACAAATTAAGACCAAATAAACCTAAAGCTTCAACATGTCCACAACCATTGTATCGTGTTTAAGCCATGCTACAATGAGACCAACATTGTCATTACAGCCTCTGCTTATAGCATTTACCCACCATTATTGTCTATTGTTACCTGCTAATACCAGGAAGCCACCATTAGCCCATAATGCAATTGACAATGATCTGAAATGCCCGTGTGATGTAAATCAAGAGTCAGATTTCTCTATAGGCTCTTCCTTTTATCTCTCTCTCTCTCTCACATTCATTAATTTTGACACTATTTTCTGACACTGACCAAGTGCTGACTTTGTCAGTTTCATAAATGTCCAACAAGACAATTACACAGAAGCAAAGGGTTATGAAAACCATTGTAACCTGATTTGGTTCTTCATTCCCTACCTCCTTGACTCAACACAATTCTTACTCCCATCCCCCCTTCCCTCTGTCCCTGACTTACCAGTGACGGTGATGAGCATGTGGGCGACCAGTGGGCGATTGTTGTCCAGTTCACTGCTGAGTTGGATTTCTCCACTCGTGCGGTTGAGCAGCAGCAGGTGAAGTTCGTTACCATGTTCAATGGTGTAGTAGAGGCGGTCAGTTACATCTGGGTCGTGGGCTGGAACACGCCCTATTACTCCGTTTGGGAAAGTGTTGGACCGATTTGACACAAAGTTGTTGAATATAATCTGAAAGTTTTTCATTTCAGGGCTGTTGTCGTTTTGGTCAATAAGTCGGATTCGCACCGTGGCCCGGCTTACCAGAGGTGCTGATGTGGCTTGGACGACAATGACATACTCGTTCCGTGTCTCATAATCCAAGTCAATCAGAGATGTGAGCTCTCCTGAAAAGATGTCCATCTGGAAGATTTCTGGAATGTTACCCTCAACAATTTGGTACATGATCTGGGCATTAGGTCCTTCGTCTGGATCTGTGGCTGTAATCTGAGCTACAACTGACCCGACTGCACTGTTCTCTTTCACCCGCACCTCAAAATCATCAGCTGGGAACACAGGAGCATTGTCATTAACATCCATTACACTGACCTGGATACGGACAGGTGTGCGTTGAGGTGGAACTCCACGATCCACTGCAAAGGCTGTGAGTTCATAGAATGGTACGCTTTCACGATCAAGTCGCCGCACGGTGCGGACTATTCCGGAAGTGGGCTCAATGGTGAAATCACCATCGCCATCTTCCCCATTTTGGAAGGTGTACTGTACACGGCCATTAGCATGAGCATCTCGGTCAGTAGCAGAGATCTGTAGGACACTTGTAAAAGGTGGGGCATCTTCACTGACCCCACCCTGGTAATGTGGGCTGAGGAACTGTGGCGCATTGTCATTTACATCATTCACATTGACTTCTACATATGTTGTGTCAGATTTCTGTGGTATTCCATTGTCCCGAGCTGTAATGGCAAGAGTGTAAGTCATTTGGTCTTCATAGTCCAGCTCAGCTTGTAGTGTAATTGCACCTGTTGCAGGATCAATTCGGAACTGTGGAATGTTGTCTTCTAGGAAATAAGTGATCCGGGCATTCTCGCCAACGTCGTCATCTGTAGCACTTATTACCACGACAGTGCTACCTGGAGGTCTATCCTCATTCACACTCACAGAGTAGTGAGCACTCTGGAACACTGGGCGGTGTGTGTTTGCATCTGTGATGTTCACATGTACCTGACAGGTATCATGAAGAGTTCTGTCAGAGGCAGTGACTGTTAGTACATAACGCCGCTCTTGTTTATAGTCAAGTGGCAATGCCAGGGATAAAAGCCCAGCTCCTCCAGCTGTACTTATAGCAAAACGGTTCCGTGTGTTTCCACCAGTAATCTGGTAGGTGACTGCACTGTTGACATCACGGTCCACTGCTGTTACAGTAACAACACTCGTTCCAACTACAGCATCCTCATTTAGTCGAACATAGTACTCTTTCTGAAGGAACTCGGGACGATTATCGTTAACATCCATCACAGTGATAGTGACACTTGCTGTGGCAGAAAGTGGTGGTGTACCATAATCCCTGGCCTCAACACCAAAGAAATAGTGCTCTACCAATTCCCGGTCAAGCTCTGAGCTCACTGTGACCCAGCCTGTAGCAGCATTGATGACAAAAGGAGTGTCTGTGCCAGTTCCTGTTAGCCTGTACTCTAGCCGTGCGTTATCAGCACTATCAGTGTCAATGGCTTGTATGTGCAGTACAGAGTGGCCAATCGGGGCACTCTCCAGCACTGTAGCTTGGAATGGTGTGGATACAAAAATTGGTGGATTATCATTAACATCAGTCACTTGGACACTAACAATTCCAGTGCTGTTAGAAAGAGGAGGCCGGCCATTATCTTGGGCACGTAGTCGTAAAGTGTATTCACGTTCGGTCTCAAAGTCCAATGGTGCCACTACCTGTATTTCTCCAGTAACACTATCGATTGCAAACTGCCCTCTGCTGTTCCCACTGATAATGTTGTAGTGCACAGCAGCATTTCCGTCTTTATCGTCATCGGTAGCACTGACGCGCAAGATTTCTGAATGTGGCCGCACGTCTTCTCGAACTGCCACTATGTAACGTTTCTGACTGAACTGTGGAACGTTGTCATTCTCATCCAAAACTGTTATGTGAACATTAACGGTAGCAGAACGTGGACCTGGCTCTCGTCCTTGATCATTGGCCTCCACCTGTAGCATGTAGCGTTCGTTTATCTCTCGGTCAACAATACCACGAGTTGTGATCAAACCTGACCGCGGATCAATTTCAAATGCAGAACGAGCAACAGCCGCACTTTCCCCAATAAACCGGTAACGAATGTTAGCATTTGCCTGGGAGTCGAGATCAGTAGCACGTAGCTGCAAGATTGGATAACCCTCTTCCACGTTCTCTCGGATTGTTTCACGGTATTCTGTCTGTTCAAAAATTGGAGAGTGGTCATTCCGGTCAGAAACAGCAATAGCTACCATTGTTGTTCCAGACAAACGTGGTGAGCCATGATCTGTAGCCGTCACTCTGAAGTAATGCAAGTCCATGTGCTCTCTATCCAGTACATGTGTGGTAGTGATAAGTCCAGTCGTAGGATCGATTTGAAAATAGTCCATGGATCTGCTGTTCATTAAAGGTGCCATGGTGTAGCTGAGCCGTCCTGCCTCTCCAGGATCTGGATCATCTGCTACCATTGATATAACAGAGGTACTAGGAGGCTGGTTTTCTGCCACCTGAATCTGATAATTGTACTGAGGGAAATGGGGGTGTCGATTAGCAGCTCTACGTGAGCGTCCAACAGGAGGGACACCTAGTTGCTCACCTATTTTTTCTTTGAAGTATTCATAATTGTCCATGACTTTTTTCTCGTTACTTTCTTTCTCTGTTTGTTTTGAGTCAGTAGTAACCTCTACTGGGGTGCTTTCTACCAATTCTCGGCTGTTTTTTGACTCATCTTTTTCCGCCTTGGTTTCCTTGAATTGCTGCCAGTTTTTGTTCTCATCTCCTCTAACCGTCTCTCTTACTGTATGTGAGACGTTGCTGCCTTGACCTCTTCCTCCCTCTCCCAGTAAATTTGTGTTTCCTTCAGACACCTCTTTCTTTGTGCTATCTGCATTTACCCACCCTCCTCTTTCCATGCTTCCTTCTTTTCCATACTGCCTGTAACCCTTCCCCCTGCTATCCTCCACCTCCTCCTCCCTCACCTCTCCTGCCATCTCTCCCTTCCTCCTCCCTCCTGAGACCCCAACCTGCTCCACATGCTGACTGACAGCCTCAGCTTGTAATGGCAGCCCTTTACCGGATTTTAATTGCGTTTGCCCGGCTCCCCTGTTGGTATCTAAGCTGTTGCCGGTGGTGCTGTCAGTGCATGCCGGGTGTGGACGCTCCATTGGGACAGAATCCAGGTGAGCTTGAGGACATGGCACATGCGCTGTTAACTCTTGTGCTGAAATGTTGCTGTCCTTTTTGCTATTCGTTTGAACAATTCTTGTTTCATTTATACTTTTTTCAGTAGAGCCACTGTTGTTCTGATAATCATTCTGCTTGTTGTTGTTGTTGTTGTTGTTACTGTTATAGTTCCACAAGAACAAACTTTGAACAAAGTTAGGATCTAGAGCTGACTCACCCTGTGTGCCATTTTTCTCATTGTTCCAAGTCCCAATGTGAGTATGTAAGTCACAGGATGTCTCAGTCAAGTTAAGCTGAGCCGAGGGCTGGAAGCGTTTCATTATGTGAGTAACACTATCGCTACATTTAACTTGTGAGTCAGAGATTTTCTTGCTTTCCGAGTCAGAGAAAGTAGAGATGGGTTCAGATATGGATAGATAATTAGTTTGTCGGAGAAAAGGGTTTCCAGTAAAGTAGAAGACACTTTGTGACACGTGACTTTTGTCAGAAATTGAAACGGCTTTGCGAGCCTTACCTTGATTTTGTCGATACTTCTGGTTATGTTTTCCTCTCTCGTCTCTAAGCTTTACATTCAGATCAGGGGTGTCGATTACCGTGATATTTTTGCATGTCAAATGGTGTGGTAAAGTAGTGCCAGTAAAAGGGACGATTTTGCGCTCTCTGCTACTCCACTCCGTGCGCGCCAGAGTGTGACTGGCTCGGTGCCCGTATCCATTTAAGAGTGTTTTAGAGTAAGCTGCGGGAGCGACAGTGACTCCTGTGAGCCGGCATGACTTCAGACAGATGTTTGACGATCCTGGAAGGTGCTGCGCGCGAGACCTGATGCTATCCCCAGTGGCATCATGAAAACACCCTTTCCAGCCCTCTGTGGCGAGATCGATAACATTGAGGAGGCCTCGCGAGGGACTGTCCGTTATCCATGGATTCCTTTTGTCCCTTTTATTGGCGTCCAAAACACTGCAAGTCGCATTAGAATTTGAATTGTCCGTTGATGGCGGCCGAGCCCACCTCTTGGCAGCGTTAAACTCCCGTTTTGAGGGCAACAAGCTGCGCCTGGGCCCGGTTCTCCAACCACCTGCGCTCTTATCCAAACCGGAACGGGCATCGATACAGCCCTGTTCCTGGTGCTCAGGCTGTACAGAGACCCATCCGCAATCGAGATGACACAAGCACGAGCATGCTCTAGTCCTTTGCACAGACCTCTTTTTTCCAATCTGAAGCAAGGGAGCGAGAAAAGGGGAAACAACGCCCTTCTGAACACAACCGGGTAGCCGCTGATGACAGCGTCCGGTCCGAGGCGTTGGTTCTGATGCATTGTAATCCAGCGGCGACGAGACCACGGGGACTCCTGCTGCTCCGGACCGCGAAATCGGAAATTCTTGTCTGGATCCGAGCCACGCTGCTGTCCATACAGGGCGGATCTCCGTGTCGCTCTCAGCCAGAGTCCGCGCGTCTCCGGGGGCCGGGTGGTGGCGGCGTGGCGTGGCTGCTCTCCCCGGGACAACGGCGAACAAAGAGCAGAGCAGAAGGTGCAGCAGGAGCGACGGCGGCGAGCTAAAGCCCAGCAGCAGTGCAGCCATTAGTATGGCGAGATCCTTTTTCTCCCCCTTTCTCCCTCTCTCCCTTCTCTCTGCCTCTCAGTCTCTCTCCCTCTCCCTCTCTCGCTCTCTCTGTCTTCCGACGCCAGGTCCTCTGCAACTGCCCGACTCCTTCCGCCGTGCTCCCCCGGTCTGCGCTCTCGAAGCCCCCGGGAAGCTCGCATCTACTCTCGGTGTCGGGTAGAGCTCGCGCTAGTAGCAGCACGGGCGCAGCATCTTTCCTACTTACACACATCCAACATGGCTCACAGAGGAACCGGTGCTACTATAATTCCACCCCCCTCGCGCTCCCTTCGTTCTCCCTCCTCCTCCTCCTCCTCCTCCTCTTCCCCTTCCTTTCTCTTTTCCTCTATATCTTTCTCTATCCCGATCTCTCACCGCACGCGCACAGTCTCTCTCTCTCTCTTTCTCTCTCTCTCTCTCTCTCTCTCTCTCTGAGAATAGCCCTTTGGAGTCTGCGCAGGACCGTTTCTCCAGCCGCCATAACCTACACTGGAGAGAATCTTGTAAATGGAAATACATCAGATTTAATAATGAAACACAGAATTCTTATAAGCATTATAATTTAAAGCAATACGATTAAAACTTGACGTTGTGAAAGTGAAATCTTAACTGATGGATTAAAATGTATAGTATACGCGCGGTATCTATATATTTGTAATATTAATTTCAAATATGTAATTAATCTATAGACTTCTCCCTTATTTTAGAAGTCAAGCCTATAGCAGGTTGATTTCCTTCCTTTGTGATTCTGTCAGCCGGTGTCCACCTGTGACGTCATTCAATGGCCACAGGACATTTTCAGGGTAATTATCCTATTTCAGTCCATTAAGACACACACCATTTCGCTAGATGGCTATACCTTTTATGTAAGTCCACAATTAACAATAATAACAGGAAAAAGAAGAAGTATTTAAACATCTAAAAAATAAAAACACCAGCCTGTGTGTCGTGCAGTTTGGCTGCCTGTGCCACAGCTGGAACAAATCCATGGATGGTGAAAAATGCATACGGCTCAATTATATCAAGCAAACACAAACACGCGCGCGCAAGCACACACACACACACACACACACAAAGATAAATCGCCCTCTCGCCCACGGTTCTCATGCTGTCTCGTCTGAGCTGAGCTGAACTGACGGCTGCTATGGGCTCCATGTCTCAGTGTACTCGCGGTGTATAAGAAAAAAAATCCCCATTAAGTAGGCCTCATGTCGAGCTATCAGCTTACTGTCTCTCTCTCTCTCTCTCTCTCTCTCTCTCTCTCTCTCTCTCTCGTGTGTGTGTGTGTGCGTGTGTATAGATTGTTCTCTTGTTGCCGTAATGGTATTATATCATACGGTCTTGGCTGTCTAAATCACGTTAGGTAAGAAGAGGAAGAAGGAATCCCTTAAAAGCGCATCCGCAATATAGCCGCTCTTTTTTACGCACTGACAAAGCTGATCAAACTGCCTTTGAGATCAGATGAAACGCACAATCACTTCTACCTGGAGTACATTTCCCATCCACCAAAGTGCAAATTCATGCAGTGCCAGCTCGCTTTACTCACTTCAGCTCACATTACCGAGTTCCTTGAAATCATTGTTTGATATAGCCTAAAATGTCCCTATAGTAGCATTTCAGTCGAGATTCAACACCAAATCCAGAGTAACAATTAACACTAATGATTTAGTACAGGGTTGCAGGATTAGGACTGGACCTGGAACACTTTGACACTGAAAATCTCCATTCATATTTCTACTTAGTTTCAGGACCAAGGACAGCTCCCGTGTCTCTTCTAGCGCTTTCACGTGCAGATCCTCGCGCACTAATGTATGTCTTGTTCCGAGGGCGTTTCCAAACTGCATATTCATGCATATTTTTAGATCCTGGCGTTCTTAATGAAGGCACGAAATAGAAAGGTTTTCAAGTCATTTTAGTGCTTTCTCTGACATTACAAACACGTGAAAGGATTTATTATTCTACATAGATTAAATGTAATGTTTCAAAATAGTTTTGTCTTGTGATATCTTATTATTCCTACACTTGAGCACTGTCATCGTTTACAGGGACATCGAAAACAACTGTTGTTGTATTAGATGCCATTTACACATCTGTTAGTGGATCACACATTGTTCAGTTCTTTGGCAAAATCGTTGGGGTTGGGGCTGACCTAATGGGCCGAGTAGTAACCCCGGAAAATCCAACCTACTCATCACGCCTCGTGGAGCGCAAAGTGCACATCTAGCGCGCGCGCACACAACATACACACACACCTGGCTACAAGGCCTCAGCTCCATTCCATAGCTGAAGTTACCATGGGAACGGTAAAGACGAGAGTAGCTTATTCTTATAATGCAGTGTGTGTGTGTGTGTGTGTGTGTGTGTGAGAGAGAGAGAGAGAGAGAGAGAGAGAGAAAGAGTTGGGGTGTTGGGCATTTGGGGAGGGGCTGGTGGAGGTGCACAGGTCTTTTTTTGTTGCACGCTCGCCTCTGTTGCTCATTATCATCACGCGCTTTGTGCTCTCGCAGTGCGCTCCCTGCGGCGAAGCCCAGCCAGCTCAGCACTTTAACTGGCTCCGCCCATCAGACCAACCCCTTGGATCCCACCCCGCTGGTCGGTAGCAGGTGGCCGCGTGCTGGCGCGTGTGTGGTGTGACTGGGCGGTAATGCATATTCACCCATGCTGTGTGCAGACGGGACGTGACTGATGGATGATCTTGTCCATTGCCAACAGAGTGCCCATTGCTATACATGCGCACACTGCACACACTCACTGATTGCGCACACACACACACACACACACACCTCTGTCCTCAGGCTATCCCTGCTTCATACACGGCATATGGAAGCAGCTGGCCGACGCGCCCGGGACCTCTGAGGGACTGTTATCACGGTGAAAAGTGCACCGGGAAGTAATTAGAGCGAGTTGCATGAGCATCAGGGGAAAAAATATTCTACATAGACTTCAGTCCATCAGTACTATCGACTTGACACTTTGCTTAGGGTTATAACTTTCTTAGAAAACAAACTCCGAATACTTCGTCGCCTGTGTGCATTTCCACAAAAGAACAAATTATTTCGGTGGCCGACTTTCATATGTATAAACTGAATGGGAAAGTTGTTCCCTGATGTTTTAATGAAAGTGAAACAGTGAATAGGAAAGAAAGTGGTAAAAGTACAGATTGACAGCTTTGAGAAGTTTAAAGGGGCTGACTTTAAAGTGCAGTACATTTTTGGCGCACATTCATGCAATTATTAAATCAGCCAGTTATAGTCATTTGAAGATCAGAAAATCTTGGTCTGGTCTTTTTCCAATGACTTTCCAGTGAACGTGTGCCCACTGCAGCCTCAGATTCCTGTTCTTGGCTAACAGTAGTGTACCCTGATGTGGTCTTCTGCTGTTGTAACTCACCTGCCTCAGGGATCAATTCAATCTCAGTTCAATTCAATTTATTTGTATAGCGCTTTTAACAGTGGACATTGTCTTCAAGCAGCTTCACAGAAGTATAAAAATATAGAGAAAAAATTATAAAGCTTAAAGTTAAGTAACTATTTTATCTCTATTTCATCCCTAATAAGCAAGCCTGAGGTGGCGGTGGCAAGGAAAAACCCCCTGAGATGATATTAGGAAGAAACCTGCAGAGGAACCAGGCTCATTTGGGTGGATCAACCTTTTGTGTACTGTATTTTGAAATACTTTTCAACTCTCCATATGTAATGAGTGGTCATTTGAATGACTATAGCCTTTATACTGTCAGCTCAAATCAGACTGGCCATTCTGCTCTGACCTCTCTCTTCAGTAAAGTGCTTCCACTCACAGAACTGCCACTCACTGGATGTTTTTTGTTTTTCACATCATTGCGTGTGAAACTACCACGTCTAGTGACAACCATGCATGAAAGTCCCAGAATCAGCAGTTTCTGAAATACTCAAAACAGCATGTTCAACAACCTTGCCACGATGGACACCACAGACATCACATTTTCCTCATTCTGATGTTTGATATAAACATTAACTGAGGGGCCTGTATCTGCATGGTTTTATTCACTGTATTGCTGTCACATGATTGGCTGATAGGATCGTAAAATTGTAAAAATGTCAAATAATATTAGGGCCAGGGTTAGTGATCCTGTTCAGAAGAAATCCAGCCACACTGCTCTTGCTCATATAAAGACAAAAAAATTAAGAATGCAATCAAAAAAATAATGAATCTTATTTATAAAAAAAAAAATAAGATAAATGATAGAATTAAATAGTGATTAATAATCAGTTATATAGGTCAGCGTTCACTTTTCTTTGTGTGTGCTTGTGTGTTGCCGAAAGCGGGATGATGTCATAAGTTATTTTGGAGGATTATGAGATTATGAAGTCCGTGTGTTCGTTATCTGGCACACACTTTATTGCATTTTGACATGCAGATTGTGCAGTGTGACTGCTGAGTTCCTCTTAGCAAGGAACTCTCTTACTCTTTCACACACACACACACACACACACACACACACACACAATTTTAATCCTAAATCACAGTAGTGATTAATACACAAGCAGGAAATGTGGAAGATTCTTCATTTGCATGGATACATATAGGTTTCCCTTTAAATGAATATATACACACACCCACACAGATCAGTATATTCTGATGAAGATAATAATTAGGCAATAACACACAGCTGTTACACTCACTGAGGTGATGAAGGATAATAATGACACATGCTGACCAGTTTGGAAAATGAACAGATTTTCTTTTTTTTCTTCTCATTTTTATATAAATATGTACACATTATATACATTATAAGCATATATAATTATTTAACAGCTCAATAAAATGCTTATATTTTATATTAGCTAATAAGGTCAGTATATATATATATATATATATATATATATATATATATATATATATATATATATATATATATATATATATATATATATATTTTACATTATTGTTATACTGTAATACGCTTACCACAGAGCACCATCAGCTAGAGTTATGCAGGTCTATTCGGAGAAAACATACTTTATAGTATTTAAAGCTTTCATTAAAGAAGACATGGAACTAAAATAGGCACAGAAATTGGTATCCTTGATATTTTATTTGTCTCATGTATGTATACGTGTGTCTTTTATCTATGCTGAATATTTTTGATGTACACTTGCCACGTTAGAAATGCGGGAACGAGTCAGAAAAGAGACATAATCGCTCTATAATATTAATGTAATAGTTAAACTCCAGAGTAAATAAGTTATGTCCTGACTGTGTGTGTGTGTGTGTGTGTGCATTAGAGTTATCTTGTTGTGTTGTGTTTAATTGCTCTGTGTCTATCAGAATGGGAGGGGGAAGCTGTTTATAGGCCAACAGCGTTGTCTCTTAGTCAGCCAGTGACCCAAATCACAGAATATGAAAAACGAAAAACAGAGGAAATGAGAGAGTAAAGGATGAGAGACAGGAAGGGAGGGATGCAGGGGGGGTAGAAAGAGCGCAAGTATAAAATGACATTTACTGAACCGAGGAAGGAATGAATTCATGAGCCAGATATAAATATCCAGCTTTATTATCCCACTGCTTCCCTGTTTCTACTTCAGCTCAAACAAATACACACAGAGCCTTATTCCAGTTTACACACATACACAAACTCTTACCCACTTATTCAGCTTCCATATGTAAGGGATATAAAGCTTTATTTCCTTTGCTTTTTTTAAAATCGTTCCAACAATACCACAGTAGAGCCATGCAGTGTTTTGAATAAAACCATAGATGCACTGTAGTGTAAAACCTCACTGATTCTCGCAGATTAGATGTTTCCTTGGATTCACACCCTTTAGCCATTTCCTAGATAGCTTAAATAGCTGTAGCTCTGTTACACATGCACTATATCATGTTATTGACCTCTGACAGAAACTTCCTGGCAGATGACTGGCAGCTTACTCTCATATAATTGTACTGTAATATATTTACAGGTAAGTGCTGTACTTAAAAAAAATGTAAACTAAACATAATCCACTACATATGTTCATTTGGCTGGTGCTTTTTAGCCAAAGTGACTTACAACTAAGCCAGGATAAAAGTGAGCAGTTGAAGGTTAAGGCTCTTGCCCAAGGACTCAACCATGGCAGCTTGGCAGTGCTGGGAATTAAACTCATGGTTTTCTGATCTGTAGCCCAAAGCCTTAACTGGAACCGGAACCACCTCTATGGTTGAATTAACTCGCGCTAAAAGAATATTTTCAGTGTTTTACAGAATCAAAGCTTCTACAAGAATATAAACTTAATCTCAAAGAGGGATTTTTGTTTGCCTTAAATAGTTGCTAAAATATAGGGCACAGAAACTCTCGTCTCATCTCAGATAGATAGATAGATAGATAGATAGATAGATAGATAGATAGATAGATAGATAGATAGATAGATAGATAGATAGATAGATAGATAGGCATAATATTATGCATAAATTGGCCATCAGCTTTGGGTGATATTTACATCAACCACCAGAATGGGTAAGAAATGTGATCTAGTTACGACCATGGTGCCAGATATTCCACTTCAAGCCAAGAACACAAAGCTGAAGCTGCAAGTGGGCATAGGCTCAGCAAAACTGGACAGTTGAGGACTGGAAAAACAGCCTGATCTGATGAATCTCTATTTCTGCCGAGGCACACAGATGGTAGGACCAGAATTTGGCACGAACAGCATGAGTTCATGGACAAACCTGTCTTTTGTCAACAGTCCAGGTTGGTGGCAGTGGTGTAATGGTGTGGGGAATGTTTTCTTGGCACACTTTGGGTCCATTAATACTAATTAGTCATTGCCTGAATGTCACAGATTATTTGCATATTGTAACTGACCGAGTGCATTCCTTCATGTCCACAATTTACTCATCTTCTAATGGCTACTTTCATGCACCATGTCACAAATTCATCTCAAACTAGGTTCATGAACTCGACAATGAGTTCAGTTTTCTTCAGTGGGCTTCCAAACTCAGTGCATGTGAATTCAGTAGAAAACCTTTGGGATGTGTTAAAACGGGAGATTCACAGCATGAAAGCACAGCTGAGAAATCTCCAGGAATTGACGTGAGGAACTAGACCAGAATCTCAAAGAAGGAACATTTCCAAACATCTTGTGGAAAAAAAAATACCACAAAGAATTGAGGCTGATTTGAGAGCCTAGTATGGTGTTCTTAATAAAGTGCTCAGTGAATACGTGTGACCTGTAGTGACTGAAGGCTACATCACCATGATAAATGGTGCACATTCATGTACTATTTAGTGTGCTCTACTTAGTCATGACAGGTGAGAACACAGCAAGCAAGTCTTGGATATGTTCTTGGGCCACATCCCACTGAACTCTGGTGTGAATTCAACCTAATTCGACCCACTTACATAAAGGAACCAATGACAGATTTTCACAGGTTCCAGCTTGTGGCTTTCGCACATGCACCTAAGCAAATGTTACTTTTTATAGTGTGTCTGTTTGCACCCGGAAAATGGCACTAGCCAATTAATGGCATCTTCATCCTGAAGCAAAACAGCAGTGTGCAGAGTATATCAGAGTCAGCACATCCCTATTCAGCTACTTAAACACACCAATGTGCTGATTTTCACAGCTAGTTAGCTCAACAACTTACCTTTTTAGTAGTATATAGACAAATCGTCAACAAGCAAGCAAATTTTAGGCTAAATATAGGTTATTATAAACCAGTAACATAAGGTAGATAAAATTAGCTATTCATTATATTGTGTAAGATTTTAAGCGTGGAAGATGTAGGTTAGGAGTAGCTACAAATACACCGATCAGGCGTAACATTATGATCACCTAGCTAATATTGTGTTGGTCCCCCTTTTGCTGCCAAAACAGCCCTGACCCGTCATGCACTGTGTATTCTGACACCTTTCTATCAAAACCAGCATTAACTTCTTCAGCAATTTGAGCAACAGTAGCTCGTCTGTTGGATCGGATCACACGGGCCAGCCTTCACTCCCCATGTGCATCAATGAGCCTTGGCTGCCCATGACCCTGTCTCTGGTTCACCACTGTTCCTTCCTTGGACCACTTTTGATAGATACTGACCACTGCAGACCGGGAACACCCCACGAGAGCTGCAGTTTTGGAGATGCTCTGATCCAGTCGTCTAGCCATCACAATTTGGCCCTTGTCAAACTCGCACAAATCCTTACGCTTGCCCATTTTTCCTGCTTCTAACACATCAACATTGAGGACAAAATGTTCACTTGCTGTCTAATATATCCCACCCACTAACAGGTGCCATGATAACAGTTGCCAAGATCATAACTGTAGTTTAATTATGATATTGCATACAATGGCTCATTAAGTTCCTGCAGTAAATGGGTTTGGGTTAAAAGAAAATGGCTATAAATAGTATAGCATATAAAATGCCTTTTATAAATTGCCATAATAAAGCGTTCCTATAATGAACAGTCTCATAAACCAAGATTTTTAAATCTGAAAAAAATTCATTTCGAATGTGGTACTTCAGCAATTTTTTAATATCCCTAAGGATTTTCATTCACATTCTCATAGAAAGAAAAGTAATAAAAAATAAATTAAGCTTCAAATTCTCTTTGGTAGAAATTCAATTGCAGAAAGCAAGTAAGATTTCCCAGCTTTATTTTGTTCAATTTATAATCTTTTATCGTGTGGAAACTCTAGTAATGATCATTCAACATCATCCCACTTATCTATATTTTAGATTATTTTATATATTTTACTAACTGGATGGTAGCTTTACACCCAGTATACTGTGTTGGGTGTAAGGCTAAGCATTATCTAATAAATAATAGCATTATGCAGGTTTGTTTGCAAGCTAATATTTAGTCTAACTATTCTGTTGTGTAACTGAGGCTCCAGATTCACCCTTATTCACCTATTAGTCGACAAGAACACTGAACTAAATGACAAAAATAAAGAAGCAGTTTGATTAAGCATGAGGGAGAGTGGGTGGCAGTATGTGATGGCTCCCTGAAAGTGTGAATTTCAAGTGACCTTAAACCCTACAGCATGTCACTTAAAAATGAACTTGTGAATTTTGCAGTTTTCAAATTGAATGGAAGAAATGAGGGAGGAAATGAGCTGAGAGATCGGAGAGAAAACCCGGGGCATTTCTGAGAAGGACCACCTGCAGCAGAGCCTTGTAGGCTTGTATGAAACTCAAGTGTTCAAAAACTTTACATCAAAGAGCGCTTTCCGAAATGGCCGGAGGTTGGGAAATGGCCAAGCCTAAATTAGAGGAAAGATTAGGCGAACGTTTTTTGTGGGCAGAAATCCATGAACACTTTGCTTCTCAGATGCTTTTTACTCCTGAAACAATGGCTGTAGCAACCAGCAAGTTTAGCTAAAAATGTAGCTGATGATCGAGTTGTTTTTGATCAGGGAAAACCAGAGCACCCAATCTGATTTTTTTGATTTGGCATAGGTTTTATGCTAGATGACACAACCCTCCCATTTTATCCAGGTTAGGGACCAGCAGTTCTTAGGAAGAACCTGATCAATTCTGTTCAGACAGTAACCCAAGCTCAGGATTGAACCAGAAACCTGTGAAATGTGAGACAGCAAGGCTACTCTTCACCAACGTGGTGCCGCATTACATTTAGATAAGAGTAAAATGTAATTAAAATGAGTGATCTGGCGAATAAACCCAAAGCTGTGGATTTGTATATGACAATGAACAAACTTTCCAGAAGATAGAAGAAGTTACAACTAAATCCAGACACTTATACAGTATGTGTCCATGCATGTCTGTGATTGTGCAACACTGAGACATAGGCTTTGGTTTTCCATTCAAGGGCTTTCCAAATAGTCGCTGCTCTCTACCGATGAGGACACTTAACCATTCTCACTGCGAAGGGTGTAGCCTTCGGAGGAAGTAGGGCATAGTCATGATCACTTCAGAATTGGCCAAAGCGAGACAGACAGTGGAGGAAGTGACAGCTGTTGAATGAAGCACTGATCTGATTAAATCTGTCCATCGCTGTTCAACACCACCAACCCCCACATGCCACATTCTCTCCTTACACTCCCTCAATCACACCTTCTGCTGAGGGATATTTGTCTTGGATCTAATAGTGTGTGAGCTCAGTCATACACACACACTCATACTGTCATTTTATCTCACACAAGCTTCAATATGTCAATCACTCAGCTCTAGAACAGTACAAGTCGGATAGAGTGAAGCCTTTCGGCATTTGAAAAGCCGTTCCTAAAGGGTACATGACAACCTTTTGTACTGTTAAGGCAGTATTTATTTCACACGCCTACTGTGACACATGTTGACTTCACTCAATTCATGAACTGCGAAATGCTTTCACAGAACGTGGGTAATTGATATTCAATATAAAACAAAGGTTTCATCCACAACCAAGGCTCTCCCTTCAGGAAATGTTGTTTGTAAAACTAGAACAAGAACTTTCCAAAGAATCTTTAACAGACTGTTTGTTTCATGAGAAAAACACCAGGGCTATTCAGCAGGTTGCCAAATAGGAGCATTTGCAACATCTTACCCAAGGAAATTAATCAATATGCTAATTAATATAATAATTATGTGGGGGAATTAATAATAGAAAAACGTGAAATGGAAGAAATAACATTATTGAGTGACCCAATAATGTTACACATTTGGGTGACCCAGTGTAAAACAAGTCTCTCAGAGAGGAACTATGCATCAACCAGCTCTATCTTGTATGAAAAATATGCAAATTTACGCTACTTGTCTACCGGCCAGCAATGAAGAGTGCAGATCTAGACTCCTTGGTTTGAACCTGTGCTCAGATTTATGTCTGTATGAAGATTAGCACGTTCTCCTGGTGTTTTCTCAGGGTTCTCCAGTTTTCTTCCTACCTCCAAAAACATACAATTAGTGAATTAGCTAGGCTTAATTTCCCCTAGGTGTAAGTCAATTGTGTGTGTGTGTGTGCTCGGTGCACTAAAAACAACTAGCGTCCCAAGCAAGATGAATTCCCGCCTCACGCCCAAGAAAGCATCCTGATGGGGATAAAGTGCTTAGTGAAAATAAATAAACGCTTCTGTAAGATTGTCAGGTACTCCCATGGAGAAAAATCATCCAGAATAAATGATTCAAGCTGTCACAAGCCTAAGCTGTCACCAAACAACCGTTTGGAAATAGAAAGCACAAAGTCTTCAGTTGATCCTTTTCTCTCAGTTACAAGGCAACCCACGCACAGCTCACCTTCAACTGCTGGAAACACTCCACATGATAGCATCCCAATTTATAATTGGCTTCTCTGGTGAGCAGATGAACACTGCGCACACACACACACACACACAGACACTTCCCATATATCACTGCATCTTTCTGTAACCTTACACAGTGCTGTGAGCAGCTCAGTGAGTCACTACAGCAGTGAAAAATAGCTTTCCTTGTGAGCCACACACACAATCATCATGTGGCCATTACATGTAGTTGCCCCGCCTTTCTCCACCTCCCGCTTAGCCCACTCCTCTCTCTACCTCTCACGCTGTCAGCGTTGTCCACAGCACTTAAAACCACATCAATACAGTGCACACTTCCCCCTACAAACCTGTTTCTGCATCTCTACCCTTCGCTGGCAACCACAAAGACTGGGCTCGTTCTCCTGGGCATCTCTGACCCCATTCATCTCCCTCCATCCATTCCTCTTCCCTTTACAAAAGATGCCAGTTTCGCTTGTAGCGATTACAGCATGTACTCCGTCTCCTGCTTTGTGCTTTCATGCTACACTTGATTTCTCTCTCGCTCTCTTTTCTTTTGTCTCGGCGCAAAGGAGGCCTTCCGGGAATGATTGACAGGTTAACAGTCCCCAAAGCACAACAGCATGAGAGCGAGAGAAAAGGAGGGGGTAAAGATTGCACTCTGGTGTTCAAGGCGAGATATTACACAACATTAACCACAGGCAATGATCTACTCAGTGTATTTTAATTATTCTAGGATATTTTATAGCTAATATTGGTTCATTTATATTTATACATGCAGCCTCCAATAATATTGGAATTTTTTATTACGCAAAACCTGATCAAAATTCATAATTCCAAAGGATTTTGTTTGCACTGTCTGAAAAGATTTCAACTGAAAAATATTCAATGCTTCTATACGTGTTTAGTGATTCTGGTGCTGAAATATTTTATTTTTCTAGAGCCCAGCAACTTCCACTTTATCCAGGTTAGGGACTTGCAGTTCTTCGGGAGAACTTCTGTTCAGAAAATAACCCATGCTCAGGAGTGAACCAGGGAACATAGAAATGTGAGAAAGCACTGCTACTCACATACTTTAAAAAAGAAATCAGTATGAAACTACATGCTCTTCTAGTACACAATAGCTATTTCTCTTCCAGTAACACCTGGGGGGGAAAAAACTCACTACATGACTAGAATGAGCAATGGAAGTGTGGAACTTTGCCAGTGAAAACTGGCATGAAGTCAGTATACACACACACACACACACACGTACACACATGTACACACAAACACACACCCACAGAGGAAGTTGTCAGTTCTGCTTGCCAGCTTGTGTTCTCTTTATTGCGGTCACCTGAGCAGCTCAGTGTGTCTGAAGATGAGGAGCGTGAAATAAGTCGGTGATCCTCTGACTCTCGTCTCTCTCTTCCCCCCCCTCCACTTATCACTGTGAGACGTTTCCTCCAGCTCCAGTCTGCTAATCTCTCAACCTATTTCCGAGTCATATTTATAGTTATCATGCAGAGACACAAACAGCTTCTTACCACATTGAAGATACTTAATATTCAAGTTGGAGAAAGTTTTTAAAAAATGCTTGAAAAAAACCCCCACAAACCTACTTTTTGACTGGAGCTGACAATGACGGCTTCTTCTCTCACTTGTTTCTTTTCTGATGAGCGTTTGACCAGTCGATAGGCTACTGAGGGATGAAATAGGAAGTGAGCACTGTAACTATGTGTGAAGCCTGAAACATATCCAGTAATCCATTTTTAAGTCAGAGATCATTAGTGTCTAATCACCATCAGTTCCAGCCTAATCAATAATACACACACAACCCTAATAAACAAGTGTACACTAATAACATGATCATTATCCGGTGTCTGCAGTTAGCTGATTGTTCAAGAGATGACGATATCTCAAATCCGAATTAAAGTCATTACCAGATATTAAGAAGACTAATTAGAACCTGGATTTTAAACCAAATGAATTAAATAGATATACTTTATTGATCCCATAAGGGAAATTTCCTGTGTTACAGCAGCTTATATATACTATAATAAATCCTTTTGGTCAGCTGTGTAAAAGATTACAAATATTGTGTCTTTAAAAGGAAAACCATTTGTTAGGTGACTCATGGACACTATGTGATCTTTTCCAGTTTAGAACATTTTGTACAGACAAACTAGCTCATAAGCAGGAGAGAATATTTGGATAGTTAATCTAGTTGCGTTGAGACTTATTCTGACTTTATATATCCAATAGACTTTTTAACTTATTACTAGTAAATAACACAAACTGCATAGCTAAACGTTTGTGGACACCTGATCATCAAATCCACACGTTTGTTGAACATCATATCCCACATGAAGCCCCTCCTTTACTCCAGTCTTCTGGGAAGGCAAAATATTCCACTAGATTAAGGATCTGACCATTTAGCCACAAGCCAAAATGATGTCATGACAGTATATTCTTTGTAATGCAGACTTAACTTTTGTTGACCCACCGCAGGTTCTGTGGCCGACGGGAGTGTTGTACATCTGCAGGAAAAGTGGTGATGCAAGGGGATGGTGAATGTCTCAAGGAGTAAAAAAAAAATTCAACTCCACTTATTAACCTTTAGAGACTAAATCATGCCAATATTTGGATGATTTTGCGAATCTTGCCCAGTTCCCACCCATCAGTCTCCATACAGCTGTTACCAAGTAGGGGTGGGGGAGGTGGGAGCAGGTAAGCTAATGCTGCATTCATTCATGGTGTCTCGTAAATGTTAATTTGTAAATTGTAATAAAACAGGCCTGAGTGGCTGTTGGTCTACTGTAGTGACCTTCTAGCAAGATAGGCTTAGATTTGCAGCACAGCAACAACAGTGGACAGCAAGTAGCATTAAGAAAACTGTAGCTGGCTAATTTTAGTCATAATAGTGATTATGGTGGTGAGTGTTATAACTAAGGACTATGTCTGTGTAATAACCACTCTATAGCCAAACTATAGGTACTTCACCTTTCACCGAGTGAGGGCACGTTATTTGTAAATCATGTACATCATTCTGTAAACTGGAAGGAACTAGTAGTTGAAAAGACTACCCCATGTTAATGACTTGAAATCTCTAGTTGAGGGGACAATTTTTGTGGCTTTTATCAGTTGTAGGCAGAAAGTTACAAGTTGTAACTTCTTCTCAATTACAGCATAAAACACACCTCCTCCAAGACACATGAAGCCAGCTACATCTTTACCAATTGCTGCGTCTCCAGGCGATGTAACACATTTGGAGGAAATGGCTATCCGCAAGCATGGCTTCATGATAGCCCATGATAGGCTGTGAGTGGCAGGGGAAAGAGAGAAAGAGAGAGAGAGAGAAAGAGAGAAAGAGAGAGAGAGAGAGAGAGAGAGAGAGTATGCCACCGCTCTCGCACGGACAACACGGCCAGTTTTGCTCGCTTGGATTCCTGGCCTTGGATGAATTTGGCATTATCAGGGCTTGAACTCTTCCAGTGTTGCCAATATCTGACACATCCTCGAATCCACCATTACATAACCAAAGAATAACCGTTCAAAAATCCTGAGATAAACACAGATTTATTGATTAAAACAGAGTTGATTGTTCTTTTTAATAATACAGTCATTTAAACTGACAAAGACTTTTTAGCTCTCTCTTTACATGTGCATACAAACACACAGAACGATGACATGTATTGGGACAGATATACAGAGCCAGACTACAGGCAGAGTGGCATTTACTCTCTATGGCACGTGAATAGCTGTAAAGTGTGGATTAATGATGATGATGATGAAGTTGCTCCACAGTGTGTGACTTTCATGCCTGTATAAAACTCTGTAATGCTTTGCATTAAAGCTTCATTAACTAACACAGTAATTAGCATGAACAAACCATGACCTTCAGCATTAATAAATCATAAACACATTATCATAGTAATTAACATTTTTAAATTAACGTTTTAAACCAATTAAACAAAATAATCGCCTCCTCCATTTCTCTACACTTAAGTCAATCAGTAAAATGAAGATCATAGTGAAGCTTTTGAGGATGTGACAAAAACCTGGAACTAAGGCTGAAAAGCAAGTTCCAGTATTTACACCAGGAAATTATGAACATTTAGGAACTGTAATTTACATTTTGCAAATTTATACATGGATTTTATTTTTAGTCATGGACTGAATAAAACACAGCCGATCAAAAACACTGATGAACGCAATAGCATGTTATTAATTATTAATAACATGTTAATAATGCTGAAGCTGAAGATTAATGTTAACGAATGCATTAAATAACATTAGTTAATGAAAGCTTAATACAAAGCATTAGTTAAACCCCATTTTCTAACAAACATCTGAGACTGTTGAACAGTGTGCGTTTACGTCTTTAGGTCTCGTACACCACGCGTTGGACGACGTATTGACATGACAAAGCACCAAGAAGTACAAAACAATGGTAGGAGTTATGAAAAAGTTGCAGCACCTCTGAGGTGAAATGAAAGCTATGAATGGGGAAATTTTAAAGACTACGGCTTTTTCTTCCTCTTCCATCTTGAAGTTAATTATAACCAAAAACATGCAGCTTGTTATGTTACTGAGAATCCACAAGGTGCAAAAGTGTCCTCTGTCCTGAAGACTCTCCTGTAGGTGAAGCTTACTGACCATTACAAAGCACTGACACTATAGACTCCTTCCATAAATATTAAATAAAGCTCTATATACAGAAAACTGCACCGTATCAACGAACTGACCATTTTCTTTGAAATATATAACTCATGTAGGAATCTGTTACACTTTATATTGGTTATGTGGAACCATAACAAGTCCCTGTAAATGAGCTGTTACTATAGAAACATGGAATTAGTAAAAAGGAGCACAACAGCGCTGTGGTATAAAGGAAAACACATAACAAGGAGAAAAGACAGTTACGGTGCAGTATTTATTACAGCATTAGATCATGTGTAGTGGCTGTTATGGGGTTTCTGTAGAGAATATCTAATTCAAACTCGTACTTTATTAGTTGCATTTAAATAAAGACTATAGCTTGGAAGATGAGAAATATTTACGGACTTTGGGAACCAAAGCAAGTATTATAGTACCTTGGGTGAAATTGAGGAAGTTAGGTTCAATTACGGAAAATTTGTTTAATACTTCTTGGTGGCTTTTATAGTGATCGTGGAAGCTTTGCAACACTTTTCAGGTACATTCCTAGTTACTCTTAAACATTTCAGGCACGTTTCTATGTATGGATTGTTCCTTTCGATGTACTGGTGGGGTCGTCTCACTCAGAGCTATAGCTGTGGAATCGGGGGCAGATTTAGAGAATCCAAGGCGCTGTGGTAAAGTTCCCTCAAAGCCTTCAGCAACAACAACCGGCAAAACATCTGATTAAAAAGATGAGGTAACGGCTCCTGCAGAGTGAGGCAGAAGGACAGGGGCACAAACAAGGAAGGAGGGTTAGAGAGAAAAAAAAAAAAGACAAAGCAGATGGAGAGTGTAAACAGAGATGGGAAGAAAGAGAGGAAAAGGGTGACAATGCGAGAAAGGGTGGGAGGTTAATGTCACTGAACTCCATTTGAACTGTTTAAATTACATTACTTAACGTTTCCATGCTGTCAGTACAGACAGACCCATGGACACACACACACACACACACACACTGAGACTCACCCCAAGTACATGTACTCTGTTGTAATACGAACTAAAGTCTTTACTGAGAGACACCAGGAATCTGCAGACCTGCACAATACAACAGAAAGAGCAAACTGAACGAAATTCGGTACTGCCTATGTATTCGTTTCCTCAATTAACATAAAAATGGAAGACAACATATGTTAGTGTCAAAATGTACACCTCTAGTGGTGTTTTCAGTCCCATAAGCACAATCCAACAGACACAAACCTGCTCTGTTCTTAAATTAACTCTGGCTCCCGCCCCCTCCAGCTCCAGCGTCTGTCCTGATTGGTCCAGAAGCTCAGAGAATGGGATGAGGTAATTGAAAAGAAGAAGCCACTCCCCCTAGTGGAGACATAGTTTTAGTGTTAGGACTGCAGCATTTTACTAACGGATTCCTAAAATAATTTCTTTAGAGCTCTGTACAAAAATCAATGGCATGTTGAATTACCTCTTCTTTTAGAGAGGAAAAATCCAGCTCTGTGCCTGCAGGGATTTCGGGGTAGATGCCTGCAGAACAGTCGTGAGGTCTTTCACATCATAATGGCAAATATAACACGTTTTACATTGGCATGTGGTGCTGATATTTAGCAAATACTTTTCTATTCATCACGATATGAATGGGATCGTATCTGAGATCGTAATTCATAATAAAACCACAGGGCCATAAAACATGACTCCAAATACCTTAAAATATTTTTAAAAACCATTTAATAAATAAAAAAATATTTTAAAAAGCATACAAATAAAAATATACAGTAGTCCCCTGCTATATCGCGGTTCATATATCGCGGTCCCGGGATATCGTGGATTTTTATTTGGAACATAACTAATTTTTTTTTTGCAGATTTTCTCCGTATAACCTTATAGTGAATTGTTTTTATGTTGAAATAAGGTAATTTATTAATAAAAAATATATATAATTATTAATTACAAAATATAAACATTAATTAAAATAAAGCAAAATTCTCCAGCATCCCAGTTCTTCGTGTGTCACTGTCCCGAGTGTTTGCTTTTGTTCTGTGTATTTTTACGTTTTTTTTTCTTCATGCCCTATTATGTTGCCCAAACGCTCGGCACCATCTAAAGCTTCTGGCAAGGAACATACGTACATACAGTACTAATTATAAATGTGATATTTCTAGGAATTTACCCAAAATTCATCTTGCTATATGCTTGCAAATGTTTTCTGTGTGTGTTTAAAGAGTGTTGGAGGGTAATTTACGGTTTAAACAATAAAAAAAAAAAGCATTTGGAGGTGGCGGATTTTGGAACGGTTTGGAACGTAACCCCAGCGATAAACGGGGGATTACTGTATTTAAAAAAAAATGAAAATAGTGTATTCCTATGTCTAACCTTCTTTTCCTGTATGAAGCAACAAGAGCGATTTAACAAAGAATTTTTTGGATAATAAACTTTGATTTAAATGGCCTTCAAAAATGTAAATATGACTACATTTTCTAATAGTATTGAAACAGTACTAATAGTTCTAATAGCCCTGTGTGTGCCTCACCTTGCTGTACGCCTTTTTCATAGCTGCTGAACAGCGTGTGTAGTCTTGCACAGTTATACATAACAAAGACTCCTCCCCTGGGACCTTTTGTGGACACGCCCACTTCACGCTGTACATCCAGAGTCACCTAATATGACATCATCCAGAAATTACAGTCATCACTGCTATAAAAAGCTTAAATGTGAATATACAATACACAAATACAACCTCAAACTTTCACACATACATACTCGTAGGTCATACGATAAAGAGTTACTGGACGTCTCTAGTGCGTGCAGACATGCATGCATATGTGCTCAAACACACACTCACAGGGCTAGTGTGTGCTGTGGAAAGCAGCTCAAACCGCACTGTGGCACAAGTCATCACTCTGATGATGTCATCCCAGGTTTGTCCTGCAAGGTCACCAGAAAAAAAACACACACATGTAGCTCTCCTGCACAGACCTCACACACTGAGCTCACTTCCTGTCTCACCACACACACACACACACACACACACACCTGCACTTACCTTCCACTTGCTCTCCATATTTCATTTCGGAAGCTTCTTTCATCTGGGCTCTTCTTAATCTGAAGAGAATTTATGTGCAGGTGCACACACACACACACACACACACATACACACACACATAGATAGATCAAATTATTTGTCTATTACTGTATATATATACACTATATTGCCAAAAGTATTCGCTCACCCATCCAAATAATCAGAATCAGGTGTTCCAATCACTTCCATTCCATAAAATCAAGCACCTAGGCATGCAGACTGTTTTTACAAACGTTTGTGAAAGAATGGGTCGCTCTCAGGAGCTCAGTGAATTCCAGCGTGGAACTGTGATAGGATGCCACCTGTGCAACAAATCCAGTTGTGAAATTTCCTCGCTCCTAAATATTCCACAGTCAACTGTCAGCTGTATTATAAGAACGTGGAAGTGTTTGGGAACGACAGCAACTCAGCCACGAAGTGGTAGGCCACGTAAACTGACGGAGGGGGGTTAGCGGATGCTGAGGCGCATAGCATGAAGAGGTCGCCAACTTTCTGCAGAGTCAATCGCTACAGACCTCCAAACTTCATGTGGCCTTCAGATTAGCTCAAGAACAGTGCGCAGAGAGCTTCATGGAATGGGTTTCCATGGCCGAGCAGCTGCATCCAAGCCATACATCACCAAGTGCAATGCAAAGCGTCGGATGCAGTGGTGTAAAGCACGCCGCCACTGGACTCTAGAGCAGTGGAGACGCGTTCTCTGGAGTGACGAATCGCGCTTCTCCATCTGGCAATCTGATGGACGAGTCTGGGTTTGGCGCTTGCCAGGAGAACGGTACTTGTCTGACTGCATTGTGCCAAGTGTAAAGTTTGGTGGAGGGGGGATTATGGTGTGGGGTTGTTTTTCAGGAGCTGGGCTTGGCCCCTTAGTTCCAGTGAAAGGAACTCTGAATGCTTCAGCATACCAAGACATTTTGGACAATTCCATGCTCCCAACTTTGTGGGAACAGTTTGGAGCTGGCCCCTTCCTCTTCCAACATGACTGTGCACCAGTGCACAAAGCAAGGTCCATAAAGACATGGATGAGCGAGTCTGGTGTGGAGGAACTTGACTGGCCTGCACAGAGTCCTGACCTCAACCCGATAGAACACCTTTGGGATGAATTAGAGCGGAGACTGAGAGCCAGGCCTTCTCGTCCAACATCAGTGTGTGACCTCACAAATGCGCTTCTGGAAGAATGGTCAAAAATTCCCATAAACACACTCCTAAACCTTGTGGACAGCCTTCCCAGAACAGTTGAAGCTGTTATAGCTGCAAAGGGTGGACCGACGTCATATTGACCCATATGGATTAGGAATGGGATGTCACTTAAGTTCATATGCGAGTCAAGGCAGGTAAGTGAATACATATATATATATATATTATATATATATATATATATATATATATATGTATATATATCTATATATATATATATATAAATTTATATATATATATGTATATATATATATATATACATACACACACACACACACACACACTATATGGCCAACAGTATTGACACCCCTACTAAATATTCATTTCAGGTGTTTCAGCCACACCTTAGCCATGCAATCTACGTAGACAAACTCTGGCAGTAGAATAGTTCCTACTGAAAACCTCACTGACTTAAAACGTGGTACTGTCATAGAACTGAACCTCTGTAACAAGTCGGTTTGTGACATTTGTCCCCCAGTCTACTGTAAGTGCTATTATTGTGAAATGGAGATGTCGAACAATATCCGAAGCCACAAAGCAGCAGGCCATGCAAACTGACAAGAGTGCTGAAGTGTGTAGCATGTAAGAATTTCCCCATTTCCTTTTATATGTCTCAGTGCAGAGATCCAAACTGGCTCTGAAAGCAATGTCAGAGCAAGAACTGTGCATCAGGACTGTGGAAATATGTTATCTGACATGATAGATCATGCTTCTCCACGAGCAGTCGGAGTGAAGAAGGGGGATTACAAATCTGGATTAGGGGGATGCCAGGATGATGAGAACTATAGTGCCAACAGTAATGTTTGCTGGAGGAGGGATAATGGTTTGGGGCTGGAGGAGGGATAATGGTCTGGGGCTTGAGGAGGGATAATGGTCTGGGGCGGTTTGTCACAGCCAGATTTCATAGACGTTGTTGACAATGCTGGTATTTCTAGTTCTGGGGCTTTTCTGGTGCACAGTAGTAGAATACATACATAATTCCACAACAAGAAACCATTTTGGTTTAGGTTACACTCACTTTGAGTTAAATACTGAATATAGATACACATACGGATATAGAGTACTAAACAGATACAGATACAGACACTGTCACGTCCCTAATATAAACACAATACATACATACATGTGAGGTAGAGTATAAACGCCTATACTGACTAGCCATTTCAATAGGTAGATTTAACTGTAGCTTATCTGCTGGTATTCTCATTAGCTTTACCCCATCGATCAGTGGAAATACTCCATCACAGGACCACTGGAGAGCGGGTGTTCTTTGGGTGGTGGACTATTCTCAGCACAATGGTAACACTGACGTGGAAGTGTTATGGTAGTTTGTGTGCCTCGAATGCACCAGGTGCAGTAATACAGCTGTGGTTTTTAAGCCTCTTGGGACTGAGAACTGTTTAACAAGCACAAAGCATCCGGTTATACGAAGGGCTGGAGGATGAGTAACACAAACAAAAACTGTGCTATAGTCTCGAGCTATCGATTACAATGTGTCATACCAGTGCAACACACACTACCATGTCACCATGACTGCAGAACAGCCCACCTATCGAATAACATCAGGTCAGCAGTGGTCCAGTCCTTTTTTTAATGTTGGACAGGAAGGAGGGTGTGTGACAAATAATGCAGCAGCGCTTGAGTCAGTAATTGTAATATACCTACATAGTGCACCTATGTAGTAGGTTTTGCTGCAGTTTTGAAGATTCTCTGATCCAGTCGTCTAGCCATCACAATTTCTCCGTTGTCAAACTCGCTCAAATCCTTACGCTTGCCCATTTTTCCTGCTTCTAACATCAACTTTGAGGACTTGCTGCCTAATATATCCCACCCACAACAGGTGCCATGATGAGGAGATAAACAGAGTTATTCACGTCACCTCTCACTGCTCATAATGTTCGGTGTATATAGTAAGATTGTATGTATAGAATAGTGTAGAACTTACTGCAGGTATTGAGCTGCGTTCATTTGAGTGCCTGGAGTCTTTACTGGACCACACACTACCAGCCTCTGACAGACAGACAGACAGAAATAAGTGTAAAACTGGCATAAAGTATGTTTTAATTGACTCTTTAATGTTCCAGCAAAGATCATCTTCTTAGCTAAGTGTAAGTAAAAGCTGTAAACATTACACCTCACCACATGAGGGATTTCACAGGCTTCTACTCATACTGTACGTGTGCTATTTTAACAAGCTAAAACAAATTAGGTGTGCGTGTGTAATAGAGATGGAGAAACCAGTGATGCCTGTGTGCATGTGATTGTGTAGCTTCACAGGGCCTGACGATACGAAGTTCCTTTTTTGTGCATTAATATTTAGTATTCCTCTTTTTAGTGTTTTTGTGAGCGTGTGAGAAACCTGCGTTGCCATGGCGCTGGTAGCTCTCCAAAGCATGGCCGTCTGTTGTTGGCGGAACTCATCCTGACAGGAAGTCACGTGCAGCACTGTAGCTGTGGATGCCTGCAGGAAGGACAGGGTCCTACAGATCAACCATAATGCACAAACACAGATCTACAATTGCTAATAAATACAAAAAAATTGACAAAGTAAACCAGGTCCAACAGGAGTAGTTTACGGCTAAATTGTAAGCAAATACATTTTGCTACACGCATTTTTTAATGCAATATATGATGAAACGTGATCAAGTGCAGGGCTAATATTATAACGTTTGTCACAGTGCAATTTGAATGAATATATAAATAAACAGAAATATGTAATGATATATCAGCTGATATGTGGGACTCACAGGAAAGTCGTCCATCGCTCTGTCCAGCTGAGCCAGATGACAAAGTGCCTCTCGCTGCACTGTAGGAGAGAGAGAGAAAGAAGAAGATTCACGTTTATTATTCCAACAAACACAGGCGACAAAAAAAGTATTTTAAATACACTTTTATAGTCTGGATTTTTTCAGCATGGCAGATTTAAGAAGGAATCCTATGCAATGACATCAGGATTAAATTAAACATGGAGTAAAGAGAGGAGGTTAGAGTACCTGGCAACCTGCATTTTTTTTTCTGTATAAAAACTCTTCAGTTTTTTGTCAAACGCATTTAGATCTATGCTGGATGTTATCCTTATCCTTACATAAAACATAACTGAGAGGGCAATCTCCATGATGGTGGCTGAATAACTAGTTTTGCCTGCCCTGACCAACTCAACCACACACGCATTGTCTAAAATCTTTCATATGTGTTCAGTTGGGTTGGGATCTGGTGACTGTGAAGTGCCATATCATATGAAGTACCATCTTACTAACACAATAGAAATGTTTCATCAAAACATAAAGGTGAAATCATGCAAAAATAAAAATAAAATGTACCCTTCAAGAGAATAGAGTCAATAAGTTTTCGTTTAATTTATCACCTCTCAGTATCTGACACATGGCCATGTGACTGTAAAGGGAAGTAACGCTCTGAAATTCATGAGGTTACAGAGATCTGTGATGCCTTCTCTCCCACACCCAAGCTGAAGTGACAACAATAAGTGCAGAAGCAGCAAAAGTATCCGGCTTTCTTTCACCTTCATGCAGTCATGAAGCGGACCTGATCATTTTCCCCAAAACAGAAAGTGCAAAGAACGCTTGTGCAGACATTTTATTCATTTTATAGCCACTGCAAATGTCGATTGGCTTGTAAATACAGTGATTTTTTGGCATTTGATGAATGTGGATGATGCAATTGTGCTTACTGATTTCATAATGTGTGTGTGTGGGCTGTTTCAGGGAAGTCATCAGCTCACACTAATGACATCTAACACAAATGTGAAGTGTGTCCAAAAGTGTGAGCAAAAAATAAAAAATGGAAATGAAATAGCTGGAAGTCTGAAGTTAAGTGTATTTACTACATTCTCATACACACACACACACACACACACACACACACACTTGTCTTCACCTGTGCAGGTGCCAAGAGTGGGGTCATAACCCTGCAGCTCTACATCCTCCATCACTCGTTTCAGGTTTATCCTGACCTCCTCAGTCATCCCTCCATCCTCTCCCTTACTCGCCCTCTTCCCTCTCTCTCCATCTGTCTCTCTGTAGGAACAGTTCTCCAGGGCGTTCCTCATCTTTTCTTCTCTTTCATCACTGTTCCAGCTCACAGACGCTGCCGGCCAATCAATGCCCAGGATTCGGAGGAAGCTGATGATTTCGCTGTCCTCAGGCAGGGCAGGACAGAAGGACACAGAGTAACTGCAAAAAAGATTTCAGAAACACACAAGAGACTTATTACTTATACCTCTTTATCTCTACGTCTCTTTCTCTCTTTCTCTCTCTCTCTCTCTCTCACACACACACAGGTTTACTCACCCTTGTCTCAGGAGCACTGCTCTAAGGTGGTCAGCGATAAGGACAGTGCGGAGCTGCCCCAGTGTCAAAGTGTCTGGAGTGGGCAGAGCTTGTTTGGCATGCAGTGCGGGGCAGTTTATAACAACACAACCCTGTCTTTGAGTGGCAGGTCTCAGGTACGCGTTTATCCCACACAGAACGCCTTGGAATACTGTGCAACGGTCCACTGTTACACGCAGCCCCTCCGCTGTGATGTCACATCCTGCAAGCGGTAGCACACCATTTCCACGAAGAGAGAGGACACGCCTAAGAATACCCGGAGGAACCTGCAAACGGACACATACAGACATACGGACGCATAATGGCCTTTTAAGTACCATGACACAGTGAGCTTTTCAGAGACTGTCAGTGGAATGTCAATAAGTCACTGGAATGAAAATAAATGACTAGAATTCACATGACAATTATGACTGTGATATGCTTTATTCCATGTCTGAGTACTGATTGAAAGCCCTATCCAGGGATTAGGCAGATCATCAAAAATCAGATATATGTAATTCTGAATAGTGGGTGGGATATATCAGGCAGCAAGTGTGTTAGAAGCAGGAAAAATGGGCAAGCGTAAGCATTTGAGCGAGTTTGACTAGGGCCAAATTGTGATGGCTAGACAACTGGATCAGAGCATCTCCAAAACTGCAGCTCTTGTGGGGTGTTCCTGGTCTGCAGTGGTCAGTATCTATCAAAAGTGGTCCAAGGAAGGAACAGTGGTGAACCAGGGACATTGATGCTCATTGATGCACGTGGGGAGTGAAGGCTGGCCCGTGTGATCCGATCCACCAGACGAGCTACTGTTGCTCCAATTGCTGAAGAAGTTAATGCTGGTTCTGATAGAAAGGGGTCAGAATACACAGTGCATGATGGGTCAGGGCCGTTTCGGCAGCAAGAGGGGTCCAACAGAATATTAGCTAGGTGGTCATAATGTTATGCCTGATCAGTGTATAGTATGTTATGAGGTAATTGTGCAGAGTGGGAGGAGCTTAAAGCTGCAACTTCTTGACATATCTACTCAAGCAGTTTAAGAGGCTATGTGATTATAGATGCAAAAAAAAAATCTGAAATAAGTAACCAAAAATCACGTTTCTACCTGTGGTGTCTTGCCTTAAATGACTTATTATTGCAGCATTGTGTGCTTGGAGGATTTGTCCGGGGTTTTTGAGGACAGTGGAGAGATGAAAACATCCGCCTCAGGGTTCAAATGTTTGGGTCAATAAAAGCAATGTCAACTGTTATCAGTCCCACTGCCTTACTAAACCAGATAAACAGCATGGCAGCAGTAACACATGCCTTTACAAACTGAACCTCACCTGTCCGTCAGAGTAAAGCGTGGCCAGGACCGTGTTGGGCGCCAGGAAGTCTCGGTTTCGCAGGTTTTTGGCGCTGCTCTCTTTAAACCAGAGCTTGTCCCGCTCGCTGGTGCTCCTCTCCCCGCTTTCGGTGTGCTCGGACTCGGCTTCGTGTCCGGTTTCCCTCCGCAGAGCACACCGCAGCGCCCGTACAGTGGAGCCGATCCGGAACGGCGCCGTTTCCGCAGTCTCCATCATTCACCGCGTTCACAGCGTGAACATAATAACCATTCAGCCGAAACCCTGGTGTGATTAATTATATCTACGAGGCCTCTAATGGACACCCACGCGCTTTCCTTTCCTCGCACATCGATCACTGGCGAATCCCTGAAGCCGGAACTTTGTAGTAAGGTAAAAGGCTCTACTACGGCACATTTCACTGAAACATACACGCTCTGGAAGGACGCCATCTTAATTGTGGCAGGATTCGGGCGTGTTTTTATTATGTGTTATAAACTTCCTTTTCTTCTTCTTCTTTTTCTTCTTCTTCTTCTTCTTTAAAGATCAGCTAGTTAACAAACTGTATTAAGTATACATAATGTTTTTTTTCTGTATAATTCAGCTACTCTGTAGATACAATTCTACTGAAACTCCAAGCACAGGCACTTATCTCATGATATTTGGTATATAAACACCTCACACCTTTTGGAACAATAAATTATTGTAATATATTGTAATTAGTCTGTTTCCTTCAAATTAGTAAGCTTCAGTCTTTAAACCTCAGTAATGGTTTTATTCTAGTTCAGAATGGTGGTGAATCAGGAGCCCAGGAATGCTGGGAATGTGGTGGGAATACACCAAAAGGGATGTACATGCAGACATTCACACACTCTTTCAGTACAGCCAGTGCACCTACTGACATGTTTTTGGCAGTGGTTTGATTCAAGATATTTTGTTAATTGAACGCAAACCACCATTTAATGTCTCATAATGAGTTGTAGTGTAAATTTACGTAGTTATTTTTTATAAGTAAGTTATAAGTTATAAGCCTTTATTTGTCACATATATATTACAGCACAGTGAAATTCTTTTCTTCGCATATCCCATCTTTGGAGGTTGGGGTCAGAGCGCAGGGTCAGCCATGATACAGCGCCCCTGGAGCACAGAGGGTTAAGGGCCTTGCTCAAGGGCCCAGTCTTGTTGTTCAGGCAAAGACTATACAATCCTTTTGCATTCATATCAGTGCTCACGGTGATGGGTTAAATCCCAAATCCCCTTCATGATGGATATACACCCTACATAAGTCTCTATAAGGATTTAGATACATATAAAGAACAAAGAACAAAAAGAGAAAGCAGGCTTAGCACTTAAATGTGAATTTGTATAGAACAAAATATTTTGTAAAATTTCCAAATGATTTGGATGCAGTCAACTGAACTGATTTGCTCTTATTTCGGATTGTACTCCTGGCAGTTTTACACATTTACTCCTTTTAAACTCTTACTGTCTAATGTTTAAACCAGAAGGCGAGTTGGCCTGCAGTTACCATTTAACAGATTTGAACCATATAATGTGAATGATCCAACAGCAGACATAGTTTATGTCCTGAAAAAACATGGCAACATTTAGAGGTTTATGTTTGTTTCTAGGTGATTTTACAATGGTTTATAAATGTTCTTCATTTCTCGCTACATGGTGTTATAATCATAAAGTCAACAAACCGGGTGGTTTAGCAGACACCAGTGTTGTGTTAATTAAAAACAAAAGAGTCCTATGGACTCTAATGGTAACCTTGGGTAATAAAGAGTGGTGTAATGGAGGTTTAATGGACCTAACAGACTTCTGGGGTGTTTAACACAATAGACAAATCTGCATGAAAAATATGTGGCCTCTTAGAAACCATTCTAAACCATTACGTTCTGATCAGATGCTTAACAGAATGAATGTATTCAAGTTCTAATTAGAGAATGAAGCAATATAAGAAAAAAAACAATTTTATTTTCAGCCTCAGGATGGTTTGATGTGTGGAGTAAGAAAGTATGAACCTGCGCATTTAGAATGAAAGTAAAAATACAAGAAAGATTCAGAAAGCAAAAAGACCCCTGACTCAAATCAGGGAATGGTTTTAGTCAAGGTAAATTATTGCCCCTTTCAAGGAAGCAGCAAGAGCTAAGTCTTTACTGCTAATCTTTTAAATGTTAGCTAACATGCTAATAACTCTGATTATACAAATGCTATGCTTACAGCTAACTGTCACTAATAATTGTTAATAGTTGCAACAATAGATAGATAGCTAGATTAGAGTGAAGGTAATTAGGTCTAAGTCTTGCTGTGTAACATAAGTATTATAGTCAAGATTTGGTAGGAATTTAGATTGATTCTTTGTCTGATGCTAAAAAGTCAACTGTAGCTTTACAAATGTGGTGATGTGGTGATTTTCTTTTAAAATCTGAGTAAAAGTCACAATAATTACGTGAAAAAAAATCTTGAGTTAAGTAGACAAAAGTGATTGCACATTGTTACTTCCCACTTCTGTGTGTGTGTGTGTGTGTGTGTGTGAGGGAGAGAGAGACCAAAAAAAAAAAACAAAGGGAGATACATGACATTGGTTCTACATTATTTATTATTTAATAAACAGCATAAATATCATAATTCCGACATTTTATTTTTATTTATTTGGGGGTTTTTTTGTCTTGAGATGCCCGGATACTGTTTTTGATCACCAGGCCTTTTAATTGAATAGATTCGGATATCACTGCTGGCTGACACGAAGTTCCCGGTGGCGGTTAGCATATCTGGCAATCCGGGAGAAAACGTGTCATTCTGCAGCGACATCATTATCATTTCTTCTCTTATACATGCAAAATAAACAGCAACTTAAAGAAACTCTCACTGACAAAAAAAAAAAACATCTCACCTCATTATTAAGTCTATTATACTCCATAATACTATTTTAACTCACAGAACATGTATAGATGGAGGCCAAGCTTATCTCAGCTACTATCATCGAACACAAGGAATGTAGTATTGAGATTGTAGAAATTTCACATTATTGCTGGAAAGGTGGGAAACGGAAGCCATACCCAGCTGTTAATGAACCAATCAGCTGCATTATGGGTTCCGTTAACCACCCAGCCGCGGGGAGGAAAGGGTCCAGGTTCGAAGCTCACGACATATGAAGCTGAAGAAACAAGAAATCATAAAGTCACAAAACCTTACATACATTTTCCAGTACTTTACAAATAACCCTGTCCACCATGAGTGTCCCGTCTCATAATCTTTCCACAGCACATAATGCTGTCCACCTTAAGAGCAGTTTGTTTGCGAGGAGACCTCAGTAGGAAACAAACTGAAAAATCTGATTAAAGCTCAAACATTCTTTAGACTGTTTTATCGTTGTTGGCGTCAGTGGCTTCATGGATGAAGCCAATCCTGTTTATTTATCTTCTTCCATCTAAAGTCAGGGGGGGCCTGAAAAACCTGTTTCCCTACCAAAAACACACCACTATAACACGGGCAGTATCTCAGCTGAAGTCTGACAGTTTACCAGACAGATTTAAGAAAGACACAATAAGAAGGAATAAATGATAAGGAGGCTTAGTTAGAAATGGACAGCTTTGTACAGCTTCAGTGTAGGTTCAGATATTTACACACAGTCTCCCTGTACATACACTTCCTTTACTTTCACTTCGCAAATTAGAAAAACAACAAGGGACAAAAGCTCAACTAGGACGAATGAAACTTTTCTTAGTGTTCAAGCTCGCCCTTTTGGATGAATTTTTTTTCTTTTTTAACTTTTCCTTTAAGCAACTCACTCTGTGTTCCTGTAGGGAAGCAAATAAAAGCAGAAGCTCATGAAATTGAATAGCAATGCGTACAAGCGTGAAGAAAACCGAAAGGGAAATGCTTGTGTTGGCAAATTAGAGAGAAAAGACAAGAGAATCTCTAACACAACAAAAGATATATATATATATATATATATATATATATATATATATATATATATAAAGCAAAAACATTACACAGCACAGAAATATACAATGAAATAAAAAGTGCTAAGATACCTTGAAGGTACAACAACTCTTCCCCGTCCTGGCCATTCTCACTTCTCTCTCTCTCTCGCCCGGGCTGCTCAGTTCTGTCTGTTCATGTGAATATGTGTGAGTATTTATAAGTGTTCACTTCCTCTTCAGAAATCTGAGAAACATTTTCACTTTCACTTCTTCACTGGGCTGCCCACAGACACTCCCACCATCCATCTCTTCCTCTGCCCCTCTCCTCTTTCTCATCCATTATGTCCTTTAGGTCCTTAAAACTTCTCAGATTTTAGCTTTTCAAATCGACTTCCTTCCTTTTATTGTTCCAGTGTGGAGAAGGTTTGTTCTGAAGAGAATGATTGCCTTACTTACACACATGAAACAAAGACAGATCAGTGGTTAAGGAATAGTCTGGTTGTTTCTCACATTCAAATGCAGCTTGTGTTTGCTTTTTAACATTTTATTATAAATCCATGCCACCAAAATCCATTTATATCCAGTTAGTAATGTGGCATTCGCATACTCGGTTACTAAGCTAGTATGAATGGATATTAAAAATAAATAAAAATAAAAAAAATTGATGTTGCATTGAAGTAAATAGCTATGATCACACTTGATCGTTTGTTTTGTTTTGTTTTTCTTTGCATTGTATTTGCATTGAGATATCTTCAGATTTTTACTTCAGATTTTTCTCCCATCAGAAAACCAGTCAGCTGACTGGTTTTCATAATGTTTTAAAGACCGGTTTTACTTTCATACCACATCTCCTTTGAATTCTCAGATCTGATTGGTAAGCAACTGCTGATTAATCTTCAGCTCAGAAAGTAGATCCGGCTGTAATTCAGATCGCTTTTTGTCTAAAACATTATTAATTCTGTCGTACAGAGATGTGTATGATGGACGCCTCATGTTATCTAAGCCTAATAATACATGGATTCGAGCTGGTCGTTATTTGAGAAAGAAAACTTATGCTTGTTTAATATTTATGGACAGTGTCCAGTGCTTTGTAAGGCTCAGTAAGCTTGCAGCCGCAGGAGAATATTCAGGAAAGAGGATTTTGTGCTTTTTGGTTTCTTAGTTAAGGTGCGAGATCGTGGTTTGGGAACAACACAAGTGATCGCAGGAAATGTAACTTGTTTTCCAGATGCTACACATTTAATGGTTATGTCCTAAGAGTATGACGTGTTGTTCATTAATAAATTGTAATGGCTGACTTATTACTGTGGTATAAGAGGAATAAAACACTTCGGCACATGAAAATATTCAACGTTTTGACACTAATAGTAACTTTTCTTTTTATTTAAGATGACATCACACCACCCTATCATTTTCCATAACAGCTTGCACTGACATATTTTATTCCCTACAACAGTTCTGACCACACAATCTCCATTATTTTACTGACCATGGCTTACTGTATACAATAGCATGGGTTGTACAAGGTTCATTACTTCAAGCTGTTTTAAATTATTAGTGTTTATTCTGAGACGGTGTTTGTAAAGATGTCTCCTTTGTTCAGTTTTAGGGTTAGGTTTTTAGGGAAGCTAGTTGTAGTTTGGGTTGATGGTTTATTTGAACCTCAAATAGAAAGTAATTCAAATATACTGTTTCCTGTAGCACGTAGTGGAGATGTTAGTGGTTGCTCATCAGTGAGCTACACTTACCTATAACTCCTTTCTTTGCGTCCAGAGATATATATTCATTTGTAAGCTAAAAGGCATTTGGAAAAATTTCCACACATTACACATGGTAGTGGGGTTTAAATGCACATCACAAACACACAGTTGGCCCTCAGTTTCTCAGTGATTGCCGGCTAAATTGTACCAGATAGCTGGGTAATAAAGATTCACTTTAAAATTAATCACATTTACTGGTCCTGGAGGAACCCCTAAGGGCAATGGTGGTTCAAGTGGTTAAGACTTTGGGTTGAGGATTGGGGTTCAAGCCCCAGCACCACCACACTCTACTGTTGGGCAATTGAGCAAGGTCCTTAACCTTCTCTGCTCCAGAGGCACTGCATCATAGCTCGGATCCCAACTTCCTTAGATGGGATACATGAAGAAAAGAATTCCACTGTACTGTAATGTATATGTGGCGATAATAAAGACTTCTTGCCTTCAGTTCTTTACTTTTTTACTGGATGACGTTTACACACCAGGACTGCCACTACTGGTCTTCAACTACAATTCTGTATAGTTGCATTGGGCTCGAAGTCACTTCGAATAAAACCGTTCCCTTAAAGAATAAACTGTATAATGTAAAAAATATTTATACATGAAACCTCCTGCTCAAACAGGGCCGTTAATTAGGACTGCCTCATCTTTCCTGTGATGGAAACCTGTTAGAAAGTGCTGAAACAGGAGACTCCTTTCTTTCATATTATTATTATTAAACACAAACATCTTCATAGAGAAAATTTCTAAAACCATATTAGGTTTTTTGTTAAATTATATTCTTAATCCACTTATTATTAGTCTTAGATTATGTGGATTGTCCGTCATGTAAATCCCCGTGAAAAGAAACATTGAGGTTTTGAAACGAGTGCATTCATATAAATTGAAATAGTTCTATTGAGAGCCGGGAAAACACTAAAATTTACAGAAGAAGGGATTTTCCAAGCACCGGGGTGAGAAAGCGTCCGCGATACAGGATGATTCTGTTCATTCAATATTTACTAATTATCATGTGGATTCGTTCCAGAAACAAGAATAGTAATGCAAGAAAATTATAAAATAAAATAAAATAAAATAAAGACATTTCAGCTCTTATTCAGCAAAGAATTGGGTGATGCTGAGATCTATTAGCTTGAAAATGGCCGGTTAAGAAGAATTAAAGCCTCCTTCATTTGCTGTAGTCAGGGGCAGATAGTCTGAGTATTTAATCCATTTTAACTGACAAATTTTCTAACAAAAAAAATGAATATAAAAAACTGTCTCTGTGTAACGTCTGTACACATCTCGTCAGTGGTGAATATCTCAGAATAGCTATAAAGCACTTTTAATAATAATAATAATAATAATTTCTCTGTTTTTACGTGTGTATACTGCTGGTGTAATTATACTACAGTGTACTGTAGAGATAACATTATTAACAGCAGCGCTTAGAAGCATTTAAATATGCATTATAATTTTTCGTTTTATATAAATAAATTATATTTAAAGACATGGATAATTGTTGCTTACAGATTTTTTTTTATTTTCTACCTGCAATTTTGTTTTGTTTTTTTTCTACCATATTTTTATGGACTACTTCACTATCCCAGGCTGCTACATTAGAAATATTATTCAAATATTTCTAAATGTAAGAAAACGGTAGCAAAACATTAGCTGTCATAGTGACTACATTTGGTCATTTGGTGCAAGGGGGAAATTGCGTAAGAATATGTTAAATAAAATACAATTCAATTCAATATAAATTAAATGTAATTTATTTATTCACGTATTTATTTATTAAGGTTTTGAGCTAATGACTTGTGCCAATGTTGGGCATTTCCTTTTGTTACAAAGTGCTGAAACTGCAGGCTCCTTCCATTAATATTAATATGAAATACACAGCTCCGTACAGAACACTTACTAAACCTTATTAAGGAGTAGATATCTTTGTTAAATTACAATAAATTCATTATTAGGCTTAGATCCTGCATTATAGTAGTCACCGTGAAGGAGTTGTTACTATGGAAACGATCAGGTATCAGTACGAGCGCATTAATATAAACCTACAATTTGATTTATTGACAAAGTTGCTGTGATAGAAAATCAACACCTTGTGACCAAACAGTTGCGATACGAGTAAGAAATAAAGCACATCATTGATGATCAATGACCGCACATCCTGAAATGTTTTGTTCATGCAGTACTGCAGCGATAGACTAATAATTGCAATTTTTTGTAACGAATTAAATCAATCAGTTCCATCTCTTCTCATCACCAGATGCTTTATCATAATTATCCGTTTATCTGAACATTACAGGTGGGGGGGGGGGGGTCTCGTGTGAATAGACTTTTAGACCAAAAAAAAAAAAAATCAGTTAAATATCATGTTTCATTTAATGACACACCTGGTGTCTTGAACCGAACCTGTCCAGGTGTGTGTTTGCCCTTTGTGTGTGTGTCCTCTGAGTGTGTATGTACAAAGCCCATGTCTGGAAAGTCCGGTGGTTTTGAAGGTGCAGCCTGGTTCCCTCGAGACCCGCAGGCTAAATGAGGAAGAGCGTACTACTGTGGAAATCTGACACGGTTCATACATATTAAAATGTTCACCATCTAAATATGCAAACTCTTATGTCGATCCCAGCGTATTCATTTTCCGGTTATGAATTGACTCAGCGACTTGTCTGCTTTCAAATCGCTTGAAGCTTGTTTTAAATGTCTGGAAGGTCGGTCGGGTTCCGTCTCAACACTTACTGCAGAAAAGAGACACACGCACACACACAAAAAAAAAAAAAGCAACCACAACACTACTTCCTCTTTTGTGAACAGCGACTCCAAAAAATTTTCTCAGACTAAGAGTTTCACATGTGTGTATTTGGAAGAGGTGGGATTCAGAACAGCAAAAAGAAGAAGAAACCAGACAAATTGTTTTACTGGAAAAAATGTATTTTAAATGGACGAATACCTCTGAACATAACAGCGTTACGATATCCTTGATTTTTTTCGGTTTCATGACAGAAATGTAATGTGCGGAAATCTGAACACATATAGACACGGCTCACAGTGGGTTTGCTCAACAAAGATCTGGAAGACAAAGAAAAGGGAAGTGTGGGATGTGACATGGGCATGGATGCATCGATGTGTGCGCATGTGCATATGTGCAGTGGTCATCTGTGCACTCATGAGATTTAGTAGTGTGTCATTATACAATAGCATGGCTGTGTATGATTGTGTGTGTGGTAATGTACTGTGTGTATGTTCATGGCATTGGGTGTCTTCATTAGAACAGACGTTTCTCGTAGCTGAAAGACAGAAAAAAAAAAAAAAAAAGAAGTGTAAATAATACAAACAATAACATCCAGAATAGTAAAGAGAGTGACCCCCCCCCCCCAAAAAAAAAGTAAGGTCACAGGTCAACCAGTAGAGGTCAGCATTTAACACTTACACATTTTATTTTCTGGCCAGTGTTTGAGATTATTTAAAAGAAAGTAGATGAACGATCATACTACATATCATCAAAAGAATGTTTTTTAAGACCTAAAAAAAGCAGCCAAGATTTCTTCCCTTGTATTAAACGATAAATTAATACTGCATCCCCATACAGTCCATCACAACTAATAATACTGAATACTATGATTTATTTTTTTGACTATTTGACATTTCTAATCCCATATCCAACAATCAGCAGCAAATCTATTTAAAATGCGTGTGAAGCTACAGACTGAATGTTTCGTGATGCAGAGAAAGAGCTCTGAATAAACGCATGTCATTTACTGTACACTTTATTTATTAATACTTTACACGTGTTAAAACCAGATCATTTTAAAAAGGTATAATGCAGCTATAAATCACTCCTTATTCTTTTTTAAAATTCTCCTCTTTTTAGTTCTTGCTTCGACAACAAACCGTTCCTGCACCTTGATTTTGTTCTACATTATTTACACTGCCATGATATCCAGCCACGTTTTCTCCTATTATATCGTATTACCAGAACTGCAAATCTAACTAACTACTAGGAGTACTGAAGTTAAAAACCAAATCAACAATGCAGTCTTTTCTCCTCTGTGTAACAGGAGATTTTTATTTTTATTTTTTTTTACATATGATGAGGATTGTGCAGGTGGCTTGAAAATCTCTAATATTGACCGCCACCAGCTGGACGCCCCGCCGCCAAGGCCAATCTTACATGCTCTCAGCTTGTGGCTCTTCCTCGCTTTCGGTCATGGTCAAGTGGAGAACGGTTTAAGTTTAATATCATTTAGTCGTGTTTATCAGGAACTCTACCAAAAGAAATCTTGAAAACGACACAAAAAACAAGATGAAGAAGCTGACATGAAATGAGAAACTGTGTCTGTGTTTAAAGATTAGAATCTCCTCCGGCACTCTGAAACCTGCCACAGAGACAGGTATGCTAGCTTTCGAGGCCAAATGAGAGCAGACAAAGTGTCGAAAAGTAATGATCACTTGTCTGTACGGTGCATAACAAAAACTATTCTAGCATTAGGTGGCATAATAAATTACTAATAAAATCTCCACAATAATACTAGTAGTCATTCTGTCCCATGAAATTGTCTTGTACAGACTGACCCAGCCCCTCATTAAAGAAAAGGAAAAATGATGTGACCCTCACAGTAAAACGTTTAGGCACCCCTGCTCTAGATGATTAATTAGTTAAGAATGTTTTTAATGGCCATCTGTGATGGCTATTGTACATGTTTTAAGAGATTTAGTGTGATATGTATGTGCGTATACCTGTGCAGACCATGCACTCCTCCCTCCACCTGAGCAGATACGGTTCTTTTCTCAAATTTCAGATCACCAGAATACATCATCGCTCTGAAACACCAAACAGACCAGAGAAACAGTAAACACTGAATGCCCAGACTTGTACACCTGCATATACACACTTCATATGAGTCTCTGCTTGTGGGTGTGTGTTTGTGCAGGGGTCTGCAGCTGCGTGTACCTAAGTTGTGTAAGGCTTTTAGCTCCAATGTCCTGGCAGGAGTGCTGGATTCCAGCATGGAGGTAGGGGACAAACTTATGGACGGAGCCTTTGTCCTGTACTGCGCCCGACACGCCCTGAGCCACTTTAATCTTATCGCACTCGCTGAAAGAGAGACAGGCACACGGTGAGGATGAGCATCGATAACACACTTCTAAACAGGCGTTAGAATTGGATCACATACAAGATGACATATCGCTGGGTGAGAAAGGGGAGGAGCTGGAGTTTGGAGCTGAATCAATTCAGCCACTCACATGATCATGAAACATCACTAGACATTTGGCTTGTTCAACACAAGATACTGGACTTAGCTTGATGTTAGCAAGCATGCACATGCCAGACTCGGTACAGAAGCCTGAGAACTGAATAACATCATGCTTGAATAACAGTGTGTATGTATGAGAGAGAGTTTTCATGCACATACAAATAAGTGAATGTGTGTTACCTGAAGTATCTGGTCTGGGAGCCCAGGTTCTTGTCCATGGCATCAAGCGAGCCCATGCCTCTGTACTTCTTCAGTCTGATTCCATCAGAGAAGAAATACTCGCCTGGAGCTTCACTGGTTGCCGCCAACAAAGAGCCCATCATCACTGAGAGAGAGAGAGAGAGAGAGAGAGGGGGAAAAAACATCAATATTAATGAAAGCAGTAACTATTTCATCAGCTCTGTGGTGTGATGTTATAAGCTTAAACTGCAAATAAGTAGTGCACATCACTATTTAATCCCACTTCATTGTTAAGAACAGCCCTACTCCTGTAACAGTGACTATAAATGAAGTTCCTCACCTGTGGACGCTCCCAAGGCCAGGGCCTTGGCGACGTGACCGACGTTCTGAATACCACCGTCTGCGATGACCGGCACGCCGAAGCGCCTCGCGTACTCCGACACCTTATACACGGCTGTAGCCTGCGGCCTGCCACACGCCAGCACTGACGGAGAGAAAAATCCAGTATTCAGTACCTTCACTCACACAAAATAACCTCAAAACTACACAACATCAAACTTACATGCTCAAGGTCTTATTGACCTTTTTTCCCCAGCATGCACAGTGTCTTTAGTTCTGATAAATGAAACACTCACTAATGATTAATTCCATGTGTGAAGACTGATTTCGGAGGAGCAGATGTGGGTTATAAACTACTTGGGGTGTGAAGTGTGTGCATCGTTGGAAGGGAACTGAGGATGAATTGATGCTTTTACAGCTTTATGGTCAGTTTAAAAAAACAAAACAAAAAAAAACCCATGGTGGACTAATAGAGGAGAAAAAGCAGCATTGTGTGGAAAAGGTCTTGAGCAAACGTCTTAAAGCATTCAACTGTATATATGTTTATATATAAACTACATGGTGTCTGTAAATTCAGGAAGCAACGGGAACGTGTCGAGCAAGATCTGCGAAAATATGACGCAGCAGCCGAGAGTATGTGAACGTGTAGTGTATGCTGTAAATAATAAATACAAAAGGAAGTACATGTAGATTTCCACTCACTCGTTCCTGACTTTTCAGACACCTGTAATAATACGGCTCTGAATGTTGTCCAATTCATAGGATTTGTAGATGACAGTCTTGTTTTGAGGAGGAGTAAACTACTTCAGTTATCTAGGGGTTGGCATTTATTTACCCCTCTTGTTTAAAAACAAACAAAAGCCCATATTAAGGCTTTAAATGATACTGTTTCATCATCCTGAAAAAAGTTTCACATATTAGGGAAAACCTTCATAAGCAGCCTTCGCTAAAATGGCACAGATGCTCGAAAACAGGGAGAAAAACTAAATAACCTGGCTATTTATGCACAAAGATTTGCAGAGTCACTAATGAGGATTATTTGAACTGCCTCGTCAACACATGCATGCTGCTTTACGTCGCACAGTAATTGTTAGCGTGTTGTTTATGTGGTATGCCGGGGATGTGGTAGCTTGGTGGTTGAGGTGTTGGACTACTGATAAGAAGGGTGTGAGCTTTAATCCCAGGTCCACCAAGCTGCCACTGCTAGGCCCCTGAGTAAGGCCCTTAAGCTTCAATTGCTCAGTGAGATAAAATGAGACAAAATGTAAGTCACCCTTGGGTAAGGGTAGAAATGTAAATGTTTAAAAACATGTTTTGGATGATCAACTACACTGAGCGCCCTCTTGTGGACAAAATGAGACAACTCTGAATTAGTGGTGTTCACTGTAGTCATGTTGTTTGCTCATTTTGTTTACAAAATGTTTTGTTAACTTAATCTGTTTTAAAAAAAAATGAAAGGAAAACAAACTTAACCTAGTTAGAATACTGAATCACACTGCTCCAAAAGATCTCGAGATTTTCTTATCGTTTCATTGCAATTGGTGTCAGATGTCAATGCAGATTTGTGACACGAACTGAGATGAGAATTGCACAAATGCGCAGCATGCAGTAAAAAGTGTCTGTGCAACGTCTGCTCAAACACAAAAGAAGATCAGGCTGTTAAAAAAAAAAAACAGCCTGGAAAAAAAAAAACAGCACATAAAAGGGGAAAAAAAAAAATTATACAATAAGTTATAACGTGAAACAACCCTGTTAGATATAGTGTTAGAAATGCTTAAAAGGCTCTGATCTCGGCAAACTACATTTTTCTTCACCTTGTATTTTGTTCTGAATCGAAGTGTTTGTTCACACACGCGTGTCCTAATCGACCGCTCCGGAAAATTTGGTGGAATCCGAGAGTTTGCCGAAGCCCGTGACTGACAGGTTAGTCAGATTACAGCAGGGGTTTCACATTCCAGTCCTGGAGAACCACGGCACACACCCGATTCAATTAAATGGGCTCATTACTGAAACCTCCATGAATCAGAAAGGTTTTTACATAAAACCTCTGTAGTAATATAAACTGGACTGGAGCCTGACACCTCTGCAGTAGTACAAGCATCCAAAACCCCAAAAACCCAAACACAGCAACAACTACTACTACTGATGCAGAGCCGTTAGCCAATCAGTGCAGCGGGCTGTGAAAGGTAGGCGGGTGGGGAAAAGGGAGCACTGAGCCAATAGGAGCCCTGTGTCAGAGGGGGACGGACTTACTGCAGTATCCCGTTACAGTGGCTGGGGCTTTGGGGCTGTGGAGCTTTATATCAGGAGGAATAGTAAGAGGAGCTAAAGAGAGATTAAACACAGAGAGCGGGGTTGAAAGCATGAAAGAAGAACTGGGGAACACAGAGCTTAAAAAAAAAAAAAAAAAAAAAGGAGAGATGGATATAAAAGACAGGTGGATGATTGGTGGAGGGAGAGAAATGTAATTATAGGATAAGGTTGATACAAGGAAAGAAAGCTGAGGGGGGGGGAATAAAGGAAGATACAAAAACAGGAACAAATAAAGGTGCCCTAGAAAGTGAGGACCTGCCTACATGTTCCCATTCTTCTCAACACACCACTGTTTCTTCTGCTAGCAGCAGTTCAGGGGATTTTTTTTTCGAGCACAGAGAGAAGCAGCACTTCTGCTTTAGGAGAGAGGTTTTGTGCCAGGCTACAGATTTATTCTCAGTAGCTGTATTTAAACTGCTGCTTAATAACTTCTGTAAAAGAAATGTTTTCTTTTAGAGTGTAAGGCTTTCTTCAGGTTCAACGTACTTCAGTGTTGGGACACACCTTGATGCTGTAACTATAACACATATATTCTGTTGCCTACATAAGGTAGGCAACAGAATGTGCCACGTGATCATATGCTCCATGGTTTCCCTTAGTCTGTACACACTGTTACACTATGAGTTACCACTATTCTTTTCTTTTCTTTTTTTTTTTTTTAGCCAACACAGATTTTCTGAACAACAAAAACGTGGGACCTGGCCACACACTTCAGTGTTTACTTAGTAACTGATTTATGATTTGTCTACCCTGTCACACTATTATATATATAAAAAAATATATACACATACACTGACCAGGCATAACATTATGACCACCTGCCAAACTACCTGTGTTGGTCCCCCTTTTGCAGCCAAAGCAACCCTGACACCTTTCTATCAGAACCTGCCATTTGAACAGTAGTAACTCGTCTGTTGGATCAGATCACATGGGCCAGCCTTCGCTCCCCACGTGCATCAATGAGCCTTGGCTGCCCATGACCCTGTCGCCGGTTCACCACTGTTCCTTCCTTGGACCACTTTTGATAGATACTGACCACTGCAGACCGGGAACACCCCACAAGAGCTGAAGTTTTGGAGGTGCGTTGATCCAGTCGTCTAGCCATCACAATTTGGCCCTTCATCAAACTCGCTCAAATCCTTACGCTTGTCCATTTTTCCTGCTTCTAACACATCAACTTTGAGGACAAAATGCTCACTTACTGCCTAATATATCCCACTCACTAACAGGTGCCATGATGAGGAGATCAGTGTTATTCACTTAATTAAATTAATTAAAAACAAAAGGTGACTATGTGCACAGTACCAGTTGTCCTTTCTCATAGGTGTGACATTTATTTGATATTTTTATGCCACCTTCACATCATACTAATGATCTCTCACACATGACCATGCTTTGTCAGTGACAGACTCATCATAATTTCACCCCAAAGAGAGGTCAGATGGAGTGCTCCATCAGGTGCAGCTCAGTCTAAAGCACTGAGGTGTGAATGCAGCCACTTTACCCATTCTAAACTATTTCCCTTTCAGATCACTAATTTGAAATGACTGAGCTAATGACTTTGGGTTTGAGATGGTTAATCAGAGAAGGATGGAAGATTCAGTGTTTGGGAATGGCTGAAAGGAAAGCAATGATGTGCATGAATGCTTTACTCACCTTCCTGTGTGATGCAGATGGAGCCACTGCCCATGCCCACTCTCAGAGCGTCCACGCCAGCATCAATCAGATTCTTTGCCTGAGCTGCTGTTACCACTGAGAGAGGAGAGAGAGAGATAGATTAATTCCATCTTCTGTTTAGCAATATACTGATCTATTAAGACGACCCTTATTTTGATCCTATTATACAGATGTACGTTTGTAGCAGCACATTTGCGGCCTCTAGTGGTCATCCCGTGCTACTGCAATTTATGACCTCACCTTGTGATAGAAGCACTGGTCTGTAACTCAGGGTCACAGTTATTTACACACCCTTCAGTATGTCACAAAACAATACAAGTATAACAACTATTCAGAAAAATTAAGCACATTAAACAAATATTTATTACTATTTAATTACTGGTGCCATTAGAACTTTCTGATTTTTGCAGAACATTAAGAATGTTAAAGGCACCTTTCCTAGTTTAAATGCAGCCCACCAAGCTCCACTGTTGGGCAATTGAGCAAGGCCCTTAACCCTCTCTGCTCCATGGGTGCTGTATAATAGCTGCCCCTGCACTCTGACCCCAACTTCCTCAGCTGGGATATGCGAAGAAAAGAATTCCCACTGTGCTGTAATGCATGTGTGGTGATAATAAAGGCTTCATGCCTTCAGTTCTAATTGTGTGAGGGCAATAACTTAATAGTAGCTGACTGAGATCACTGTAATAAAGTTACAAACAATCTACTACTAATTCACAATCCCTCATGCAATTAGATCACCAAACTTCTTCCAATTTCTGATATACTGGCTTTCTTCCAATTTCTGATATACTGGCTTTCTTCCAATTTCTGAAATACTGGCTTTCTATGAAGGAGAAACAGTGCACCATCCCTGACGCAGGTCAAATGGTGTGTGTGCGCGCGATTTGGGTGACACCTACCGTTGCCTCCTATAACCTGCAGGCTGGGGTATTTCTCCTTGATGTACTTGATCATGTTGATCTGGAAAATGGAGTTTCCTTGGGAAGAATCCTGTCAGAAACAAAATAAGCATTAGGATTATAAAAGCTAAATAGATAAATATATATATATGGGGGGGGCACTCACCAGTATGACAACATCCACGCCAGCTTGCACGAGCAGGTCGAGTCTATATTTGTCGTCGTTGTGTGTTCCTATGGCAGCACCACACAGCAGCTGCTTGAGCGAGTCTTTGGAGGCCAGAGGGAAATCGCGGTTCTTCTTCAGGTCTGTGCGAGCGATGATGGCCACCAAACAGCCCTCCTCGTTCACGATGGGCAGTTTACCTGAGGGAACATTAATCCCAGTCAATTTCTAAGCAGATGTTACATGGAACAGCTCTAATACATGTCAATAGACGCATGCCATATTTTATCACTATCAAGGAATGGACATTTCATTGCTCTATTCATGTTTATTAACATGAATAGAGCAACATCCACAGCATTACATTTCTCTGTTCTAATACATAACTTACCAAGCTACCTGACGAGTACCTCATAGCTGCATTTGAAGAAATGCATGCTACTCAATTTATTTGTTTCCTGTTTTAATTCAAAATCAGTTTTAATTATGAGATTTCATGAAAATACATTTAGTTAAAGTATCTAAGAACAGATTTCAATTATTGTGCATATTGTGTAAAATCAGAGATAAAGGAAACACAGGTTATGTTGAATTTTTGGTAAACTAAAAATATTTTCACATGGGATTTATTTTGGTACTAAATTAGAAAATCACAAATATAATTCACACCTGATTTATTTATTTCAATAAAAAAAAGTTAAAATTGGTATTTAATTGCAGTTCTAAATAGTCTGTCAGGTTATCTTAAAATAATTCAGAATAGATCATAAAAATAAATAAATACCTATAAAATGATTAGTTTTCATATTTTTTTAGGTTTTCACACTGAACATCTTTGGGTAATGAGTTTTCCACAAAGAACGTAATTAAAGACGTTCAAGTTTTTTCTCAGGAAACAAAATAGTAGAACAAACACTACACTTGTAAAACACCACATCTGGAACATTAATAAGATTGAATAAAATGCACAAACCTTTTTTACTCCTCTGAAGGATCTCATTAGCTTCCTTCAGCGTCACACCAGCAGGAGCCACAACGAGATCCTCCATCTTTGTCATCACCTAGGCACATTTAAAACGGAAATCAGTGTGAACGCTCATAGAAAACTCAGTTTCAATCAGAAACGTATACATGACGTTCGTTAAACCTTTATCCACCAGCTCTTATGGTTAAGCCCCACCCACCTCGCTGAGCAGAAGATCATGCTCTTCCTCTTTCAGGAAGTCGATGTCTCGAGATGAGATGATGCCGACGAGGCGTCCGCCCATCTGTCCGTTATCTGTGATGGGAATGCCGCAGAAGCCGTGACGTGCTTTTGCCTGAAAGACATCTCTCACATGCTCTTTGGGGCTCATCACCACAGGATCTGTAATGAAACCCTGCTCGTATCTCTGCGAGACGCAGCGGGCAGATGGGGAGAAAGCGAAATGGGGAAGAGCGTGCATGATGAAGAACAAGAAGCAGCAGGAGATTGTTAAAGCAAAGTTTTGCTTTAAAACTGAGGATTAAAACAGTAAATCAACGAAAGATATGGTTTAACAAGGTATAAGAGAGTAACGGGAGACTATCTTGAACTGAACTCTTCCCTCTGTTTATAGCTGGGTTGCCATGGCAACTGCTTTTCATGGTTCACACTGTTTTCAGACTATTTCCTACCCAGCACTCACCATCAGTGTGCATCATTTTATTTCTTCCGGTCTAATTGTGGCTTCCTGTATGATGCTGCAAAATCTCACAAGTCCACTGCAAGATCACGTCATTCCCCTACTCACATGAGGAACCGTAATCACTCGTGATACCAGGCCTGAGCAGAGGGCACGCATCTTTTCATGACACTGATATTGAAATAATTTCATTAGGAGCTAATTTAACTGTAATTTTACTGTCGCCTAAAGAGACCATCAACTGTCAAAGATTAGTAGCCTCAATCGCGTGTTACGTGACATGGTCCTACCACCCATGCCTCCAAAAAACACAAGGGGCATGAAGCACAGCTGTGAGTGAGCAGGTGACAAGAGAGGAGAGCTTTACCTTGACCTTTCTCACTTCGTTGGCCTGGAATTCTGGCGTGCAGTTGTGGTGGATGAAGCCGATCCCTCCGGTGAGCTAAAGACCAGGGAACAAACAACAATTCGTTTCACGGTGTCTGCTTAAAACGACACTAAATGGTAACTGCATTCAGGAATATTTCAACCCTTTGCTCAATTGAATCTCAGTGTACCACAGGATTTTAACATAATATAATTCACGATATAAGCTAAACCGCATCACTTACAGCCATAGCGATGGCCATCCCCGACTCGGTCACCGTGTCCATGGGAGAGGACACCAGCGGCGTCTTCAGTGTGATCTGTTTGGTCAGAGCTGATGTCAAGTCCTACAAGAGGGTTAAAAAAAACCAAAGAAAAACATATGAATAAAATCATCCTATCCGGCCGAGACGCACTCTGTTCTACTGATTTGCATGGATGTATGAATTTGTAACCACGATATTTGCTAGTGAAATATATGCAGCATAATGGTGAAAGAACGGCTTTGTTTTATGTATTTAAAGGCAGCACGTATTTTTATAACATGAAACATGATCATTAAAGCACATCACTGAGGTTTATTTCCCTTAGGTACTATGGATTTAACTATAACGCTCACTATCCTATTCCCGAACGTCTGAGACGTCCAAGTTAGATGCACTGAATGCACACGTGTGCTTTACTTACCACTTGGTCAGCTGTGAAGTCAATATAGCCTGGGAGAATCAGGAAGTCGCTACGGAAGCAAATAAAAGAGATGGTGAGAATCAAATAAACAAACAAGGAAATTAAATGTCGTACATTCTACACCCATAGTGAAGGGACCACTTGAACCCACAGGCCCAGACGTGTGAGGCAAACATCCTAGCCACTAAGCCAACATGCCCCTATCTCTCATTTCCATAATAAATATTATTATACACTGCAACTGTAATATTTATGTAAAGCATTTAATAATAATTAATTAGCGTGACCTTGTATGGTGGACTCTCCACACAATACGAGACTTATAATAAACGGATTAAAAGAAAATCACCGAAGTTTTTATGTGATAAAGGTTTCTATAAGGAGACTTTATTACACGTTTATAAAACCTCCAGTGTCAGTGTTCCATAACATTAAATGCAACAAATAACAGATGAACATTATATTCTATAATTGATAAAATAGCTTGGATAGTGTTTGCGAAACCACCTCCTGTTTAGTTTATAATAAGTTTATTACATACTTATCACAGTGTAGCCATTTGTAATACTAATCTTCAGCCATAAGTTTGTTTTTAATATACAAGTGTGTTGCTGTAACGAGAAAAGAAATGCTCCACCTTGAACCCTTACTATTACACATTCATCTTAAAATACATCAAGAAAAACTGTGCAGTTCTGGGAGCGAGTCTGGAGGTTAAAATAGCAGCCATCTTTTGGCACTGAATTTTGCTGCCACCCTTTCATTTTGACGTCAAAGTCAACAAAGTCCACATGAGCTTTATTTTCACATGTGGGATGAGCGAGTCTCTGTTTAGGCTCAGACACTTTTCCCATTTGTGTGGTTTCTTGAGCTGTGAGCAAAACTTCATGGCTTAACCACAGGGTGTAGCCATATTTAAGTGGTCACTAATTTAAAAAACAAAACAAAAAAAAAACTACTTTCCCTGCTTGACAGCACAGTCTCAATTTTTGGGCCAGTGGTTTTAAAACCCCGGCGTGTCCAGAACACGCTGTCTATCTGAGAGGAACAACATGTCTCTAAAACCCTGAAGCTCTTTCTGGAATAAACCTGGAATGTGTAACCTAAAACTGAGCAGTGTCACTGATGGGGTGGCGTAACTTACTATTTTGACATGCCATTACTACTCTGGTTTTGGAAGGAGCACGTCTTGGAGCAAGTTTTGGAGCTTGCTACCTAAACAAGTCCTGGTCCACAATTAATAAGTGGTGCAAGACAACCCCAAATACTGGCACATGTGGGGAAAGTGTTCAATAGTTTATTACACCAAAATAGCAGTTTTATATGGGTTAAGCTGTTTACATCCTAACTGTATGAATCATTATAAGGTTATTTGGGGGAAGAAAGGCTTCAGGTAAAATTGTTTTATTTACTTTATCTTTTTCGCACCATGCAGCGTTCAAGAACAGGTTTTTCAGCGTTCCTATGTTTCAAAACAGGACTCGGGGCTGTAACAGAAATCGTATCACTACAGATTCGTTCTTTTGGAAAGTCATTTTTTACTAAAGCTCAATGTACAAATTAAACGTAAAAAAAAATTCTACATTTAAATACTTCGTAAGCTTTTCCACACGTGACATGTTTCTGACGGACCCCACAAACAGCAGCCCGTTCACCTGAACGCTGCATACTGTATTATTGTATAGAATTAGCCGGCTGCATGCTACATACTTGTATGTGAGGCCATCACCACAGCCGAAGAGCTGCTGTCCGGTAAGACCATCTTCAGGCACATACCCGGTCTGTCCGCTGATCAGGTAGTCCGCCATCGCGCAGGAATCACGGTGAAAATTACTGATATAAATATATGTCGCAGAGAGGAGTGCAGAAAGGAAACGCGTCCCAATGTGAGACAGTAACGTTACGGCTAACTTGTGCTGGACTCACCGCCGCACACACAGAGCGCGGCCAACCTGGAATTTAGCGTTAGAAATTAACCTCCGGTAACGGATTGCGTTGGCTGATGGTTGTTAGTGGGGAACTGGCTTCTTTTTTTCATCCGTTCAGCAGGTTGAGGACCGGCCTCGGCTCCGTGGTGCCAACTACAAGCGCACGTGTCTGTCTGAAGCGCGACCTTGCCGTCCGCGGGTATATATATAGAGTGTGGTTGCGTCATTTCCGGGTTCAGACTCCTCCCACATTTCAAAACGGTGTGTCCACCGTGCAAGGCATTTTGTTGGACATGGCTACGTTTTTTAGTGAAAGCATAGCGAAAAGGAGAGAGACTTTTCTGAGCACACATTAGTGACTTTCCAGAATTATTAGAAACTGGGGTCCAGATCACACCACAGCTGTTCATATAAGCATTGAGAGAGCAGATCAACTCTTACACTTACTAACAATGTGTAATGAGTTAAGACTTAGACCAATCACTAACACCCACTGTATTTCTCATTCTCTTTAACCTCTCTTCTTGGCGATATTTACAAGTAACAAACGCGAACAACATTTTCTATCATGATCACTCAGCTTTTCACTCACTACTTATTTTTCTCTGGGTCTTGATAGAAACTATAGGATTTTGTACACGCATGCAAGTTTAGTTTGTAGAGCCATGACCAAGGATGTCTTCATTTACAAGAATGCATTAAAAACTGCATTAAAAATGCATTAAAAAATGCATTAAAAACTGGTAATCAAATTTATATGTGCTATGTATATTATATTCTAAGCAAACATCTTTCTTCTTCGTGTACTTTTTAATTTGTAATTGTCCTGTAGAGGAAAACAAATGTACAAGCTATGGGTTGTTAGCCTAGACAATGTCTGTTACCGAATATACGTTTATTTTATTATTCTTGCATTTGTTTTGCTGTTCACAGCTGTTTGGATGTACCAGGTGTTATGTTACAGTGGTGTAACCAGACCTATTGTTCCCTTTCAGCCGACGGTTAATGAACTTCTTTAAAACAGATATTTATTTATTATTATTATTTATTTACACTTTACATTAATTTAGCTGTTCAACACACCACTTTTCTAGGGCCTACACAAAAAGCAGCCAGTTTACAGAAGTCTCTTTTTTTATTTTTTTAAAGAGGTTCCCCAGTAACGTGTGGTTCGCGAAGGAGTCGTTTCATTGAATCGACTCTTTCAGGTGAAGGTGGAGAGACGACACTGATACTGAATCTTTTCTTGCTTGCTTGCTTGCTTTCAATATAGATGGAAATGTCTTTACTCTTGCAGCGTAAATAAATAAAAAAAAACGTTTCCATGGAAGCTCATCGGTTGCCTAGTACGATGAGTGAATCAGTTACTTAAGGTATAATCCCATGTTGTTGAGCCAAATCGTGCGTAGAGGAAATCTATAAAAAAAATCCATTAACTCTGATAGATGCAAGTCGTAAAAACCTTCAAAACACGAAGCACGGATGACTTCTTCAAATGGTCATTTCTCTCTCATGCACTAGGTCATTTTTTTACGTTTGTTATTTTCACGTGCCTTTTACATACGATTATTTGATTGTTCACGTGCTTACTTTTCTCCAGCAGTGCACGTGTTTTTATAGTTTATAGTATGATTTCTCATACTGTGTTGTTTGTTCAAAAGTGGGAATTTTTGAATATGTAAAGTATTTTGGTTAAATTTGTTCCTTACACGAATCATTCTGTTCAGATGTGATTACATTGTTCACATAATGCCACGTGGGTTAACCCGAGAGCACGTGCTAGTTCAGGGTGTGTGTTGAAATGCACGCTCCCCTATACATAAGCACGTTAGTCCGGTATCATTTGTGATGTATGATCACATATGAAATGATTTATATTATTTTTGAAGGCTCCAGATTTTGTGTTTTTTCAAGAATAACTAACATTACTGACATTTTTTGTGAGCCAAATGAGACATGAAAGGCCATATTGGAAGCATATGGAGGAGGTTATTGTTTATTTTGAGTAACTGATGTATCCTGGTCAGGATAGCTGTGACCGAAGTACTTTTTTTTATATCTTGGGAAACAGATCCAATAAGTCCATCAGAAACTATTGTGAGAAAGTATGAACCAAAATACTTGGTCAGAATTCCTTTGGGTGCGGTGGAGTGGGATTTCGAAACAGTGCCACTCTCACCTCTAGGTTATAATTAGTTTGACATTATGGAAACACTGTAGGGATGTTTGCCTCATGTAAACATTTCTCCAGGCACTATTTATTCAAAAGTTTATAACAGAGTCTGTGCCAGGGCACAAAGTAATAAAATCCATCTCGTAAATCTTCCACCCCCTTTTTTCCCCCCATCTTATTTGAAAATAATGTCAAAACATGACGTCACTGTTCTTGCTGGATGGCATGATGGTGTAATAGCTGCTGTTGCACCATCCCAGCTCAGGGGTGGCTCAGAAGCTTTTTTGAGGTTTGCTGACCGCCTATGTGAAAACCTTTTTGGATGTTGTCTCCAAGTAAATACACTACATTGCCAAAAGTTTTAGGACACCCTAAAAGTTTTAGTTTTTCATGGGTTGGGCTTGGCCGCTTAGTTCCAGTGAAAGGAACTCTTAATGCTTCAGCATACCAAGACGTTTTGGACAATTTCATCCTCCCAATTTTGTGGGAACAGTTTTGGGGATGACCCCTTCCTGTTCCAACATGACTGGTTTGGTGTGGAGGAACTTCACAGAGTCCTGACCTCAACCTGATAGAGCACCTTTGGGATGAATTAGAGCGGAGACTTCTCGTCCAACATCAGTGCCTGACCTCACAAATGCTCTTCTAGAGGAATGGTCAAAAATTCACATAAACACACTCTTAAACCTTGTGGAAAGCCTTCCCAGAAGATTTCATGCTCTTATAGCTGCAAAGGACAGGCCAACTCCATATTACATTCATGTGCATGTAAAAGCAGATACACTATATTGCCAAAAGTATTCGCTCACCCATCCAAATAATCAGAATCAGGTGTTCCAATCACTTCCATGGCCACAGGTGTATAAAATCAAGCACCTAGGCATGCAGACTGTTTTTACAAACATTTGTGAAAGAATGGGTCGCTCTCAGGAGCTCAGTGAATTCCAGCGTGGAACTGTGATAGGATGCCACCTGTGCAACAAATCCAGTCGTGAAATTTCCTCGCTCCTAAATATTCCACAGTCAACTGTCAGCTGTATTATAAGAACATGGAAGTGTTTGGGAACGACAGCAACTCAGCCACGAAGTGGTAGGCCACGTAAACTGACGGAGCGGGGTCAGCGGATGCTGAGGCGCATAGTGCGAAGAGGTCGCCAACTTTCTGCAGAGTCAATCGCTACAGACCTCCAAACTTCATGTGGCCTTCAGATTAGCTCAAGAACAGTGTGCAGAGAGCTTCATGGAATGGGTTTCCATGGCCGAGCAGCTGCATCCAAGCCATACATCACCAAGTGCAATGCAAAGCGTCGGATGCAGTGGTGTAAAGCACGCCGCCACTGGACTCTAGAGCAGTGGAGATGCGTTCTCTGGAGTGACGAATCGCGCTTCTCCATCTGGCAATCTGATGGACGAGTCTGGGTTTGGCGGTTGCCAGGAGAACGGTACTTGTCTGACTGCATTGTGCCAAGTGTAAAGTTTGGTGGAGGGGGGATTATGGTGTGGGGTTGTTTTTCAGGAGCTGGGCTTGGCCCCTTAGTTCCAGTGAAAGGAACTCTGAATGCTTCAGCATACCAAGACGTTTTGGACAATTCCATGCTCCCAACTTTGTGGGAACAGTTTGGAGCTGGCCCCTTCCTCTTCCAACATGACTGTGCACCAGTGACCAAAGCAAGGTCCATAAAGACATGGATGACAGAGTCTGGTGTGGATGAACTTGACTGGCCTGCACAGAGTCCTGACCTCAACCCGATAGAACACCTTTGGGATGAATTAGAGCGGAGACTGAGAGCCAGGCCTTCTCGTCCAACATCAGTGTGTGACCTCACAAATGCGCTTCTGGAAGAATGGTCAAAAATTCCCATAAACACACTCCTAAACCTTGTGGACAGCCTTCCCAGAAGAGTTGAAGCTGTTATAGCTGCAAAGGGTGGACCGACGTCATATTGAACCCTATGGATTAGGAATGGGATGTCACTTAAGTTCATATGCGAGTCAAGACAGGTGAGCGAATACTTTTGGCAATATAGTGTATCTCAGTTTTGGCCTGGCTCACAGACTCCGCTCTAATTCATCCAAAAAGGTGTTCCATCAGGTTAAGATCAGGACTCTGTGCAAGCCAGTCAAGTTCCTCCACACCAAACTCACTCATCCGTGTCTTTATGGACCTTGCTTTGTGCACTGGAGCACAGTCATGTTGGAATAGGAAGGGGTCATCCCCAAAGTGTTCCTTACAAAGTCTGGAGCATGAAATTGTCTAAAATGTCTTGGTCTGCTGAAGCATTAAGAGTTCCTTTCACTGCAACTAAGGGGCCGAGCCAAACCACTGAATTCAATGATTTGGAGGGGTGTCCCAAAACGTTTGCCAACGTTGGTGTATTAGTGAATCTAAATTGCTCTCATTCCCAGATTCACCACAACACTGACCACGATAAAACAGTTACTAAAGATATATGAACTGTTTGAGTTGTTTAATTACTCGAAGTTTATATATATATACACATCTACAATATCTCTGGATTTAATATAACCAACAACATTAAGAGCATTTAAACATGCTTTATACTCCACTGACTACCCACAGGGCACCCCCAAAATGCCATACAAATGTACTCAGTATTAGATTTCAATTTAAAATACAACATTGAAATGAAAAGAGGCAACAATAATACCATTGGCTTTTAAGCCAGAGTAATGATGCATACAAACATTACTGTAGTCATTGTCATTTTTTAACTGATGTGTGAACTGACTTTGCTCATTGCTAATTTGCTCATACATTCTGATACTTAAAATAATCCTTCTCGGTCATCAATCTTGAACAGTGGTCAAAAATAAAGTGTGATATTGTATTATAGCTGCTTCTATTGTATAATCAAATTTGTTACAATATGAATTGAAACCATATCCTAAAGGATTCAGCAGTATTGTCCAACATTGTATTGAATTGAAGTCATATTTCATTGTCTAAAAGATTTACACCGACAGTATATATTGTGTACTAATACTTCGAGTAATAGTATGGAGGTTGAGGCATAACCTGTTATTCAGTGAGCTTACACATGTCGCTCTAGTCTGAGTGCTTCCAAGTGACATGTAAAATTAAAAATCTTCTATTCCCTAAAGAAACATTTTTCTCAGTTCTCCTAAACAGGAAAAAGCTAATTTTCAGAATACAGACTCTCCTGGGTATCAGGTAGGGTTCAGTGATGTAGTGCTGGGCGTTGCTGTGTTTTCTCTATCTTTTGGTTGCATGTGTGTATGGGCCATCCCAGGGGGTTAATTTTATCTCTGGCTCACAGGGCTGGCTATATTTGGTCTGTGTGTTCAGACCTGAAAATGCAGTGGTGCCAAACAAGCATGTGAGCACACAGAAACGGAAGTGGACACGATTAAAAGGCACATTTAACATGGTCATTGAAGGTTTCCAAAAGATAAATGTAAGAAGGGTAAAGCACAAGAGAATGACATCATTAGCTCACTAATTTGTTGAACATGTTTTCATTTCTTTACCAAAAAAAAAAAAAAAAAACCCGTGCAAGTGTGTGTGCATGCGTACAGAACAAACACACAGGACTCGATATCTGGTTTAAAAACCTTCTCTCAGTAACTATTTCTGTATTAATGTACAACCGTTGAAAATTACAGCATGTTTCATTGATTTTTTTTTTGTTTTTGTTTTTTAAATGAGCTAACTATCAACAGCCATTTTCAGGAAAAATAAAAATCAACCCAGAGTGATAAGCAAAAAAAGAAAGGCTGAAAGAAAAAAACAAAAAAACAAAAAAACCCAAACAAAAACAGTGATTACTGGGAGAAATTAGCTGGAAGAGCAGCAGGTAGTCCATGTTTCAGGAGTGTTTTAAACTGTGTGTATGTATTAAACTGTGTGTGTGTTTGTGTGCTGATATGGAGGTGTAAAAAAAAAAAAAGAAAAAAGAAAAGAAAAAAAAAAAAAAGTGTGTGTGTGTGGGGGGGGGGCATGAATCAGGACACAATCGTGCTATTCTGAAACCCTGGAGCTGAGAGGCAAGGGGAGTGAGAGAGAGAGATTCACAAAAGGTGTGAATGAGAGAAAGACACAGATGAGAAACAGCACAAAAGAAACAGAAGTGAAGGATAGGGAGGTGAGGGGATCTTTGGAGCGAGGGACAGATGCAGAGGGATGAGGGGATGACAGAAGAGAGATCAAAATGCTGAGATCATGTCAGACAAGCGTTCAGGTGTCGTGAAAGTCCTTCAGCAGTGTGCGTCTCTTCTGTTCAGCAATGTGCATCTGATTTTCCAAATCCTATGGAGGAAATAAAAGGTCAGAATTAATTTAACACAAAAGCACACAAACATCAGCAACCTCACAAACGCTATATGCTACAGATCAAATTAAAACTCCACCAAAATGCATAACAACATGAGCATAGTGTACTGCAGCAGAATATATTGCATGGTATTGTATATACACTATTCCTCACAGAAGTGCGCAATAATATTTGAGAACTGTCATATCACATTCAAGTCATGTGACTGCATACACTATACTGCCAGAAGTTTTGGGACACCCCTTCAAATCATTGAGTTCAGATGTTGTTCATCAGGGGTTGGGAGTGGCCCCTTGGTTCCAGTGAAAGAAACTCTTAATGCTTCAAAATACCAAGACATTAACAGTTAAACAGTTTCATGCTCAACTTTGTGGGAACGGTTTGGGGATCGCCCCTTCCTGGTCCGCACCAGTGCACAAAGCAAGGTCCATAAAGACATGGATGAGTGAGTTTGGTGTAGGAACTTGACTGGCCGGCCCTCAACCTGATAGAATACCTTTGGGATGAATTAGATTGGAAACTGAGAGCCAGACTTTCACATTCAACATCAGTGCCTGACCTCACAAATGTGCTTCCAGAAGAATGGTCAAAAATTCCCATAAACACACTCCTAAACCTTGTGGAAAATCTTCCCAGAAGAATTGAAGCCGTCATAGCTGCAAAGGGCGGGCCAACTCCATATTACATTCATGTGCATGTAAAGGCAGACTCCCAGTTTTCACTCTAATTCATTCCATAGGTGTTCTATCAGGTTGAGGTCAGGACTCTGTGCAGGCCAGTCAAGTTCATCCACACTAAACTCACTCATCCATCTTTTTGGACCTTGTTTTGTGCACTGGTGTGCAGTCATGTTGGAACAGGAAGGGGCCATCCCCAAACTTTTCCAAAAAGTTGGGAGCATGAAACTGTCCAAAATGTCTTGGTATGATGAAGCATTAAAAGTTTCTTTCACTGGAACTAAGGGGCCAAGCCCAACCCCTGAATTCAATTATTTGGAGGGGTGTCCCAAAACCTTTGGCAATATAGTGTATCAGCTACATTCACTTGTATGCCCAACTTTAACAGGGTGCAGTGTAAATACAATAGTAACTACAGTAAATGTGAGTCTTGGAAAAACCTGCTGGATGTTGCTCCCATTGAATTAAAAACAAGCAAACAAATAAATAAAATAAACATCCTCTTTTCAAGTATGGCACCTTTAAGTTAAGAAACCGGTGTAGTTTTCAGAATGATACTGTAGAAAATGTCAAATTTGGGCCATGTTAAAGATTTTCCTATGCATCACATAAGCAAATCCAGATGAGATTGGAATTGAAATCTAATATTAAACATTTATTATTGTGTCTACTGGAACAATACCACATGCTCTTTACTCTCAGATTTGTACTCTATAACCCCCTTGAGTATCGTGGGTTTTTTATCCAGCACTGAAGCATAAGAATGCTTGTGGAGGGAGTTATGGCTGGGAGTTATTATATGAATGTGCAAAGGCATGAGGGTTGGTGTGTGGTAGGAGCAGATGGTGCTGTAAACAACACCACCACCAAAAAAAAAAAAAAAAAAAACCACCCCTCTCACCCCTCTATCAGTGGCATTGAGCTCCCCCTCTACTCTCTCATAACTGTCCGCCCTCTCCACCTTCCATGACAGGTTCTCGATCTCCGCTTCCAGCTGCGCCTGCTGGTACTCAAACTGCACACATACACACACAGCAATAGATGTAAACAACTTCAACAACAGTATCGAAGTTATGTTAGTACAATAGCCAACAGTTTTCTGAATTGTCTGTATGTACTTTAATATTTATTTATTGACGCTATTAAAGCTTTTTATTTCTGACCTTCCGACTGACAACATAAACTGGCTATGTTGAAAGATTCAAAACATTAAAATCACACAAACTGTAAAGGATGCGGTCAGATTCAAGATAATCCTTGGTTTATGTTAGACGTGGGGGAAAAAAACAACTTCTTTTAATTTAATTTAGAATTAAATTAATATGCTTGGTCAATTCAGTTGAATGGGTTTATATATTAATTGTTCTTTTAATACCATGTCAGAATCATTGGCTATTTTCATGGCCAGCTCAAGGTAGATAAAACGGGACATTTTGTAATTCATACACGATTACAAAAGTACAACCTTACAACTTTTATATTCAGTAAGCCTCATTTTACTATTCAGTAAGACATTGGGTTGAATGGATTTACCTTTATTAGTCTGCATTTGAAAGTGCCCATGCACGTAGCTGGTAAAATCACTCACCAGTTTTTTGCGAGGTCCAGACTCCATGTAGTAGGCGTAGGGGTAGGTATACTGCAGTGTGTAGCGACACTAAAGAGAAGAAACACAAATGCACACGATGCAAAAACGGTTGTGAAGCATAGCCTATAAAAACATTGCGGAATGAATGTGCACGAGGTATTTACGTACCTTGGCCAGTAGCTTGGCAGCATTTTGCATGTACTGCCAGTCGATCCAGGTACCCAGGTTATTCATGACCCTCTCGTGAATTTTCTCCTGAATGCGTTGATACGTCTGAGCCTCCAGCTGCAAACTCTTATTGTGGTTCTCCCACTAAACACATCCACACACAAACACACTTACTTTAGTGTCTGTCTGTGTCTACTCAAAACAATCAACGGCAGTAACATTTGTGTTTATGGAAACACTACGAAATTCACTAGATCTTTTTGAACTCAGTTCAGCTCCAAATGTGAACTTGTGAAATATTTCACAGATATTCTACAGTGTAAATTTGTTTACTGCTTAAATTTAGGACACAACCTATATATTACTTGGTCGAAAGAATCAGCCTATATACGTAAATTTGACAGATTTGCTGGCATCAGTAATCAGGGTAGAAACCTAGAACTAAACTAGTGGCTGTTCACGGCTTCATTGAATTTTCTTGTTCACATGTATGCATGTCTTACCCTCTCAAAGTAGAAGAGGTATTTTTTCAGGGCCTCTCTAGCCTGCGCCTGTTGGCTCTGGTTCACGATGTCGGGATTCTCTTTGTAGCGGCTGCACTCGTAATACTCGCTGCCGTGAGTCTTCCAATCTCCCAAACACATCCAGCAGAAATCTACACACAAACATTACCCTTCATTTATGCCAGAAAACTGCATGTTCGTCCTGGTTTCATTTGATTAGGTAATCTTACATGCGCAGCAGTTAGGCTCTTACCGTGTTTACATTTGGAGCATTGCTAGATGGAAAGAGAGAGAAGAAAAAGACAAACATTTTAAGGAAGCCTGTAAACAACACTTAAAATAAATATAAGAATATTCACAATTTGAGGAGAGTTGATCACTTTAAAGTATAAAAAAAGGTGAAAAGGTTTCTTTTAACAACGCAACCTCATAGTTTAAAATCATAGTTTATTAACAGAGAACCCTGCTTGTCCTTTAGGTAGTGGACTCACATAGTCTAGTTTGTAAATGTACTTTTCACATTATTTTTTTATAGCGGTGATGCTGCATATATGAATTATAATTATAATTATATTACCAATTACCAATTATAATTTGGTAATGGTCAATTCCTACCCATCAGGCACTAATTAATTGTCTAAACTAAAAAATGTCTGGTATATTCACAGTAGCAAAGTAGTAGACAATATAGTTTAAAATAAAAAGGAAGAAGGGATAAAAAAAACAATAGTTTGATAATGAAACTGAACCGAGAGTGGGCACTTCCTAAAATTCTAATAAGCATACTTGGTTCACATCTATAAAACTCCTAGGCTGCCACTACCAAGAAGAAATTAGTACAACAGGGTCATTATTATTAACAAACAAATATCACACTAATACTTCATCATACTAGTACTATGTTAGGTGAGCTTTCAGTCAGGAAAGACACTATTAAAGACAGTCTACTTATTTGAGAGGCACAATCAACATTAGTCACATGACTAAAGAGGATAAAGTGAATACAAGCTGCTTTTTAAAATCCATATTATAACCACTCCCACAATATCGATATTACTATAACTTGCTAATGTATCACATATAAAAACTCATAGGGTGACCAGATTTTTAAATCCAGTAATTGCTCATTTAAACTACCAACTCCACGACTTAACAGAAGTTCATACATCGATCAGGCATAACATTATGACCACTGACAGGTGAGGAGATAAGTCTTATTCACTTCAGCATGGCACCTGTTAGTGGGTGGGATATATTGGGCAGCAAGTGAACATTTTGTCCTCAAAGTTGATGTGTTAGAAGCAGGAAAAATGGACAAGTGTAAGAATTTGAGTGTGTTTGACATGGGCCATATTGTGATGGCTAGACGACTGGATCAGAGCATCTCCAAAACTGCAGCTCTTGTCCCGGTCTGCAGCGGTCAGTATCTATCAAAAGTGTTCCAAGGAAGGAACAGTGGTGAACCGGTGACAGGGTCATGGGCGGCCAAGGCTCACTGATGCACACGAGAGGTGTAGACTGGCCTGTGTGATCTGATCCAACAGACGAGCTACTGTTGCTCAAATTGCTGAAGAAGTTAATGCTGGTTCTGATAGAAAGGTGTCAGAATACACAGTGCATCACAAGTCAGGACTGTTTTGGCAGCAACAGGGGAGACCAACACAATATTAGGTAGGTGGTCATAAAGTTATGCCTGATCCGTGTATATGAAAGCCTATATGAATACAAGTTCATTTGCACAACGCGTTTTGCAATAGCCGTGAAGATGCAGGAATTACAGTGCAGTGCAGGCGGAGTGCACGCTACTCACCATGTGGTTGCAGCCTCCGTTTTTCTCAATGCAGATATTGCACTTAGGACACTGCAATCCAAGAGTAGAAAGAAATAAAATCAGCAAAACAATTCAATACCAGTGGCATGTGTACGTAAACATGTGGTGCGTGCATGTGCAAATGTGTTAGTGTTGGTAAATTTACTCACGTCTTTAGTGTGTGCACTGATGTAGTTGGCCGTCTCTGAATCGTCTGCGCATTTGGTTAGCCATTTGCGGATTGTAGCGCAGTCTGTGGGGGCGTGGTACATCTGTCTGCACTTAAAACTTGAGACACAGACAGAAGCATATTCAATGAACTATCACTAGTTAGGTAGCTTGTATTAAGGGCAGTCCTAAGCGTTATTGTGTTCATCTACACATGCTGGATTCTGGTTAGAGTGATTGAGTGTGTGCTGTTTCTTTATACAAGAATGATTTTATTTACCAGAAGACTTCATCACAACGACTGCACTGAACTCTGCGAGCTCGAGGCTCTTGCACCTTTATGACTATTGGACAGTCTGCACCAGGACACAACTGCAGCTGGAAATGACTCTGTAGAAAGACACAAACAGTACAATTATTTATTTTAGGATGCAAAAATGTCTTCACCATATCATTGGGAGACTCCCGGGTGCGACTCCCAAGGATCCCACAGCCATCTATGTTAACAATTTCTGTAAACCACCCGACACGCCTAAAAAGTAATTTATAATTGAAGCATAAAACATGACAGAAAGATTGATTTTGCGTGATTAATCGAGTTATATTTTAAGATACATTTTCAATAAAAAACATGGTATATCATCTGAATCAATAATGTTCGATACTACATCTAGGTAAACAACTAGCTAACATATTCTGCATATAGGTAAAACAAACTGTGGCTACTAATTTGACTGTAATGAGCGAGATGCTAAAAGAGGCTTGAGCAACTGATAGTATAAAGAAAACAAGCATCACACATTGCACAAAATATGTGCATGTAATAAACTGATGCCTTTTAATGTTACATGCACATTATACGTCATTCAATTTTACAAGACTATGCGATTTTATCACATGGCTGCAAGACGTTGCTTTAAGTGTTATTAGAGCAGGTGATAAAATATGGGGCTATAACTGTAAATATAGGAGTATAACTGTTTTATTCATATTTTTGAAGTATGCCAAGTAGCTGCAACTAATACACTTTTAAATGAAACCATGTTTGAATCATTTAGTTCCCTATTTATTTTATTTTTCATCCGGAGTTGGACATTGTGGTGTCATGACAACCCTAGTCCGATTCTGTGTGGATTTTGTGGCAAAACAAACACACAATACCTCCACGTAGTCCCTGAAGAGGTAGCGTCTGTATTTGTCCTTTAGTTCTTCACTGGGCAGCAGTGGCAGGACGAAATCCTCTGGCATCTGAAGAGAACAGTCCTGAGCCATGCACGAGATTCCTGAAAGTACACACGTGCATGGTTGGATTTATACGTATTTGTCGAGGTCAAACAGTGAAATTTCATGAGGATGAATTGCTATTTTAGGAGTCTTCTACATGATTAGTAACAAACAAACGCTGGCCTTTTCTCAATTTCACAGGCATTCTTACAAGACAATACATTCGTCGATGAGGTGTTAAAGAGCCGAGCAGGAATCACACGCACTCCAATAACTCCTAACCTGAGCTGTGCATATAGATCGGTGTGGGTGTACTTACCCACTCCTATGCCATCTTTGACCAGCACGGTGCAGTGCTGCTCCCAGCAGGACTTGCAGAAGGAGTGCTGACACGGTAGAGATAGCAGTGCATCTCTCCGTACAAACTGCAGACACACACCGCACTGCAAAGACGCCACGGCCTACACACAGTATCAAAGTGTAGCCATGAGAGAATAGTATTACCCAAAACACACACACACACACACAGAGTAGGGCTGAACAATTAGTCACATTATTATCCTGTCCTCAATTTTTGCCTTCGTAGCCTTCTTATCCACAGAGGGCCAGTATGGGTGAAGGCTTTCCTTCTAGCTAAGCAGAAGCCACAACTGGGTCTAAGCCAAGATTAACTTATTAAGCAATTGAAATAAGGCGTAGCTTTTGCTTGACTGGAATGAAACCCTGCACCTACACCGGACCCTCGGACACCCTTGGCTTAGGTTTAGTCATAATCGACATCAGTTACTTGTGAGCTTTGCTGACGTTTGATAAATGCTGACATATTGGTCCTTAGTACCTCTGAAGTTCTCAATTCAGTTTTAGTAGTGAGCTTTGACTACTGTTCAGTCTTTGAATCTGAACCACAGTGCGCCTGCAGGGAGAGGCAATTGAATTCAGCCCCACAAGCAAAACTAAAGATCATTATACATGGAGCAAAAGATCCAATCAATTAATGGGACTAAGAAGTATTGATTGAGAAGACAGACATGTGAAGGAATATACAGTAATATACTGTGTGAAATCATTTGTTTTCTGCTGACAAAGTGCAATAAATCTACTTTGTTCTTAAACTTGCTGAATAAATGTAATAATATAAACAATGGGATTTCAATAGTGAAAAGAAACATTGATTTTCATATTAGCCTTTACCATGCAGACCTACCACACTGCTCTGCTATTCATAAATATTTTATTTGTATAACTATATGGATTCCTTTCTTCAGCTGAAACAAGAATGTACAAGCACACACACAATGCTATCACGCAATGCTACAAAGCAATGCACATGCTGTCATTTAAGCATTACTTTAATATGCCTGTGATATTTTTCTGAAACACACTGTAAAAAGCATACACTCAAACAATCATTATACAAGTAAACAACATTACAGCTCTTAAGGAAGCAGAAATGTCCCAGATGCAGCCAACTTAGATAGATGGATGGACGGATGGATTGATAGACAGACAGAACGGCAGACAGACAGAGAGATGAACAGAGCCTTGACCTCAACCCGATAGAACACCTTTGGGATGAATTAGAGTGAAAACTGCGAGCCAGGTCAAAACTGGGACTTCTGCCTTTACATGCACATGAATGTAATATGGAGTTGTTCCACCCTTTGCAGCTATAAGAGCTTCAACTCTTCTGGGAAGGCTTTCCACAAGGTTAAGGAGTGTGTTTATGGGAATTTTTGACCATTCCTCTAGAAGCGCATTCGTGAGGTCAGGCACTGATGTTGGACGAGAAGGCCTGGCTCACAGTCTCCTCTCTAATTGATCCCAAAGGGGTTCTACCGGGTTGAGGTCAGGACTCAAGCTCATCCATGTCTTTAAGGACCTTGATTTGTGCACAGCTGTGTTTTTTTTTATAACTATAAAATACGCAAACTGATAGTAGTTTTGCTAATGAGACCAGAACTACTGTAATGCCTTGCCACTGAAAAGAGTTATGGAGAGAGCTTGGCTGGCAAATACATAGAAATCCTATAAAAGCAATAGGGAGAATCTGTTTCATATATCACTGAAGTAAACTGGAAAACAACAACAAAAAAAAGAGAGATACTCACAGTGAGAGATCGGCAGGTGGTTATGGGCTGAACCTGGGCCTCACAAAGCAACTGCGAAGAGTTGGACTTGTACCTGTAACACACAAAGAGGAAATCAGCTCTTCTCCTTCTTTGTTTGTTTTATAAACTTGCCGCATATTTAATCAGGGAAGTTTTGTGTGTTCTCTTACCTGTCTATTATTTGTGACACTTGCCAGTGGAAATGTACAAGGACCAGTTTGGCTACAGCTGGTGACACCTAGGGTAAGAAAAACAATACCAGTAAATTAACTTTGACGCAAGAATTAATGATGCAACACATGCTGATTGCAGTAGGTTGGTCGAGGCAACATTCAGTGAAACAGTAAGAAAGACAGTTATCTTCTATACTAATTTTGGCCAACCAAAGCATCCAGAAAACCTAAAGAAATCTAAATAAATAAAAACCAGCATGACTATAATTAACATATACAAATACTTATTCCTTTGCCGTTTTCATTAATTAGATATTAAAACTACCAACCTTTAAGCCTCCCACATGTACACAATCTACTCATTTACGAGGCCTCAAACTCACTCTCCTTGTGAAGAGGCGGGTGTGTGTGTGTGTGTGACCTGAGCAAAGATGTGTTTTGAAAGTATGCGAACCAAATAAACCTTGTCCCCAGTACATTTAACTGACCCCAGGGCCAACTCGCAGATTCAGAATCACCTCTGTTAAATCTAAGATACATCATAAATCACATTCCTAATACATGTTCATGAATTTTGCCAGTTGCTTTTCTCAAGTCCTACAGAGAAACTCTTTCCAAGCATTTAGCGTTCAACTTCTTCGGCAGGCAGAATAAAGAAAAGCTTGCACTAATGTAAGCTTAGTAAAAAGCCTGGCTGCTGACTTCAGGAAGCATCTCCCTGCATGTTGCGTGTTAAAGATTTGAACCTGATAATGCTTCTCTGGGTTTAGGAGAAGCAGCTGTAACACTGCAGCCCACACAGTCCCACCAGTGCCAGGTCACATTAAAATATGCAGAACCACACACAGCCTTTTCTCCCTGTACTCTCTCCCTCTCACACACACACACACGAACACAGCAGGGTTTCCTCCCAGTGTATTTTACATCAGACAGTTCAGTGAGTCAATTCTGCCCACCCGCAGTGCTGAAGCATGTGGGGTAAATAAATAAATGATACTTTAATGGATTGCAACGGAATCTGTTGCTTTCTTTTTCGACAGCATTTAAAGAACGAATACAGTATGCTGTTTTATACGTATAACCGTTCTTCCTGTGTCCCAGGTGAAGATGGACAATTTCACTGCTAGTACACTGCTTGGTCTAATCACAAACAAAGACAGGCATATCACCTTAGTATCCAGGTTATGATTTGCATTGCCATACATGAAGGCTTTATCAGTGAAATGCCATATGTTTGTCAGAATATACCATGATCTAATTATCTGCATACTGGACAGGACAGGTTCAAGCCTGTTTCACAAACTTTGCTCATATGGAGCACCTCCCCAATCAGACACACTGAGAAAATTAAGTACAGAGAAAAAGAAATCAAAACAAAAAACAGGATTGCGTTAACAAGTTAAAAAGAAAAAGAACAATCTGATTCCTCCATCTCACAACCTAAGCAGCTTTCTGAGAGAAACCACACACACACACCCACAGCAAACACAAACCTTAAGGGATGAAGACACATGGTTGACCTCCTCAGTCAGCAGTCTCTGGCTTTCTCTATAGCTCAGACACGTGAACTGGTATTCTTCTGGGTCGAAAGCGTCAGGTTCCGCTTGCTCGACGTCGCCAGCCACGCCTTCATAATAATAAGTCATATCACCCTGATCTTCTTCCTCGGCGCCCTCATTCTCCTCCTCTTCAAAATCTTCCTCGTTACTGTCGGACGCTTGGCTGCTCATGTCCACAGACATAGCCCTCGGGGCTTATCCGTGCGCCGACTCAAACGCCGCTCTCCACCAACAAGCGGCCCTCGATGCTGCCGCTGTCTGCCCCAGACTGGATCGCTTATCCCAGGGGGGCTGTGCCGAACTCAGCAGCAGCGGAAGAAGCAGAAAAAGTCGCACTCCCCGTCACTCATGAGGAAACCAGAAATGGGGACGAGCTGAGAGAAACGAGAGACACTGAAGAGACACAGTCAAGAAATTGTGTTATTAATCAGTAATGTCTTTTCATCACACAAAATTGAAAGCAAGTGTATTGAATATGGCACTGGAGTGGTGAAGAGAGTCCGGTTCTGACCACAGGACTGCTTTTTGTTTGGTGGCCTGCTCTCAACCAGATTACTTTGTTTTTGGTGCCTTCACATTTAATGTCTGTTTGTTGAGAGTAAATCAAAGTTTGGTTAGTTTTATACTCTGCAAAATCAACCGGAAATATTTTTGTGGAGTGGTGTGTAAGGCCAAAAAACCTCCAAAAAGTCAGGAATATGGTCCTGAAAAATGTAAATAAAGCTTTACCAGGTGTGTGCAGAAATCATTACAAAAACATCACCTTAACATGAAGAATGCAGACTGCCACGCAATCATCTATAAGACAATTACATATATAGCTCCAATCCTAAATTTGTGCATCGCATCCAGTTTTTTCTTTTCCTTTGTTTGTCCAAATATCTAGAAAACAGTGTTACATTTCTGTCCTTTTGCTGTGCCTAGCAAAATAATCTTGCAACTAGTTATATACTCGCCGTGTTGGCTTCATAGCTGCAGTCAGGTGGATTCAGAGTCAAATCTCTTTTATCGCTGTAACTGAATCGTATTAGAATGCACTTGGAACTGGACTGAGATGGCCTGGCAGTCTTGATTTGTTGGTTATTTTGGTCTGCACTTGAATGCCTTTGCTCACATGCTTAAATGAGCAAACATGCCAGGGTTTGAATAAAACCAAATAAACGGCATACGTGTGATCAGAAAATGTAAAGAATATTGACATTGCTTTACCTGGGTACTGTCAGATCAGTGCAATGCTGGTGATCAATCTGACAAACTAGTCAGCACGTGTAGACACAACACATAAGGCTGTGCTGTTCATAATAAACAAGCACATCAAAATAAGTGCACAGAAAATACTTTGATGAATGCTGGGGATTTGTGGCTCGTTTGGTGCACATCCAGCTCTCTCTGTTTATCTCTCTGGATCGACTTCACTGACCCACAGCTGTTGGTCAAGGTGGCCTGGGAGTGTTATCTACAGGAACACAGGCCTTCACACTTTGAGGTTAAAAGTGTGGGTGTTAGGGGTGAATTCTTTTTGGAGGTCGTTTTCGCACATCTGATCGTTTTCTCCCCGTGTTGCTCATGTCACAGATGGTCAAAATGAACAAATGGCCCGAAGACAAAGCTGTGCTGGAATGAAAGGCTTTTTGTTGCGGTTTAACGGATTAAACGAGACCGGAGATAGGGCAAGAGATCACAAGAAAGATTAGCTCAAGTTAGTTGACGTGACCGCTGCCAAAGCTCGCCCATGTCTCGGTCTACACTGGGACCCTGGACACGAACTGTCGTTGAATCCGAGCCAAAAGCACCATATATGGAGCAAGAGATCTGTCTGAAATGCAGACTATCACCCATCCAGTTCAAGACTGGAGTTTTTCCAGATACGAAAAACAACTCGCTGTGCATTCCTCTCACTACTATTAATAACCCACAGCACACGGTGACACGCAGAATAACACACAAAGTGCCTGGTTAGAGATTACAGTTTCAGCACGTTAGGTTAGGGCAGGGAGCGACAGGAGGCTTTAAACCGCCGAGATGAGCTCGTTAGCGGGGTTTGTTTATACTCCAGGACGCTGCATTGTTGGCTAACTTGAGAGCTAGCTTAGCCAGCGTTAGCTAAAGCAGCAGATACGCAGAAGGCTGACTTGCTAGTTAAACGTGTATACACATACTATAGTTTTTGCAGCTAGTATCAAATCTACTGAAAACTATAAGCCATACATAGATGTTTTCCGGTTTATTATAATTTGTTAGGTCGAAGTAAGATAAAAGAAAATCATTTCCTCCCCCAGATGAACCCGAACGCCGTCGCCAGCTCGCACTTCAGCCCGAGGATTCGTGTGTAAACAAGGCCGTTTTACAACTCTGCGTGAGGTCACGTGTTAAACACGTGAAAACCCACATTCTCTACAGACCCACCAACTTTGTTTCACCTACCAGAACGACACGGGAAAACGCTCGACTTCTGCTGGAGGAAAACAGTCAAACGTTAGAAGTGCTCCTGTTCAGCTTAGCCGAGCCGATGCACAGCGGAACATACAAGCGGGGGCTTAGTGTGTGGCGTCACTTCCGGGTCCCGCTGAGCCAACGGGCCGGTCTCAAATGCATGACTAATGGGTGCAAGGTTGAGGCTATGACAATAAAGATTCCGCTCAATATGTAGTGCACTAGGTTTTGCATAGACAGCAATTCGGGATGCAACCTAAGAGCTACATCAAAGGCACCGAATATGGTGTACCAGTTTGAACATCACAGCGGATTTAACTCATTGTGGCATGAACGATTATTTCCACAAGTCAAAGCAAGTGAAGGTGTAAAACACATAATCCTACAATTTGCGTATCATTTCAATCTGGCCTGTTTTACAAACAACTCCTGTTAGGGTCTGGGATACTCACTTAGCAAGTACTGTAAACTCTAGAATTGTTATCACTCATATAATGAGCATAACGCATGCAATTAGTTATACAAGTATAGAGGTAGATATTTAATCACCACTGATTTGTTTTCCCACAGACATTTCTATGCTGATGTGGACGTACACCGATCAGGCATAACATTATGAGCAGTGAGAGGTGAAGTGAATGACACTGATTATCTCCTCATCATGGCACCTGTTAGTGGGTGGGATATATTAGGCAGCAAGTGAACATTTTGTCCTCAAAGTTGATGTGTTAGAAGCAGGAAAAATAGGCAAGAGAAAAGGATTTGAGAGAGTTTGACGAAGGGCAAAATTGTGATGGCTAGACCACTGGATCAGAGCATCTCCAAAACTGCAGCTCTTGTGGGGTGTTCCCAGTCTGCAGTGGTCAGTATCTATTAATTGTGGTCTAAGGAAAGAACAGTGGTGAACCGGTGACAGGGTCACTGGCGGCCAAGGCTCACTGATGCACATGGGGAGCAAAGGCTGGACTGTGTGATCCAATCAGATGAGCTATTGTTGCTCAGATTGCTGAAGAAGTTAATGCTGGCTCTGATAGAAAGGTGTCAGAATACACAGTGCATCGCAGTTTGTTGCGTATGGGGCTGCATAACCGCAGACCAGTCAGGGTGCCCATGCTCACCCTTGTCCACTACCAAAACTGCCAACAATGGGCACGTGAGCATCAGAACTGGACCACGGAGCAATGGAAGAAGGTGGCCTGGTCTAATGAATCACATTTTTTTACATCACATACCTGGGGAACACATGGCACCAGGATGCACTATGGGAATAAGGCAAGCCGGCGGAGGCAGTGTCATACTTTGAGCAATGCTCTTCTTGGAAACCTTGGGTCCTGCCATACATGTGGATGTTACTTTGACACATACCACCTACCTAAGCATTGTGGAAACGGTATTCCCTGATGGCTGTGGCCTCTTTTAATAGGATAATGTGCCATGCCACAAAGCAAAAATGGTTCAGGAATGGTTTGATGAACACAAAAGCAAGTTTAAGGTGTTGACTTGGCCTCCAAATTCCCCAGATCTCAATCCAGTCGAGAATCTGTGGGATGTGCTGGACAAACAAGTCTGACTCAAGGAGGCCCCATCTTGCAACTTATAGGATGTAAAGGATCTGTTGCTGACGTCTTGGTGCCAGATACCACAAAACACCTTCAGGGATCTAGTGGAGTCCATGCCTTGATGAATCAGGGCTGTTTTGGCAACAAAAGGGGGATCAACTCAATATTAGGCAGGTAGTCATAATGTTAAGCCTGATCGGTGTATGTTTCCAGTTGTTATCTTTGCAAAAGTTCCATCCACCCTTTGCAGTTATAACAGCTTCAACTCTTCTGGGAAGGCTGTCCACAAGGTTTAGTAGTGTGTTTATGGGAATTTTTGACCATTCTTCCAGAAGCGCATTTGTGAGGTCACACACTGATGTTGGACGAGAAGGCCTGGCTCTCAGTCTCTGCTCTAATTCATCCCAAAGGTGTTCTATCGGGTTGAGGTCAGGACTCTGTGCAGGCCAGTCAAGTTCCTCCACACCAAACTCACTCATCCATGTCTTTATGGACCTTGCTTTGTGCACTGGTGCACAGTCATGTTGGAAGAGGAAGGGGCCAGCTCCAAACTGTTCCCACAAAGTTGGGAGCGTGGAATTGTCCAAAATGTCTTGGTATGCTGAAGCATTCAGAGTTCCTTTCACTGGAACTAAGGGGCCAAGCCCAGCTCCTGAAAAACAACCCCACACCATAATCCCCCCTCCACCAAACTTTACACTTGGCACAATGCAGTCAGACAAGTACCGTTCTCCTGGCAACCGCCAAACCCAGACTCGTCCATCAGATTGCCAGATGGAGAAGCGCGATTCGTCACTCCAGAGAACGCGTCTCCACTGCTCTAGAGTCCAGTGGCGGCGTGCTTTACACCACTGCATCCGACGCTTTGCATTGCACTTGGTGATGTATGGCTTGGATGCAGCTGCTCGGCCATGGAAACCCATTCCATGAAGCTCTCTGCACACTGTTCTTGAGCTAATCTGAAGGCCACATGAAGTTTGGAGGTCTGTAGCGATTGACTCTGCAGAAAGTTGGCGACCTCTTCGCACTATGCGCCTCAGCATCCGCTGACCCCGCTCCGTCAGTTTACGTTTAGCTTCGTGGCTGAGTTGCTGTCGTTCCCAAACACTTCCACGTTCTTATAATACAGCTGACAGTTGACTGTGGAATATTTAGGAGCGAGGAAATTTCACGACTGGATTTGTTGCACAGGTGGCATCCTATCACAGTTCCACGCTGGAATTCACTGAGCTCCTGAGAGCGACCCATTCTTTCACAAATGTTTGTAAAAACAGTCTGCATGCCTAGGTGCTTGATTTTATACACCTGTGGCCATGGAAGTGATTGGAACACCTGATTCTGATTATTTGGATGGGTGAGCAAATACTTTTGGCAATATAGTGTAAGTAATCCTGGTGATCAGGGAAATTCATGATGTCCTCATCCTTCATCTAAGATCCTAAACTTCCTCTATATTTTACAGCAAGTTTGAGGGCTTTACCTTGTATATTATCTCCAAACTTTCTCCAAACATGATGATCACAATCACTGCGTGTTTCAGTCCTGAGCTTTTTTAAATATTCAAATCTTTTTTTTCAGTCATGACCACAACTGTGCTTAATAGTATTTTAACAGCTTGTGCTTGTTTTAGATCCATTATCTCACTTAAGCAGGTCAATAACCATGTTCGTTGCTTATCTTGAAAGCTTTTTAAGTGTGTTCAAGAATGTGAAGGCAGTGTATGGCTTCACATTCTTGAATAAGTCAATAATTTTGCCACATATATTATTAAGGATATAATATTGAACAAGTGTTCATCAGGTATTTGCAATCAAGGGTGTAAATATTTCTGGAAATGGCTGTATGTAGTTAGATTATAATGGGGGTAAGTAAACACTCATAGGCCACTTACATAATGTTTTTATTATTTCTTTAGGTTTTAATTTTTTTTTTTTTATAAATGTTTTCCAGAAAAATAACCCTGAATAATAAAACATTCTTTAAGAGTGAAAAATCAACATCAGTCATGAACAAGATTATTACAGTAAAAAAAGCCCTACATGTCTTAATGAATGTGGATTGTAAAGCAGATTTAACAGTACAGGGTGTAGGCGAAAGCTGAATTTAATTTTCATATGTAAAATGCCTCTGAGATTAGCTGGGTATATTGATTATAAGTCAGTATGTCGAAGACTAAACATTTATACAGTACTTTAAGCGGAAGAACGATCCATCAGGTTTCTTAGAAGATTAGTGTTTAGGCTTTATGAGAAATATAGACACATTACTGGCCTCCTGTCACTGGCGCAGTGTAGGGATTTGGGGAAGGAAGACGCACACGCAGCCAATCCTGTACTCCTGTACTGAAAATACTTGACTTGACGCACTGAAATGATTGAGACTCAATAACTAACAGCCCTTGAGCTCCAGAAAAACTACCAGTGAAAAAGCAGCATTGGATTAAGAGGGATGTAGTTTATCTGTATAGAAATACTCGGGATTTTTAAACCTTGCATAAGACTACCACGTGAAATTATGAGCAATTGACAGAAAGAATTTTTACAAGCTTCCACATACTACAAACAGTTGAAACTCTACCTTATAAACAACTTGATTAAAAATCTCTTTTGAAGACCTTTATGGTTGGAATATAACAATTATGGATGCTAATTTTTATTAATGAAATGCAACAGCTGCCCTTTGTCCTCCACTATAAATAGGTTTTAGGTAAACAGATTTTCCGTTCATGGAAATGTGTTAAATTTCTTGCATGTGGTTGGTTCGTTTCCGTTTAATTAAGTGGCAAGGACGGAGACAAAAGACGGACTTGTTACACAAACTGCTGTGGAAAGGAACTGGAAATCCATGTCATTTAAGTTCAGACGATGGCAAAGAAATCTGTGACTCTAGTACTGAGAGGAAAGAGAAAGCAAGTGATAGCAATCATCACACCGGCTTTTCAAAAGGGAAGAGATGTTTCTGCTGGCCACGCCTCTCCCTCTTACTGGCAGACTTTTTAACTCCTCCTTCTTCCTGCTCCTCCTGCCTGTTCTGAGGCCATGAAACAGCCAGAGATGGTGGAGCTGTGTGAGCCCCACCTTCATCCTCCTCTCCAGATGAGAATCCCTCTGCTGCTTCTTCTCCACTTTTTGCAATACCCGTGTCCTTAGCCATGCCCTGCTGTCCGTAACGCCGCTGCAGCCTCTCTTTAATCAACAACCCTTTCACCAGCAGCTTCCAGTTAGCCAGCGCTCGCTTCTCACGCTTCTGTTCCAACAGACAAAACACAAACAGTACAATAAACAATCTGTAGACACACACACGCAAAGGTTTCAAAAGTCACTTTAAAATGGATGAACTGAAAAAAAAACCTATCATACATATTCACTACAGGCATTAAAGAAAAGATTAAATAATTGCTCCCATTCTTTAGATAACCAACATTAATCTCGCACTGCTTATAGATTCTATTGTGTAGACATTATAATACATCACAAGGCTGTGGTGGGCAAAACTATTTATCAAAGCCACACAGGAAAAGCAGGGAGTCTCAAACTAATCCATATTACTGTGTGTATTAGTTTGCGTGCTGAAACAATCCATATGTTCTCATTTTAATAATGAACTTTCATAAAGGATGAGTCAGTCAAAGTCTCCGCAGCCGCTCATATATTACAGACGGGCTCGAAACTGCTCTTCTATCACAGTTCAATTAAACCGCACACACACACAAACACACACACACCCCATATATACACACAGGCATGCACATACACAGACATGCACACACACACACACACACACACACACACACTATATACACACAGGCAGGAACATACACACACACACACCATATATACACACAAGCATGCACATACACAGACATGCACACACACACACACTATATACACACAGGCAGGAACATACACACACACACCATATATACACACAGGCATGCACATACACAGACATGCACACACACACACACACACTATATACACACAGGCATGCACATACACAGACATGCACACACACACACATTATATACACACAGGCATGCACATACACAGACATGCACACACACACTATATACACACAGGCATGCACATACACAGACATGCACACACACACACACACACTATATACACACAGGCATGCACATACACAGACATGCACACACACACACACTATATACACACAGGCATGCACATACACAGACATGCACACACACACACACTATATACACACAGGCATGCACATACACAGACATGCACACACACACACTATATACACACAGGCATGCACATACACAGACATGCACACACACACACTATATACACACAGACATGCACACACACACACACACACACACACACTATATACACACAGGCATGCACATACACAGACATGCACACACACTATATACACACAGACATGCACACACACACACACTATATACACACAGGCATGCACATACACAGACATGCACACACACACACACACACTATATACACACAGGCATGCACATACACAGACATGCACACACACACACTATATACACACAGGCATGCACATACACAGACATGCACACACACACACACACTATATACACACAGGCATGCACATACACAGACATGCACACACACACACACACACTATATACACACAGGCATGCACATACACAGACATGCACACACACACACACACACACTATATACACACAGGCATGCACATACACAGACATGCACACACACACACTATATACACACAGGCATGCACATACACAGACATGCACACACACACACACACTATATACACACAGGCATGCACATACACAGACATGCACACACACACACACACTATATACACACAGGCATGCACATACACAGACATGCACACACACACACACACACTATATACACACAGGCATGCACATACACAGACATGTGCACACGCACACACAAACACACACTATATACACACACAGGTGTGCACATACACAGACGTGCACACGCACACACAAACACACACTATATACACACACAGGTGTGCACATACACAGACGTGCACACGCACACACAAACACACACTATATACACACACAGGTGTGCACATACACAGACATGTGCACACGCACACACAAACACACACTATATACACACACAGGTGTGCACATACACAGACGTGCACACGCACACACAAACACACACTATATACACACACAGGTGTGCACATACACAGACGTGCACACGCACACACAAACACACACTATATACACACACAGGTGTGCACATACACAGACACATACACAGACAGACACACACACGCACCTCTTGTTCCTTCTTCTTTTGAATCTCTTGCTCGTTTTCCCAGGCAGCTTTCAGAATCTCTTCATGTTCCTCACAAACAATGTAGCCGTCAGTTCTGCAGAACAATGACACGACGATTAGATGCCACGCAAATGTACACTCCCGAAACATTTTACCAACATGCTGCAAATACAAATGCGCTGACAAAACGAATGCAAATTTTGCTGTGAACGTAATCGCAACACAAGGGCTAACATTTACATTAACATTTACATGCAACACTCAGGCAGGAGAACATTTAAACTGTCGGAAACAATACTATACAATACTAACTGTACGTTCAAAGTTTTGCTAGTAGAGTGGAGTAGAAAGAGAGTTTTCTTTCTTCTTAAACATGTCTTCTTGTTGCTCATCACTGTCACCTCTAGTTTGCTCATTAGGGATCTAAATCTATGTGCAGATTCCTGTAAAAACTGACAGTTTCAAAAGTAGTATAAAGATAAAACGCAACCGAGTCTAATTGGCTGAACCGCACTAGCATAAGGAGATGTTTGTTATTCAACTACACAAGCGCTTCCAGAAATCTCTCTGGATGTGAGCATCTGCCAAATGGCATAAATGTATATGAAATATCAGTGTAAGAGGGGAATTAAAACTCAAACCGAAAAAAAAGAAAAGAAAGTCTGGCATAAATATAGGTTTCTGTCGCTTTTGAACACCTCTCTCTTTCTGTTGTGACTAGAGTTTCTGTAACTTCCATATGTCTGCAGAGTGTGGGCTGTCATTTCAATTAATATGCTTGGAGACTTTACCAATTCGCAAGACACACACTTACACAGCATGTGAGTATCCTCCATGGAAATCGAAGCCTGTTACAGCAGGAGCACAGTCCAGGTTGAGTTTTCGAGCCACTCTGTTCAGATTAGGCAGATGCAGATGCACACACCCCACCGGCAACATGGATGGTTGAAACATGTACACGTTTCCAAAGTCGTTACGTGGAATCTGCAACACATAGAAACAAACAAACACATCACCGATCTTTAGCCCTCTGCATTGCTCCGGCTTGCTCCAAAAGTGCCATTATTTTCCAACCCCCACAAATCTAAATGACTGCAGACCAGCAGCGCTGACATCCATCTCCTTCAGTGTCGAGACATCGGACTATAAAAACAAACAAACGTCCAGACAAAGGAACGGTTTCTTCCCCCCAAGCTCAATAACTGTCTGGAAAAAAACTTCATTAACACCAACCCACACACTGCTGAATTATCACACTGTGCAGCAAACTAATACTCTCTCGCACATTATATGGCACAGGATTCATAAATCACGTACATGAAGTTGCATTTGCACATATCAACACGGCACGTGAGGAATGACATGCGGCAGGTCGCGCCTTTATACAAAAACAATGGCGTGATGTAAAGTGGAGAGCGTTCACCACCCTGAAGTGTATGATTTTCATATAACAGCATGGTGTGAAGTGTGTCGTTCCACTTATACCATGGTTATTTGCCAACGATTACAAATTTATTAACGCATGACACATCATACTCCTACACCTATTATATTTAATTACTGTCCATGAGAAGTTAAGTTTCTGTTATTACAGCACTGATAATCATTCCCTCACCAGCATTTCATTCTCTCTCTCTCTCTCTCTCTCTCTTGCTCTCACAAAACAAACCCACTGCTTGTCACTTTAATGAGAAACTGGGAAGCTTAAACTCCTCTGTTCTGAAGACTTTCCCGTGCCGGACACCGGCTAAATTCTTTTGGCTGCTCCCTCTTCAGGGTCGCCAAAACGGATCATCTCGTCCGCATATTTGATATGGCACAGGATTTACACCGGATGCCCTTCCTGACACAACCCACCCATTTCATCCAGGCTTGGGAGTGTTAACTCCTCAGTGACTGGGTTAGAAACGAACCCAGGCCACAGCAATGAGAGCACAGGATCCAAATATTGCATAGACCTCATCTTAACATAAACCATTAGTAATTAGAATTTTTTCTTTATTAAACAACACATTTTTAAATAAAAACCAAGTTGATTGTAAGGCTTAGATCATGCAGAGTGGCCACCATGCAAGAGAATGTATTAGATCCTGAACATTACTATTAGATGTATTAGATCCTGTACTGTTCCTGAACATTAATCCACACCTTCTGACCAATCAGACTGGAACATTCAACACTGTAGTATAAAATGTTTTATCATGACAGAAAGTTAATTTTGTCTGATTGGTCTTTTCCCATCTGTATTTATCTTAATAGATATATCCAAATGTTTGTCTTTTTTCCTGTACTTGCATGATTAACCTTGTTTCAAACTTAATCAAGTGTAAAGGGATCTTCTCCGAGGCAGCAACTCTACCAGATGTGCCATCAGTTGAAGGAGTAAATATTAAATTCACTGTAGATTAAATCTCACCTGGCTAATAAAATTCTCTCTCATGTTGACATACTTACCTTGCCGTTGATGGCTACTGGAGGCTGGTACTCCTCGGTCTGCCAGAGGCCAAACAGGGGTAGGTCCTTTTCATCCTTGTTCTCAGACATCATCCTGACTTTCCGAGAGCGGTTTGAGAAGCCCTTCACCATCTGAACCAACAGGGGGCGCAAACACTAATTTAGCCTTAGCACTACATATACTTACACCTAGTTAAATTTAAGTACAGGGAATACCTGCTTCTAATTATATAGATTGAAGTTTGGATCAGATTTGTAAACAGTGCTCTACATTTATATTTTTTCATTTTCATGAATGAAGCCCCTTTTCTTCAGGATATAAGTGACTAAACATGAACACAAATGCCAAAGTAAAAACCTACATTACATTACATTACAAAAGTTTTGGGACACCCCTCCAAATCATTGAATTCAGGTGTTGTTTTTCAGGGGTTGGGCTTGGCCCCTTAGTTCCAGTGAAAGGAACTCTTAATGCTTCAGCATACCAAGACATTTTGGACAATTTCATGCTCCCAACTTTGTGGGAACAGTTTGGGGATGACCCCTTCCTGTTCCAACATGACTGCACACAAGGTCCATAAAGACATGCATGAGTGAGTTTGGTGTGGAGGAACTTGAAATGGCCTGCACAGAGTCTTGACCTCAACCTGATAGAACACCTTTGGGATGAATTAGAGCGGAGACTGCGAGACAGACCTTCTCGTCCAGCATCAGTGCCTGACCTCACAAATGCGCTTCTAGAGGAATGGTCAAAAATTTCCACAAACACACTCCTAATCCTTGGAAAGCTTTCCCTGAAGAGTTGAAGCTGTTATAGATTTCCCACAAAGTTGGGAGCATGAAATTGTCCAAATTGTTTTGGTATGCTGAAGCATTAAGAGTTCCTTTCACTGGAACTAAGGGGCCAAGTCCAACCCCTGGATTCAATGATTAGGAGGGGTGTCCCAAAACTTTTGGCAATATAATGTATGTTCTCCTTTAACAATAGGATTGATTTACAATTACACTCAGAATTTCTTTAACATTAAAATCTCCATCATAGTTGATGGAAGGGGTCTTTGCTTTCTCACCTTGTAAGGCTTCTCTCCGAGTCGGACAGTGCGTGCTTGCTTTAACCACGTGTCTCTCGAATGTAGTGTGTGGACACAATCCCTGAAAATGCAACAAAAACTTTATTAGAGCGGATTAATGTGTTTAAATACATGTGTGGGTGTGTATTCCTCTAAGCTGTAATATACATTACAAAAGAAATATTACGGTCCATGTGCAATACTAGCATGCAGCACTGAAAACCCCATTAAGGTCCCAAATATTTCTGAAGGTATTTTAGTTATCCAAGTCCGTGAACTGTGTACTAGAACTAAGTCAAGGTGACACCATCTGTGCTTTAACATTTACTTCTTTCATTTGAAGGGCTTTTTCGTGCAGTTCCCTGAGTTCGACAAGCCCAGCAGACCTTGTACATTCACACACACTTTACCGTGAATAGACAGCTTCTCCTCGACAGTAACCCAAAATGGTGGCAGTGGGGGGATACAGTGCCTCGTACTTCAGCATGTGCCTCTCCAGTGCATACAGAGGATGGCTTTTGTACTCCGATATCGCTTTTGGCAATGGCTTGTCCATCAACTTTGCCTGCAGCTATAGTGGAGAAACAAGCATGTAGGGTTACAGACAAAGAGAGACAGAGCACAAGAGAGGGGGACAATATACATAAAGACATGTACATGTATGAAATATATAAGTGTAAGGCATCCATAAACAGTCTATGTTTTAAGTGAAACTGTATTTAAATGATGTCCCTCAAAACAAAATTCTTTGTCCTATTAGCTATCAATTTTCATCCATCCCATCCATCCATGCTTATCCTATACAGGGTCTTGAGGAACCTGGAGCCTATCCCAGGAGATTACAGGCACAAGGCAGAGGACATCATGGACGCACAGGCACACTATGGACAATTTAGAGATGCCAATCAGCCTACAATGCATGGCTTTGGACAGGAAACTGGATTGAATACCCCCAAGGAGAACATGCAAACATACGTAATTACAGGGCAGAGGTGGGAATCAGTGCCCTAACTCGGAAGTGCAGAATAAACACAAAATATTTTAAGCAATTAATATGTGAATATATGTGCACATTCTTGTGGTCTTCCAGTACCTCTTTATCTTCTTCCTTTTTCTGTTCAGAATCGGGACACTCGTAAAAGCTTAACGTCTCCTCCCACCACTCCGAGTTGATACGTCGTTTCCTTGACGCCGTGAGCCAGGTGGGGTCGTATCTGCTGCTCACGTCTTTCAGGTAACCGTGGTCATCTACACCCACTACATACGTAATTGGCTGAGTGACCTGATTAGAGCAGAGCTCTGGTTGCCCCACCCCTTGATCAACATCAACACATATCCATCTCTTTGCACCTTTCAGGTACACCTCTATCCATTCATCATCTCCTTTCCCCTGCCTCTTTCTCCTTCGCTGCTTTTTCCCTTCTAGCTCTTCTTCTAAATCTTCTTCTTCTTCTTCTTCCTCCTCTTCATCCTCGTCGTCGTCCTCCTCCTCCTCCTTTATTCTCTTCTTGATCTTGCTGGAGCATCGTGGAGCCTGACTTTTGCCCTTTCCTTTAGCCTTTGAATTCTTCTTAGACCTTTTTGCACCACGCTCTGAATCATCGCTGTCATCCTCGCTGGACAGATGAAACTCATCCCCATCACTAAGCTCCTCTTCCCCGTCCGTGCTATCTTCTTTATATGACACTTTGGATGCAGTACTCCTTCTTTTGGTGTTTTTTGGCCTTTGTCCCCCTACTGCTTCTTTCTCCTTGTCCCCTCCATCCTCAACATTCCTTTTCTGTCTCTTTCCGCCCCTCTTCGGTTGCCCCTCAGTACTGGAAGAAGATGGGCGTTTGGACCCAGGGGAAACTTTGGGTTCTGGTGGCTTTTTATCAGCTTCATTAGATTTCTCTTTAGAAAGAGGACTGCTGGAGGTTTGTGCCTTTTCCTGAAGGGGAAAAAAACACAACACACTTAACTAGTTAATCAATGCCGAAATGCATCTGAGCTCATATATCCCTATCCGTCCAAAAAAAGTCGATACACACACAAATCTACCTTTTTTGTTGGTGGCTTGAAGGATAATGGTTGTAGTGAGAGCACCAGACGACAGTAGAGGTGCAGTGACCTCAGCACCAACAGAAACAGCTAGAGAAAAAAAAAAAATCACATATTTTTGTGTGAGTGAACAATGCAAATGTAACTTAATAGTTTTTAGCAAAGAAACTATGACAAGTAAGGTCTCTCACGTAGGTCATCTCCTGATGGTTACGTGCTGACAGACTTCCCAAACGTCTCTCCAGCAGCGCTCGCAGTGACATGTCCTTCTCTTCGGGGAGGGCAGGGTTTAGTGTGAACGTCTCATTAAACCTGTGAACAGCAAGCAAAAGTGTAATGTTTTCTGATTCAGATATTTCAAAACATTACAATGAGGCAGGGCTTAAAGGTGCAGTATTTAAATGAATACTTCAATTTCAATTAGATATTAGAAAATCTGGGATTCCCAACATCACCATAAAAAACTTGCCTAGTTTCTATTTACATTTCTTCAGCCGGGAATTTAGCCACACCCCCAGACAAAGCGGATCATTTCCATTTTACATTTACTGCATTTGGCAGACGTCCTTATTCAGAGCAACATACATACTTCTTACTTTACACAGTTGAAGGTTAAAGACTGGTAGACTGTGGTAGCATAGTGGTTAAGGTATTGGATTACAGATTAGAAGGTTGTAAGTCCAAATCACAGGCCAATAAACTGCCATCTTTGGGCCCCTTAACCCTTAACTGCTCAGTTGTATGAGAAAATGAGATAAATTGTAAGTTGCTCTGGATAAGGATACCAGAAATGCTTTGCTCAAGGACCTGGAGGCAGCAGCTTGGTAGTGGTGGGATCTGAACACCCAGTGTCAATTGTTTGGTTATGAAGGGCAAAATTTTACTCCGTTTTCTCTCAATTCGTCAATTCCCACCCACTAGCTAGCTCTACCTTTCACACAATAGAAACCAACCAGTGAGGGTGAAGGCTAGTGAGACACCTGAAGCCAGCCCACTTTGGAAGAAAGCACTGACTGATCTCTTCCACATACATGAGCTCGCTCACTATTGTTGCTCTGATTGACAGTGTACAGCCGATTGATGGCTGTGGCATCGTTCTTTGGTGCCACTTGGTTTAACTACGATTGTGATTCACCTTGCAAACAGCAAAAAAAAATTACAAACTGCCCCTTTAATGTTGCCGCAATAAATTCCTCCATGTTCTCACCACTTCAGGAGACCCTCCAGATAGACAGTGTTGATACGTTTTTTAATAACCATGGTGAAGTGAGAGGGAATTAAGGACAAGGTGATGGCCAATAGGTCAGGCTCACAGCACAGGCGGTTCCGGAACAGTCCGCTAGCCAATAAACATAACAGATGAACCTGAGTGACAAAGTAATGAAAACCAATGTGATGAAACATGAATATGTAAACATCATGAATACAAAAGGTTCATAAATATGAAAGTCAAATTTGAGACAAGTAATGGCAGTAATGAACAAATATACACACACACACGCACCTTGTGTGTATCCTCTTGTACCTCCTTATTGAAACGTTTCATCATTCTGCGCAGGTAAGTCTCCAACTCTGCTTGCCGATTCTCCCTGGAAACAATCACCATAGTAACATGAAATCTAGCCGTCAATCACTGACACCTAATCAATCAATTGGCTGACAGTGTGACAGGTAACACTTGGCATGTGAGTGCAACATTTTGTCATGTCAGTTTTAGGAAATGAGTAAGACGAATGAGTAAAAATTACATTTCAGAAACATGAAAATATAATTACTGTGAAATTCATTTGGAGACTTAATGTGAGTTGTCATAGTGTTGTAGATCTGTAAGAAACATAAAGGGGCTGAAAATCTTATTGGAACATCAGACTTTAGACAGTATTAAACATGTAGCATTAGCATCATCAGATATCATGCTCCGATATGCAAATACAAGCCATTAATTTAATTGTTTAAATTTGCATATTTATAGAATATAAATTTCGTAATGAACGTAGACCTGCTTCTGTGCCTTTTTCTGTTTTCTTAAGTAATTTATTACTCAGTACTGGTCTTTTATGGTTTTCAAAACAAGTTTTGGGTGACACTTAATCAACCCGACCTTAATTCATAATGTTCAAGAAACCACATTAGGAGATGCCTCATTTACCAGCTGCGCACACACACACACACACACAGACACAGACACACACACACACACTTTTTCTGTCTCTTGTGTCTGGCCTCAGTTGTCTCAATCTCAATTTCCACAGGCTGTGAAGGAACTGCAGGTTCTTGGTCTTCCTCTGCTGGTCCTAATGGACCTGCCAGTTCTGGGAAAATACACACACACACACAAATAAATAAATAAATAAATAAATAAATAAACATTTCTGAACCTAACTCAAAAGAACTGTGACTCATTCTCAATCACACTTTTACAGAAACACACAAACACAAACACACCTTCCACTTCTTCCCAATCCTCATCTTCATCACTCTCTTCACTCTCGTTTTCTTTTTTCTCTTCTTTGATCTTGTTATCGGCGTTCTTCACCACAGAGCTCTCTGGAAGTGACGTGCTCGAATCTTCAAAGATGTCCTCAGGCTCATCTTTTAATGGCTCACTGAAGTATTTGCTCTTCTTTCCAGCCGCTGGCTTACGTGCCTTTTTTGATGCTTGGCCTCTGGGTTTGGCGGTCTTGGCAATAGTTTTGGCTCTAGTACCCTTGTCTGTTAAACACATGCATCAGGAATATTAATGTTAGTGATCGTTAATAGCAGGATACTGACACTAATACAATAAAGAACACCACAATGTGTTTTTCTGGGCATTGTGGGAATGTAGTAACAGTGAAGTCTTCAGTTCAGTACTTCTAGAACACTGACAGATTTTATTGTTCCTCAGTAACATGCACATGATTAAGTTAAAGTACTCACAGATGTGATCTATTTTACTTCACCTCAAACCTGCTAGTTTACTGAAGGGTGGAGACATAACCGATTTGTGTATTAATGCATATTCATACTTTCTGGCATATTTAATAATGTTAAAGCCCAATTTTACTCATTTTAGTGTGTTACTCAATTATATGCTTTGTCCCAGTATCAGCTGATACTTTAATATTGGTATTGATTTGAAAAACTAATATATGCTATATTGCCAAAAGTTTTGGGACGTCTGCCTTTACATGCACATGCATTTAATATGGAGGTGTCCCACCCATTCCAGCTATAACAGCTTCAAATCTTCTGGGAAGGCTTTCCACAAGGTTTTGGGGTGTGTTTATGGGAATTTTTCACCATACCTCTAGAAGCGCATTTGTGAGGTCAGGCACTGATGTTGGATGAGAAGGCCTGGCTCACAGTCTCCGCTCTAATTCATACAAAAAGGTTCTATCATGTGGAGGTCAGGACTCTGTGAAGTTTCTCCACACCAAACTCACTCATCCATGTCTTTATGGACCTTGCTTTGTGCACTGGTGTGCAGTCATGTTGGAACAGGAAGGGGTCATCCCCAAACTGTTCCCCCAAAGTTGGGAGCATGAAATTGTCCAAAATGTCTTGGTTTGCTGAAGCATTAAGAGTTCCTTTCACTGGAACTAACGGGCCAAGCCCAACCCCTGAAATTCAATGATTTGGAGGGGTGTCCCAAAACTTTTGGCAATATAAGTATAGTTTGGCTGCAATCACATTTATTTTTCGCCCCTACATAGTTTCTGCTTTCATAGGTTCTGAAGACATTAATCACCAAAATTTTCGGTAACACACCCTGAGCATGAAAGATTCAACACCACTTCCCCCGGTTAAGTAAGATCTCACTAAACCACGCCCACTTCTCGGTCCTATAGTGGGCGTGTTCTGAGCACATCTTACTTAACCTCAATAGGCGAAGGGAGAGATGTTATTCAATAGTCTCACTTGCACACACTTCAGCTCGAGAAAGGAAATGATTATATTTGCACACAGGGTGCACCAGTTACTCTACTCTATACAGTCAGATCCACAAGAGCAGCCATGCAAAGGTGCACATCTGCAAACAACAGCTGCTGAAATAAACAAACAAACTGCACAGCACGCAAAGATCAGCATCTAGCAAGTAAACTACTTACAACATGAAGCTAGCTTCAAACCAACATCTACCAGAGCTTGAACTAATACAGAACGTTGGGATAGAGTGAAAAGAAGAGATTGGTGGTCCAAGTTGGATTTTCCTGTCTACCTTTGATGCTCGGTGTTTTAGGAGCAGCTTTTCTCTTCTTAACAGCCTGAATCTTCTCCTTTGTGCTCTCCTTTTCAGTCGCAACAGCCCGGTGTTTATGTTTAGCCATGTTAGCTCTGGACTCGTACTCCGTTTCCGATTCCCAGAAACTAAGTTATAGAGTGAAACAGCGTGGTGTGTTCAGCGTGCAGGCACTCTCTGTGTGTGTGTGTGTGTGTGTGTGTGTGTGTGGCTGCTTGTGTAACTTCATTCAGAAACCACAGTTACACAAGCGCCGAGCATGGTTTGTTGAATAACACCGAAACATGCCGCCAAACGTCACTTCCGGTTCGGCACAGCGGCCGAGTCTTAATTAGCTTCTTGTTGAAAGCATAGTGCACTACAAAGGATGCATGTGCCGTGAGTGTACACACTCAGTGTAGTGCATTTGTAGTGAAGACGAGAGGTGTTTATAATATTTTATATATAATAATATATAAAAAGGAAGTAGACTTCAGACTCAGAAACGATGAACACTAGAGTGCGATGTTGTACATTATTTATTATTTATTTATTTGTATTTATTTATTTATTTATTTTTCCTGCATAATCCCTTTCGCTTTCACTTGTTTTTAGTAAAAACCGAAACGTTTGAGTATAAAACGAGCTAGTTGGACGATTAAAAAACCCCAAAAACTTTTATAATCTTATCTGAAGCTGTAGCAGGTCATACAGATATCCCACAATGCAATGCAATAGTGCAATAGGTTAGTGTTAAAATATATATATATATATATATATATATATATATATATACACACAAAATATTTTATATATATATATATATATATATATATATATATATATACACACAAAATATTTTATATATATATATATATATATATACACACAAAATTTTTTATATATATATATATATATATATATATATATATATATATATTTATATATATTTTATATATTTTATTAATTTATATATACACTACCGCTCAAAGGTTTGGGATCACTTGCATATTTCAGCCTGATTTCAGCTACAGAGACTCCATCAGCCATCTCCATCTATCTTGTGGGAGATGCTCCAGGAAGCATGGGGTGAAATCTCATCAGATTATCTTGAAAAACTGACAGTTAGAATGCCCAGGCTGTAACTGCTGCAAAAGGTGTTTCTTTTGATGAAGGCAAAGTCTGAAGAAAACATTCATCATTTCCATCAAAATCATTATTTCTAACTCTGACATGTCAGCATGTCCTGTTCTTTTGCTATATTTTCTATTCAGACTAATTTCATGTGTGTTTCCTTGGAAAACAATAAAAATTTTGAGTGGTAGTGTATATACAGTGAGGGAAAAAATGATTTGATCCCCTGCTGATTTTGTACGTTTGCCCACTGACAAAGAAATGATCAGTCTGTAATTTTAATGGTAGGTGTATTTGAACAGTGAGAGACAGAATAACAACAAAAAAATCCAGAAAAACGCATTTCAGAAAAGTTCTACATTGATTTGTATTTTAATGAGTGAAATAAGTATTTGATCCCCTATCAATCAGAAAGATTTCTGGCTCCCAGGTGTCTTTTATACAGGTAAGGAGCTGAGATTACAGTAGGAGCACTCTCGGGGAGTGCTCTTAATCTCAGCTCATTAACTGTATGAAGGACACCTGTCCACAGAAGGAAGCAATCAATCAGATTCCAAACTCTCCATCATGGCCAAGACCAAAGAGCTGTCCATGGATGTCAGGGACAAGATTGTAGACCTACACAAGGCTGGAATGAGCTACAAGACCATCGCCAAGCAGCTTGGTGAGAAGGTGACAACAGTTGGTGCGATTATTCCCAAATGGAAGAAACACAAAAGGACTGTCAATCTTCCTCGGTCTGGGGCTCCATGCAAGATCTCACCTCATGGAGTTTCAATGATCATGAGAACGGCGAGGAATCAGCCCAGAATTACACTGGAGGATTTTGTCAATGATCTCAAGGCAGCTGGGACCATAGTCACCAAGAAAACAATTAGTAACACACTACGCCGTGAAAGACTGAAATCCAGTAGCGCCCGCAAGGTCCCCCTGCTAAAGAAAGCACATGTACAGGCTCATCTGAAGTTTGCCAGTGAACATCTGAATGATTCAGAGGAGAACTGGGTGAAAGTGTTGTGGTTAAATGAGACCAAAATCCAGCTCTTTGGCATCAACTCAACTCGCCGTGTTTGGAAAAGGAGGAATGCTGCCTATGACTCCAAGAAGACCATCGTCACCGTCAAACATGGAGGTGGAAACATTATGCTTTGGGGGTGTTTTTCTGCTAAGGGGACAGGACAACCGCACCGCATCAAAGGGACGATGGACGGAGCCATGTACCATCAAATCTTGAGTGAGAACCTCCTTCCCTCAGCCAGGGCATTGAAAATGGGTTGTGGATGGATATTCCAGCCTGAAAATGACCCAAAACACACAGCCAAGGCAACAAAGGAGTTGGTCAAAAAGAAGCACATTAAGGTCCTGTAGTGGCCTAGCCAGTCTCCAGACCTTAATCCCATAGAAAATCTGTGGAGGGAGCTGAAGGGTCAGCCACAAATACTTAATGACTTGGAGAGGGTCTGCAAAGAGGCGTGGGCCCAAATTCCTTGAGATGTGAGATGTGTGCAAACCTGGTGGCCAACTACAAGAAATGTCTGACATCTGTGATTGCCAACAAGGGTTTGCCACCAAAAACTAAGTCATGTTTTGCAAAGGGGTCAAATACTTATTTCACTCAATAAAATGCAAATCAATGTATAACTTTTTTGAAATGTGTTTCTCTGGATTTTTTTGTTGTTATTCTGTCTCTCACTGTTCAGATAAACCTACCATTAAAATTACAGACTGATCATTTCTTTGTCAGTGGGCAAATATATATATATATATATATATATATATATATATATATATATATATATATATATATTCTGATGAACTGTCCTGTTCTAGTCATGTGTTTGTACAGTTAAATAATCATCAATCTCCTGCGATATCTCAAGAATAACTGTGATTTAAGGACAAATAGTTGAATGTTTGTAGGTATATATGGAATGATCACTCTATCCAGCAGATGAACTGATTAGATTTTGGAATGAATCCAAACCAGGGTCAAGGTTACACAAGGTCAAATGTATGTAGTTTCTTCTATAATTGACACGTTTTTCTGGCACCAGAGGCATCCCTGTTAGCACAAGTTCTACTTGTTCCAAATCAAGTTAGTTTGAGAACCTTGAACAGCTTCTTATTATTCAGATATTCAGTACTACAATATTGCAAAATAGTCTAGCCTTATGCTGTTTGCTGAACTGTGTAACTTCTATTTATTTAATAATGAACATGAAACTGAGTTTTGAACACATTTTTCTTTCCTATAATCTGTCAATTCGAGCACTGTTTAAATCAGTCTTTTCCTACCAGTTACACGTTGCCACATTTGGCTGAGACTAAATGTCTGTGACAATGGATAAACTGTTTATAAATCACTATTTACATATCTGCCAATGAGTCAAACCAGCAGGAGAATAGTCAAGAGAAAAAATGTGTGAACACCCACACTTCATTTTTTTTTTTGGCAAATTCATTAATATAATGCTGGGAAGCTGTCGATTTGACCTTTGTAGAACCAACGGATGTTAATAGCTTACATCATTATTATTTAATGTTCATTAAAATCTACACATTGGAATCCAGGTCAGAAAATGAACTCAAATCTTGGTCTTGTTCTGACATTGTGAAGTTCCTAGATATAAAAGGAGACATGTAAGAACATGCAAGACCACGCACACATTAAGCCCCAGCTTCAGTTGTGTTTGAGCTGCATTTTTATTCCGCACTGCCTTGTTATTTCAGCTAATCTTGTCAGGTCTGTTTACCTGCAGATGTCACTGCGAATTAAATACCCATGATGACGATGTGATCTTAAAGGCTTTATTTAGTTGTTCCTGGAACACAGGCTAAACTGAAAATAAACTGAAATGAGATAAACCTGTAAAGATTCAAAGAATTATGTAGAGAGGAACATGAGGTTGCGCTTTCTGGGCACAGCGAGGAATTCGTTTTAAATCCAACCATTAAAATGGATACTTTTGCATCAGCAGTGACCATTAACCTTTCAGTTTATTTTAAACTAAATTATAAAATCGAAATTCTCAACAAGGATATACGCCGATCTTGACCATGTCTTCCAGAACGGATTAAGCTGTAATGGACTAATAGAATAAATAAATGCATGAATGAATATTTACATACATAATATTGTTTATATTACTCACTTATTAAGAAAATGTAATAAATAAGGAATAAAACACGACAAGAAACAAAATGGGTTATTTTCCAATAAAAGCGCATCCTGAAGTGTTTTATTCCTCTTATACCACAGCAATTTGTCAATGTTAACATTTTTCATTCACTTAATAAAGGAACCACGGGCCTTTTATTGATCTGTTTATAGTTATGTTTAATGTGTGTCCATGAAACAAGATATTTTTGATATCACATACATTATAGCAACTATAAACAGTTATTTCTTCTAGATATTTTCTCTCTCTTGAGGTTAATAAGACTAAATAAAATAACATAGTGTAATGTTAGTGAGACGCTGCAAAGCACAAGGTCCTCTGCTTTGACTCTCCTGTGGAGGAAAATGTAAAGTTACAGCTTCACCTCTGACTGATCCAAAACTTTGCTAAACATCCTAAACATTTCTTTGAAAAATATGTGTAATAACCAATCACACAAGTATTTTTTTCCCCCTGTGAACAATCTATACAAGTCTCTGTGACCACAATGTCACAACAGAAATGATAACGCACTAAAACGAGTGCATTAATATTTACCTGAGATTTGTCTTGCAGCTGGAATTACTTTATTAACTTTAAAGTACTTTGAACCTCAATGAACACCTTGTTACCAGCTTTGAGAATTCAACAGCACTATAGTCTGAATATGAGTAAAAAAGAATCCATTCCAAATGTGCTAAATGAATAAGCTTTTAACACAGCCAAGTGTACAAGAGCTGTGTCCTTTGAAAGATACCTCAGTGTTAGTTAAAATGTCATAAAGTGTAAAAGTAAGAGTCAAAAACCCCTCACACTGTGCCATAAAGAAGTTGCTCTGAAATAATCCACCTGAACAGATGAGTGGGTGAATGCCATGAATTATGTGCAAATAAATTGAAATCCCCAGTTGTGGCTTTGGTGCTAAAAGCAATGTCTCTGTCTGTTAAACTAACTCTTACTGACATGAATCAGCTCCCTGCAGGTCTGCTTCACTGAGCCCGAGGCTGCACCTTTACTCATTAAAAGCTCAGCAACAGCCAGTGAGGTCTATTAGAATTGGTGTGTGTGTGTGTGTACCTGGTGCCGCTTGATGCAAATGAACATCTGTCTTTATGCAGCTCTGCAGCAGATGTCCGGCTCCTGAGAGAGTGTGTGTGCGTGTGTGTGTTAGGATTACTTCAGAGAGCTGTCTGTAAACTCGACTGGCAGCACAGTTTCACACAGTCTCCCTGCAGCAAGAAGCGCCCGGTGGGCATCTGGACCAGGACTCGTGCCAGGACAAGCGTATGTGTGTGTGTGTGTGTGTGTGTGCGTGCCTTTTAGTTGACAGGTGAAGACAGTTGTTTGGCTCAGGAGCCACCAGACTCAACTCTGGCCAGTCTCCATGACGACGTAGGCTCCCAGCCCTGCATGGCTTCCATCCCTATATGAAACTCGAAACTATCAGATAGGAATAAAAAGCCATACAGGACAGAAAGCAAAACTGAGACAATGAGAAAGATAGAGAGAGTGTGTGTGTGTGTGAGAGAGAGAGAGAGAGAGAGAGAGAGAGAGATGTACTTACACACATACTTTATCCAGACTATCCACATGTTTTATTGGTCTAGCCTTCGAAATCCTATTATGACTTCCACAAAGATGTCTGCACTTTGTCTAATTTCACAGCAGGCCTGAAAGGGGTGTGATTTACCATAAGAAGGAATGAGGCATGAATAAAGGACTTGAAGACACAACCCTAAAGATGTTTTTTTCCAGAAAGGTGGTATAGGGAGACAGCTGTCTCCTCTGAAATAAGCTTTTCCGACCCCAACACTAACCTCAAATCTCCTAGACAATAAATGTAGACACAATTTACATTTATTATAGGATGTTGCCACTCATTGCACCCGAACACTATAAGAATAAATAATATAAAACTTACTTTTACCTGCCACTGGGATGATGTTGATAATGAGGATGATGATGAAGACCCTAAAATATACACATTTTCCCCTTTAATTCGCCTTTTTGGTGTACCTTTTAATCATTTAAATAAACTATTAATAGTTTTTTATAGTAAAGCTCTACAACTGAGTTCTTACTCCCCCCCCCTCTTTTAAAGTGATTTACAAGTCACCCAGAATACAACTAAGAAGCTGATGACTTGATCAAGCACCGACAGCGGCAGACACTGGTGATGCTGGGATTTGAACTCATAACCTTCTTATCAGTAGCTCAAAGCCTTCACAAGTGGTACAAGAAAAGCTCCCTTTTAGTAGGTTTTTTTCCCTCTAAGAGTGAGAACCTACAAACCTACCTGTTGTCTCATGTCCACAAACCTGGAAGCGCCACTGCCGTTATTCAGTTAAGTCACCTGGAGAGGCTTTGTAAGACCCCTGGCGGTGGGGATTGGTATTACAATTCCTCATTATAGCCCACATGGACAGAGAACGAGACTGATTACACACAAATGGGCCATGTCCGAAAAACACATTAACACACTGGACAGGATGTCCATATAGCCTGCTATCGAAAATAGACATATTTATAGATTTATATATAGATTTGTTTTAGAAAAATGATCAATAAAATGTTCAATACATACATACATACATATATGTATATGTATATGTATATATAGTGTACAAGTACAAGTGTAGTAGTGCGGTTTTAGACGTCACCGTCCTCACTTGATTTTTTCCCCTGTCCTACTCACCGTAAATGACAAATGTCCTATGTCCTTGTACTGAATACACGAATATCAACGTATAAATACAGCCAACATGCATACAGTCGAGTCGATAATATTGTGTCTAATGCGCAGCCGTAAATGCTGGACGAGACATTCCTGTAATAAAGACAGATGATGGAGCTCGATTATCCATCCATCCATCCATCCATCCATTCATTCATTCATTCAAACGCATGCAGAGCGCAAGTGAGCACCTGTTGTCTGTCTGCCTTTCTCTCTGTCTGTCTACCGTTTGGTGCGAACTTACAATTTTCAAATCTACAAAATACAGGATAATCATTATACCAAAAAACGGACAGAATGATAAACCGGTATCGTGCGTCTCGCAGTCCGTGCGCAAAAGCAGTTTAAAGTGGGTGCACGCGTGATATCATTTATAAAGTGTTTAAAAAAAAAACAGCAAAATGCACCTGATGGAATGAATTCTTATGGCTTTTTTCCCCAGGTGAAACAGTCTACCTGAATAGGAAGAAAAAAAACAACAGCCGCGTGAAATAGTCTAGTCTAGGGCTACACGGCTGATTGAGTACCTGCTGCGTAACATCAGGTAACGGGACAACCACGAGGGAAAGACGCAAAACCGCGCATCATTCTGCGTTTCTTCGATGCTTACAGGTTTAACGACTCGAGTTTGACTGTGAAAGAGGATAGGATGGTCACAAAGGGGATGTCCCGGTCCCGGTTACAGCAGTGACCGGCGCAAAGGAGACATGGCGCAGCCGAGCAGTCCGCGATGGACTGATGACGGAAAGTGACGGATGAGTCACCGGGTCCGAAACCGCGAGATGCGGCGTGCATGTGGAAAAGCGCACCAAGTAGAAAGTTTAGCCAAGCAGCAGGATTCCTGCTGTCCACAACCGCTTTAGTGTCCTTGCAGTGCGCTACAAGGTCCGTCCGAAACCGGGTGGGACAGAATGAGTACCGCGGGTGGATGGTCTTGTCCTCGTGTGAGCAGGGTCAGGCACGGTGAGGCGGGCCAGCTGTAAATGTAGTTGGAGCTGCAAGCGCGTGCGCCTCCGGGCCGTTCGCTCGCGCTGACAGAGAAGGGGTAGAGAGGAGGAAGGCTGAGGGAAAGGCAAGGCTATACCCCCTTCCCGCCCCTCATCTAGACAGCCAATAGCAGGCAGGGATTGGGCCACGTACCAAAAGCGTACACCATCGTACAAAAAACTCGTGTCATATGTATGGCGTATATTATTTTGCTCGACGCTTACTTTGGACTCGGTCCCGACATGCACGTGTTAATAAAAGACCGCTGAAAGCGCGCTATTTTCTTGTAGCACACACCCACCACTCATAAAAAAAAAAAATCCACACCGAAAGCACTTTCATTCTGCACAGTGATGTGCAACAACGGAGAAGCACGTGCTGTACCTTTCTGTATCCAGCTCACTACTTTGTGGACACTCAGTAGCCATTTATTATGATCAGTTTATATTTACATTATGTGCACTTTGTAGACATTTAACCAAACTGCACAATCTTTCAGCTGCCTTCTACCAATCTACCTCACCCATCATGAGACCTGTGATTATCTAGGTGATGGATCGTTCTTGAACAGTAATCTTGACATGGCAGGCCTTTTTTCCCCCCAAAGTGTGCTGTGCTTATATGAGTGCATCAGGTGCAGAAGTTGGCTATATTTTATAGTTATTTTAACACTGAGCACTTAAGGCTTCAGCACTCTTCGTGTAAAGATCACCTGAATTGTATGCAGAATATGGTGTGTAATCAACACCAATACAAAACCACAGAGAAAAAGCTTGTACCGTTGACTTTTTTTGCACAAGCCTCACAGACGTTGTCTCAGAATTAAGTATAATAATAATAATAATAATAATAATAATAATAAGAAGAAGAAGAAGAAGAAGAAGAAGAAGAAAAGGTAGTTCAATTTATATAGTGCCTTTCTCCCAAGATCCCTGAGAATGATCATACAAACTGTCCACCCTCTGTGAGAGCAACAGGCACACTGTAGTTCATAGCGATTGGGTAGACACAAATCACGTACGGTGGATGAAGGCCTGGGGAAACCTGTTGCTCAAGATTGGATCTACAGCTCCAGTGGTCAAGGGGCTAAGAACAGCTTAACGTTAAACCCAGAACATCACGCATAGAAACACAACACAGCTTTGATGAGAAGCATCAGCCAAAACGCAGACAGTGTACTCTCAACCCTCTCTCAAGTCTAATAAAGACGGAGCTTTTACTAGATGCTTGTGTACAGTTAAACATTTCATTACTTGCAGAATCTGTTTACATTTATGTCTGAATACTGTACTACAGTTGCCCGAATATTTTTCCTTGGTGGACTATTTTCAACCCACATTGAGGAGTTTAAAATGCACTAAGATTAATTCATTCATCCATCCATCTTTATATCTTCTTTATCCGTGGTGAATGTTGAGATTACTGTGCGCACATATTCACACCTAGGGACAATTTAGAGTCTTCACTCCTCTTAACAGCATGTTTCTGAGCCTGAGGGAAACCCACATGAACACAGGGAAGCATGTAAAAATCCACCCAAGTGCCAAAATGGCTTTACTAACTAATATCTGGTTAGTGGTGGTGCCTGTTCAGTGATAGAATGTGTAAAGGAGGGCTGATTAATTGTGCAAAAACATATGGTGGTCTACAGTAGTGCTCCTATATGACACGTCTATGTGATATAAGGAGCAATTAATGTCGGTAAAAACCAGATGTGCCTAATTAAGTAGCAAGTGACTGAATATAAGAAATAAATTTGTAGAAGCCACTATATACTAGACCGGTGGAGAGTAAGACAGCTATCTACAGTGAGAAGAAAAAAAAAAAAAAGCCCAGTGCAGGGCAGAACAAATCCCCTCCCCCTCCTTGGCACATTCCACAATGTTTCCTTGCGCCCCGTGTCCCTCTGCGCCCGGAGTTGCTAGGTGCTGAAAAGTTCAGCTCAAGCTCTCCTACGTCTAATATCATCTTCGACTTTACTGAAGGATGATGGACAAGGCTAAATGAGTACCACACTAAAATCAATACTCTAAATCTAAAACAACCAGCATGTATAATATCACGTATTTGACATGTGAGTAATATATTACCATACGAAATACGTGTGAAGGAGAACTCAAGCAAATATGACACACGTGTGATTCATTGTGAAAAATAAACCTGTGGAAAAATACAAAACGGTACAAAATACTCCATGTGCAAAATGTTCACATGTGATAAATATAATCAGGTTCACGTGTAATATGAGTAGGGTCATTTTAAAAAATAGGTTCATTTTCACTGTGTAATTGTGTAGATTAAATATCATTATTATTATTATCACGGGCCTACGGGTTTAACATTTTGCCGAAAGGAGGTATGGAAAAGAGGAGGCGGTGGAGGTCCATATTGCAGAGGTTTAATTATTTTCTCCAGACATTTGAAGCAAATGTCAAATGATGTCACCCTTCTATCTGCCTCCCTCTGTCTGGTGGTTCTGGTCTTGTGCCAGCTCAAAGTAATTGTTTGGACTCATAAAGGGAGCCGTGGAGGAGGCCATGTTGGCTTTATTAGTCATTTTTACAGATGAAAGCAAATTTTCTCAATGAGTCTGTGCAAAGAGTCTGTCAGGGTTTCACAAGGCTGCCATGTGGATTTTTCTCTAAAATAGGCATAATCGTAGGGGTCAGTCATACAACAATTTCACATCCTGTTGACGAGGAGAAAAATGTCCGCTGTTCTGCACACTGTTCTGTGAGTGCTTCAGGTGAGGGGCATCATTAGGGCTTGGTTAGGACCAGTGGGCTGCCCTGAGGCTGGAAGGAGTGTGTATGTGTATGTAAATATAACAGCAATTCTCTCTCTCTCTCTCTCTCTCTCTCTCTCTCTCTCACACACACACACACACACTAAGGAGGTCTCTGGGGGCCTCTGGCAACTCAGAGCTGACCATTCATTGCATTGGAAATGATGTCACCTGCTCTTCCTGACCATGAAAAGGAACCACTGCAGAATGCTGAGGGAAATGTTTGGCGATTTAATGAACCCCTCAACCTCACACACACAGGGCTGGATGAAAACCAGCTTATATGAGCAAATAAAGACACGTTAAAAGGCATTATACTTAAAGGAGACACCAATTTGCACAAATTCCCACTAGGTGTGTAACAATAGGATGGTTTGAATCAGTGAATCAATTTAAAGGCAGTGAATGAAAGAAATCACAATTAATTGGAATCACTTTGCTTTGGATAAAATTGATTCTAAATCAATTATTATTATTATTATTATTTTTTTTTTTTTTTAAAGAAAAGCCAGATATCGGGTGTGTAAAAACACTTTTTTCTAACTGATATGAAGTAGATATGTGTACCAGTTTGGAAGCTAGTTAGATCAAGCTGATTTTTTTTATTTTTTTCAGCAGGGGAAGTGAGCAAGTAATAAAAGTCTTTCTCCCTCTAAATCTTTTCTATAAATATCTGCCATAGTTCTGCAGTTCTTCAGAGATGACACACAGACTTGCTGACGTGTGTCGTGGAAGCAATGCGACTTACTGTAATCTATAAACATGACAAAACTTCACTGTGAAGCTGAACACTGTAGTATTACAGGGTTGCAGCCATCTTGACAACCAAGACCACAAAGGCAGTGTTTAAAGGCAGAACGTCCTGCGAGTTAGAAATGATGTGGATTAAAAATACAGTTCTAAATTCAACTTTTAATTTGTGAACATTTTATGTATTATTTCAGAAATGTCTTTTAATTTAGACACATATATACTGTATGTTTAAAAATGAAACAGTTTAATATAATATAGGAAAATATGTACTGTATTAATTTTAGTTCGATTTTAGATATTATGTGTTGTTTCCTTGAGCTTTGAGCTATGTTAGCCCTGTAGCTCACTGTTGCATTGTAACTAATCATAGTGGCTTATAAAGGTTTGTCATCTACATGTGCGTAGTTTGTGGAAAAAATATGTAAATTCAATTGTTCTTTTAATAATGAATGCATATACAATAAACTCAGCTAATCCATTACTCTGACAAAATAATTCGGAATTTAAAGCATTTTCCTTTCCCAAGCAAACGTTTGCCTTTGTTATATTTCAGTAAATCTTTGTTTAAATTAGTTATACTGTAGGTTCTGGGCTGCGCGTAAAGCATGACATTCATGACTATGATCAAATGTAAAGATTTGATCAGCCAATCAGTTTTGTTCACAAGTATACACAGATCAGGCATAACTTTATGACCACCTGCCTAATATTGTGTTGGTCCCCCTTTTACTGCCAAAACAGCTTGTATTCTGATCCCTTTCTATCAGAACCAGCATTAACTTCTTCAGCAATTTGAGCAACAGTAGCGCATCTGTTGGATCGGATCACACGTGCCAGCCTTCACTTCCCACGTGCATCAATGAGCCTTAGGCATCCATGACCCTGTCACCGGTTCACCACTGTTCCTTCCTTGGACCACTTTTGATAGATACTGACCACTGCAGCCCGGGAACACCCCACCAGAGCTGAAGTTTTGGAGATGCTCTGATCCAGTCGTCTAGCCATCACAATTTGGCCCTTGTCAAACTCGCTCAAATCCTTACGCTTGCCCATTTTTCCTGCTTCTAACACATCAACTTTGAGGATAAAATGTTCACTTGCTGCCCAATATATCCCACCCACTAACAGGTGCCATGATGAGGAGATCATCAGTGTTATTCACTTCACCTGTCAGTGCTCATAATGTTATGCCTGATCGGTGTATAATGTACAATCTAAGAATATTTTCTACTCAGTCACATCATTTGGGGTCACTGGTTAAAATTAGGTTCATTAAGAGCTAGCAAGAATTTGACACACCTAGGATCTGTACTCTCTGATATTAAGAAACCATACCTGTGTGCTTCCACTCATCAAAATATCTCAGTCAATCCCTCTGGCTTTATTTGAGATGCAGCATGACCCACCTAATCTCCAGACACACAGTGGGCCGAACGAGATTCTTCACAGAGCTGTCGCATTTCACTTCCCAATAAAATGTGAAAGAAAAAAAAATCCAATAACCTATGAATGTTTGGCACACGTAAAGATGCGACCATATTCGAACAAAATTGCAAGAGCACATGCCAGGACTTCACATAACATCACATCACATCGATGCGGGGGTGAGCTTAATGGAATTTGTTGCTTTAATTGTAATGCTTTCTCTTACAAAACCTTTGAAATGTAATTTGTAATATGTGTTCATATTCAGTCATGTGTGATGGCAGCGAGAGTAAAACCGGGAAGCGTACACCTTATGGGTGTCTGAAATAACCTAAGTAACAGGAGGGTTTAATGAAACCATGGCATGTGGGAAGAATTGAGGAAATAGCATGTGGAAATTGGTTTAAAGCCCAAACAGTATTAGAAGAAAGTGATGTTAGAGAAGGGAATCTGTAAGGAAAAACATTGCCGCTTGGTTGAAATCTAGGCCTGGTAACCGTTTAAGAATAAGTAATGCTTTCATAATGAACTAAAACATGCAGTAATCAAGAAATAACACTTCTGAGTCAGCTTCTGAGTCATATGGAAATAGTTATTAATGATGCTAATAATGAAGTGTTAACATCTCGGGAAAACATTCTGTAAATAAGCACAACGACGACTCGCAGTATTAATAAAGATCATTTATACAGGGTGATTAAAAAATGCTTAATATGGTACTACAACACTGTAGCTGTCTAATGTTAAGGAGGATAAATTACTAATTAAAATGTAAGTTAGAAAATGGCAACAGTACATTACCAGTAAGTGTTTTTAATCACATAGTATTATGGGGAGTTTGTTCTTCCATATTATAGGCTATTATAAGTGTAGTCAATTTCAAAGTGTATTCTTTTCTCAGTTTCTCCTCAGGGTTTGCTGTGGATCATGAGAACAAGATGGGATACCAACATCAACATGCCAGTCCATTGCTTGGCACCATGCACACACCCATTCACATTCACATGTTATTACACACCTTGGAGCAAGTTCAGGTAACCAGCGTGCTTCGGAAGCTGGGAGAAAACCGGAGAATTCCGAGAAAACCCACCAAGAGAACAAGTGAAAATCCACACAGACCTGAGCTCAGGATGGAAGCTTGAAGCTATGAGATGGCAACATTACCGGATGTACCATCAGAAATAAAATAAAAGCTGAATGTATTATTCTTCATGAATCTGTGCTATGAGTCATATGTTTATCTACTTGGTTCTAAAATCATCTCAACACACAAACTCTATGTTTGGCCTTAACAACTACTCTTATAAGGAAGATCCTAAGCTTGGGCTTCAGCGGCTCATATTGTGTACCGAAAGACCATCAATTATATAAATGATGTGTATTAATATTGTAGGTCATGGTATTACTTGACAGAACCATTAACACAATGTTAATAATATTTCACTAGTGTTATATGATAATGGCTGTTCGTGCTGTATATGACTCCCAGGCTGTTAATGTAAATGCCTCATTATTTCCTGATGCATTAAGTATTAGTGCATGAATAATTTCATCAGTGTGAATGCATCAATCACGTGTTTGTGTATAGGACTTTATAGTAAAGTGTTACAACAAACCCGGAATGATGTCAGAGGCAGAGAAAGTAAGCCCCCTGACTGATGCGAGTCGGACACGCTGTGGGAGCTAGAATTAGACTCAGCACCTCTTTGATGATTGCGAGTGGATGTACCTGTGTGTGTGAGGAAAACGAGGCGGAGGAATGAGCACCGGGACGATTCGACGTCCAGAACAAAAAGGGTGAGGGGAAAAACGTGAACGTCATCTGGTCTAAAGCGGGGCACTGTGGCAGAATTCTGCACTCAGCTCTCTAACTGGCGCTTCAGCACAAGACCACAAAGAGACGCGGAATCAACCGGGATTTAGACAACAAAAAGCTTACAGCCACCCTGCTGCTCTCTCTCTTTCTCTCTCTCTCTCTCTCTCTCTCTCTCTCTCTCTCTTTCATACACACACACACATGCACACACACAGGTAGTGAAATACATATACACACACACACATTCCAGAATTACTGATTCAGCAGCTGAAACATTTCTGGTGGAACAGCATACACACCAGTATTATACATACAAATATGCATACAAAGAGTAAACAGACCGTCATAAATAACTGCCTAAATAAGATTAAATAAAATATTCTGTTCAATGTTTAATCCACACACACACACACACACACACGCACACACACAAATATGTTCCTGCAGCATGGCTGATCACCACAAAGCACTTAAGAAATTATTATTCCATTAATATTCTCTTGAAAGGTTAGCTAATATGGGCACTTTTTGTCGTACCTGTTGCCATGTGAATTTTGCACATGAGACTTTTAATAAAGAGATTACAGTTTCTAATTTCAGCCTCCTACTTTGCCCTAGAAAAGCTTTCATGGGCAGCAACATTCAATAGATATAAAGTTCATATAATTATTAAGCAGGGATGAGCGAAGCTATGCCAGAATGTATTCTTAGAAATACAAAACACTACAACTGGAACTGAAAGGTTGTTGAAATGAGACACTGTGTTTTGTATTTTAAAAATACAGATTCGTTTCTGTTTCCCCATGGAGGACATGAGAACACCTCAGTTGATAAAGAATTACAACAGCATTCAAGAGGAAATTTAATGCTAACACTATTGATAGAAACCGTACTGATTAAACAGACTGCATTAAATTGTGCAGGGTCAAAAAAAAAAGAAGAAAAGAAAAAAGTTTTATTGCGCCACAACAATTAATCTATGGCTTGTCTTTTTTTTCTCTCATGTGTGTCATTAAAAGAGTAAAAATAAACTGCAATTATTTGTCTAAATAAATGTCGAAGTTGAGGAAAACCTTCAGGTTAAAGTAGAAGCTAAAGCGGACTTTTGAGAAACTATAAATGTGCTTAAATTCTAAAAGATTTACAAAAATATAAAGATGTCCGCCCTCAAATCACACACTGATTTCAGTAAATAAATTCACGACCCTTTCATTTACATTTAGATTTTTTTCATTTAGCAGATGCTTTTATCCAAAGCGACAAATGAGGAAATACAAGTAAAGCGATATATCGAGCAGAAAACAATACAAGTAGTGTTACCATACAATATTTTTTAATTCCTTTCATCAGGGAACCTACCTTAGTTAAGGCTAGCTAACAAAAGCTGTATGGCTAATCTCTCAAATTTGACCTAGCATGATAATACTAGCTTACATTTGGGGATGTGGTAGCGATGATGGCCTACTGATCAGAAGGTTGTGAGTTTGAATCCCAGGTTCCACCAAGCTGCTACTGAGGCCCTATAATGCTCGGTTGTATCCAAAAAAAAATCAAATGAGATAAAATGTCAGCCACTCTGGATAAGGACTGTTTGCCAAATGTAACACTATCTTGAAAAAATAAGTGTGAATATATATGGCAGCAGATAAACCAATCAGGCTTAACATTATGACCAGCTGGCTAATATTGTGTTGGTCTCCCTTTTGCATTAACTTTGAGCAACAGTAGCCCATCTGTTGGATCGGATCACACGGGCCAGCCTTCACTCCCCACATGCATCAGTGAGACTTGGCCGCCCATGACCCTGTCACCGGTTCACCACTGTTCCTTTCTTGGACCACTTTTGATAGATACTGACCACTGCAGACCGGGAACACTCCACAAGAGCTGCAGTTTTGGAGATGCTCTGATCCAGTCGTCTAGCCATCATAAATTGGCCCTTCATCAAAACCCAGTGTCAGTTTGTGTTTCCTCTGAGTTTTCCAGTTTCCCAAAAATGTATATGAATTAATTATGATAAATTGTCCCTAGCTCTGTCATGGACTGGCATCCCATCCAGGGTGTATTCCTGCCACATGCTCAGTGCTCCCAGGATAGGCTCCAGATCTACCCTGATCATGACAAAGCAGTTACTGAAAATAAGGGACAGAGTTAGTGGCCTGTTCCTGATAGTTTGCTGATAGTTACAGGAAATTCCCACCAGCAAACCAGTTACGTTGGTGGCTGTACAGTTTGTCAGCAACTAACCAAGGAGGGTGAAGGCTAACACATGCTGCTTTTGAAGCAGATCAGCTTTTTGAAATTCAGCTGTAGGAGCTTCACCGGTATAGACAGCATGAAGAAGGTACGCTCCACCCTCTTCTACATACAGAAAGCCATGATTAGCTAGTGTTGCTGTGATTGTCAGGAGAAAGTATATGCCATTCCTAATGATACATTCACACATACAGTGACTCACAGCTACAAAACGACCGGAAACAATTCATGTTCATGAGAGCTGACATGAGTGACAGAGACCATTGGTGGCTAGATGTGGGCGTGTCCAGTGATATGACAAAATTGAGAAATGTGTAACTTATAGAAAAATAAATATAGAGTGACTTAGTGCAACGGGAGTAGACACAGTACAGTGCTTATGATCCATAGTAGAGGTGGTACAAGTGGTTAAGACTCTGGGTTGTTGATCAGAAGGTCGGGTTCAAGCATCAGCATCACCAAGCTGCCACTGTTGAGCCTGTGAGCAAGGCCCTTAACCCTCTCTGCTCCAGGGTGCTGCTTCATGGCTGATCCTGTGCTCTGACACCAACCTCCAAAGCTGGAATATGTGAAGAAAAGTGTGCTGTAGTGTAAATGTTAATGTGTAAAGACATTAAAGAGCTCACACTACTTTGTCATATTACATGATGCAGATATACACTGGTGAACTGTATACACAAACTCCAAATCTCCCTCCAGAACGTTTCATTTTAGCGGCAAGAAAACCGATTTGGCGTCAAGTGGAATGCTAGTTGCTCGGCCCACTGATAAATGTTATTGCTATGGCAACCAGTAGTTGGAACGCCTACAGATGACTTCACAGTAGTGCGACTGGTGATTTGCAGAGATAAAATCGCTGTATGTGTTTGTGAACACAGCTTAAGAGAGCAAAGGCAATTTCGCACTCTTGGTGCCCCAGCCACGAATGGCATCACTGGAATTCAAACTCATGATCTATGGGCAAACATTTTTCTGTAACCCCGTGTAATTATATTTTATCCTGGTTCTGTCGGTATTTAATAGCTACCAGAAAATCCCTAATGGAAACCTTCAAGAATCTGGTGGAAACCATTACAGCAATTCTGAGCGATGACCTTTTTCTGATGAAATGTAATAGATCCTTGGATAGATCTTCATTGATTCCTGATACTCCAGCATAGACTCCATCATTTTTGGAACCAAATGGCCTTTTGATACTGTTTACATAAACATTGTTCTTTTTTTTATATACCTTTGTTCTAAATCTTGTTTTAGATTACAGTATTAAAAAATAAATCAACTTGCAATAAAACAAAATTTACATTTAATTAAAAAAATACAAAAGGGCATTTTTATAACATAAATCACAAATCTTGAAATATTAATGACAAAATATTAATTAAAAAATTCAATTCAAAATTTTTACATATTAATGAATCTCAAATACACGAAAGAAATATTGCACAACTCTTTCCATTTTTATATAAAGCTAATATTTGCTTTTTTCCCCCTAATCCTTTGTGTAGATCCGTCTGAATAAAAGAGCTGGACATGATGTCACATGTTTACCTTTGTGCTGTGCCTGTATAATTAAGGTATATGGTTCTATGTGTGTGTGTGTGTGTTTGTGTGGACGGGTAATGTGTATACCTCTTGCTGAGCACACACTCTTATTCAGCACTGAAGCCTGAGTGAAATGTAGCTGACGGTGAACATTCTGAGCTTAAAAACACTAATGGCACACGCTGATGACCTTGGGTGCATGTGACATTATGCGGAAAATGATCTGCAAACCAACATCAAACTAACTGATTTTAGCTCACAGGGCTGTTTGTCTGTGTGTGTGTGTGTGTGGCTGGCCGATTTGGCTGGAGATGGATTTTCTCTAGATGGATTTGCTGTAGATGAGAGGTGGTGTGGTAGGGGGTCCAGCAGTGCTTTGATCATTACCACTTGTGGAAGAAGGGTTCTGACAGAGAAACGAGCCCCTTACTTACACACTTACACACACACACACACACACACCTCTAAGAAGTATGATTATAGTAACTGTAGCAACAACTGTAGCTCATCAGAGGCCCACAGACAAACGGTGTGACATTCTGTCTCTCTCATGTCTCCGGTTCTTCCGGTCGTTGGCTTCTGTTCTTCACCATCAAAACAAGTCCTATTTTTAGACATATAAAGAAAAGCTGCATGAGTTCACTTTAACTAATTATGTGCATTTATGGTATAAAAAACAAACTGCTTCTATGCATGTAGACACAAATCTCTGTCTCTGTCTCGCACACACACTCTCCGAATAAGGTAAATGCAGAGACATGACATCCTGTCCTGCTTCCTGTTTAAGATAGACCTTTGGTTTAGATTTTGTGTGTGTGTGTGTGTGTGTGTGTGTGTGTGCGTTAGGAAGTCTGTACATGGTCAGGATATGTCTAGAGGATGGATAGTTATATTCGTCACTGTTTGAATTGACTTTAAAGAAATACTTCAGCTTTTTTTAACAGTGTAATTTCCAAAAGACACAGGAATTCCTGTTTATTTAAACTTCCTCATAATAGAAGCAGTTGTTGAATACCGTTAAAAATACGTGATTGTGTAAAGCAAACTCAAAACTATAATAATGCATTGTACTCTACTAATATAGTTCTTAGGGTGAGATAGTCATGAGAGAACATGCTAAAGTGCTGTGGAGTCTGATTCTGGTGGAAACCATTAGGACAATTCCTTCTATGTGATGGAAGCAATGACCTTTTTCTGATGAAATGTAATAGATCCTTGGAATCAGCTTCACTGTTTCCTGATAATTCAGCATAGAGTCCAAACACACTGTTTTGTTTTTATTTGGCTTTGTTCTAAAGCTTGTATTAGATTAGAATATTAAAAAATAAATCAAAATTGGTGTGGTGATTAATTTTCTATGAAGCAGCTGTAATTCAAATCAGTGGTTAATTTTAATGCACTTATTTATTTATTTATTTTTTAAAAGTTTTTTTATTATTTATTTATTATTATTTTTTTTATTCCTTTTTTATTCCTACAGCAACATTTTTATTCCTACAGCAACATTTTCTTTCTTTCTTTCTTTATATATATATATAAAGAAAGAAAGAAAATGTTGCTGTAGGAATAAATAACAATTACATGAATAATTATATATATATATATATATATATATTCCTTATATATATGTTATAACTACAGTCTTAATTAATTGTTCACTCATCATACTCTTTCTTTCTTTCTTTCTTTCTTAATTTAAAAGAATTAATTATTTATTTTATTTTATTTTATTTTACCCAGTTTTAGTTATGCTTCATTGGCTTCCAGTTCATTTTAGGACTCAGTATGTGGTTTTATTGTTTGTTTTTAACGCCTTATATGAACTGCCACCCTGTTAAATTGCAGACACGCTTTGTACACACAGTTAGTACTGACTGTTCCTCAAGCTTGGCTGAAACCGGAAAGTGAAAAGTGCATTTGCTGTGTCTGCACCAAGACTGTGGAAATGCATCACACATGCTTCTTCTGTGTCCACTTTTAAACCTAAACTTACTTTTATTCCTTTGTGAAAGGTTGAATGCATGTTATATATATTTGTGTGTGTGTGTGTCAGATTTCTGTGTATATGTATATCTGTAAGTCTAATGCAAATGAGAGCAGTAATTAGTGGAACATAATTGTTTATAATACTTTGGTTAATTAACCTTTTTTTATTTATAAATTGTGCTTACTGTGAAAAGGAATTCAAGTTAGTAACATTTAAAAAAAAAAAAGTACTTATCCAGGGTATCCAGATAAGGTTGAAAAAGGCTGGAGTACCCCTTTAACAGGAGGCTCCCTAGTCTTGATTTGGAGGTCATTTTCACTGGAGAATCGCATCACAGAGCAATTCAGTCAAGAACGAGACTAAATCCATGATCAGGAAAACACCCCAAGAGTAACCCGCAGAGCCTCCACTCCCCTCCATTAACGTGCAGCTGATGCACACACACGTGTATCCGTGAGCGTGTGTGTCTATGTGCTGAAATGTAGCTCTGCCCGCTGAGGGGTTGTCATGACTACAGAGAGGAAATGGAATGCGGTAAATATCTCAATTTGCCAATCAACCCCCTTCCACTGTCATCAAACACACACACACTCACAGACACACACACACAGAGATCCGTGCACAAATATATTCACCTTTAAAAACTTTGACTTTTTATACAACAAGAAAAGAAAGTTATAATTTAATATAATAATATAATAATATATAATAATATAAGTGAGAAGTTATAATTCACACTGTGGCTATTACAAACTTTGTAATATTAATGCCTGCACACGATTCTTATATACATTTTAGAGTTTCAAGGTTGTACAGAAATATACCAATCTCAATAAACAAAAAAACACATGTGAGAAACCTGGCTAATATTCAACAGCAGTGCCCAAACTTTTGCTCTCAGATCCAGTGATACTAATAGGAGAAAAAGAAACAAAGATTTACAAAGTGTGTGTGGGTGGTGACTGGGGTTGTTTGAGTAGAGAAGCTTCCCCTTCTCCTTCATCACACTCACTCTCACACACACACACACACACACACACACAAAGAAGGAGGAATTAGGTTTAAACGAGTAGCAAGAGACAAAGGAGGAAACAAAGAAAGAAAAAAGAAAGAGAGAGAGAGAGAGAGAGAGAGGGAGAGAGAGCACAAGGAGAGAGGCGGTCACCTGGAGATGTCGGACTGGCCTGGGCCGAGCCGCACGGAGGGGGGAGCCGTCGCCATGGAGAGGGGCACTGGTCGCCATGGCAACCGCTGGGCCGAGGGTCAGCGGCCGCAGGAATGTGTTTGCACACAGAGGTGCATGCTGGGAGGAGAGTCCCGCTGTGAATGTGTGTGTGAGTGTGTAACTGCGTGAGTCATGATGTTGCCATTACAATGAGGTGAAACGAGGGCCGGGACTGTGGGGTAGTTACGAGCGTTAAGTCATTTGAAGAAAAACTTTTATGCACATGTTAGAATAAAGCTCACATTAGGTTTTGTTTACTAAATGGCTCATCTCTCTCTCTCTCACTCACACACACACACACACACACAAATGAACTGTGAAGCTAACCAGCCACTCTGCCTAGCTTTTTTTTATTGCATTATTTTCTCTCCCCAAATATATCTATCACATATCATTAAAAATATTTCTCTCTTCATCATTTTCTTTTTCATTCTTTTATGCTGTCTATTTAGCACTGTCAGACTCTATGAGTGACTACTGAATCCATAAATCACAATATATTTATCTGGTCAGTGTGGGGCATTACATTAGCAACATGTCCCAATTTTGACCTTGGCTATTGACCTTCTATTCATTTTAGCAAGTGAGAAAAAGTCACAGCACAGATCTCGACACAGATCTCATGATTCCAGCCACAGCAGCAAGAATCATTTATTTATAAATTAAACTTGATCAGCCATAACATTAAAACCACCTACCCAATATTGTATAGGTTCCCTTTTGTTCTGCCGAAACAGCAGCTCTGACCTGTCTCCACAAGACCTCTGATGGTGTTCTGTGGTATCTGGCACAAAAACATTAGCAGCAAATCCTTTATGCTTTATGACGCGAGGTGTGGCCTCCGTGGATCGGAGTTGTTTGTCCAGCACATCCCACATGTGCTAGATCGGATTGATAGATCTATCTATCTATCTATCTATCTATCTATCTATCTATCTATCTATCTATCTATCTATCTATCTATCTATCTATCCTTCTATCCTTCTATCTATCTATCTATCTATCTATCTATCTATCTATCTATCTATCTATCTATCTATCTATCTATCTATCTATCAAATTCATTGTAATACATTCACAGCACAACATATTTATATTTGTGACCATCTCATATCAGAACTTAAAAAAAGCCTGGACAGGACACGACCACAAATGATTCACAAATGCCTCCTTATTTCTTCAACCTGAATCTTTAAGCTTCCTACAACTTCCTACACAGGAAGTTTTATTTTAAATATAGAACTGACGTGTTTACATCATATTAATGCTCAACCTCTCCAAAAAATACAAATAAATAGAAAATTTGCATCATTTCAAATTCATTCAATTAAAAATAAATACTGTTAATGAAAGTCAATATATAAAATACTGGATTAAAATGGTCATATGAGAAGTCAGGTATTTATGTGGACTGTACATCACACTGTACTGCACAACACTGTGATGTATATTTGTTGATCACTGTTGTGTATATGGAGATCTGCTCACAGTTATCCTAACACAACTGGGCAAATAAGCAAATTCACTGAAACTGCTTTGAAGTGATGCTTCAGTGAGCTTGGATGTTTTATTTGGCAAATCCGTTGCTTCTCTCCTTCTGTCCTTGTTTTCGTTCCTTGACCGTTTCCTAGGAAGGAGGACTGAAGCAGCAAGGAAAGGAATCAAGGAAAGGAAACAAAAACAATTCATCCGAATCATCAACCAAGTCTCGCTCAACCAAACCAAACATCTACTGTAGATAGACACAATCTTGAGAGGACCTTCCATTGATAAAATTATGACTACACCAGAATCTAACACTAACACAACCAATAGGAAGTTGTTTAGGGAAAAACAAAACCAAAACCAAACACATGTCTTCACAAAGCTGCAAAAATGACATCTTAGCAGGTAAAAAGGTCTTGAATGTACTGTAAGTAAATCCAGCTCACACTATGTTATGATGCCTATTTCTAGATATTTCATATTCATCTGATATATACACCAATCATTATGAGCAGTGCCAGGTGAGGTGAATAACACTGAGTATCTCCTCATCATGGCACCTGTTAGTGGGTGGGATATATTACGCAGCAAGTGAACATTTTGTCCTCAAAGTTGATGTGTTAGAAGCAGGAAAAATGGGCAAGCGTAAGGATTTGAGCGAGTTTGATGAAGGGACAAATTGTGATGGCTAGACCACTGGATCAGAGCATCTCCATAACTGCAGCTCTTGTGGGGTGTTCCCGGTCTGCAGTGGTCAGTATCTATCAAAAGTGGGTCAAGGAAGGAACAGTGGTGAACCGGCGACAGGGTCATGGGAGGCCAAGGCTCACTGATGCACGTGGGGAGCAAAGGCTGGCCCTTGCGGTCCAATTTAACAGACGAGTTACTGTTGCTAAAAGAAGTTAATGCTGGTTCTGATAGACTGGTGTCAGAATACACAGTGCATGATGGGTCAGGGCTGTTTCAGCAGCAAAAGGGAGACCAATACAATATTAGGCAGGTGATCATAATGTTATGCCTAGTCTGTGTACATATATTGCAGTGAAGGTCCTTTCTGTTCTTGTGGGCTCCACAGGGTCACTGTGAAACCTAGACAGACAGACACAAATGGCTAAAATGTTAAAATATATATTTTAACCCTTGCTGGAGCTTGTGCTCAGTCACCTGTTCAGAGTGTAATTAATTGCTCACAGTGTAGTGTTGTCTGTGAGAGGAGTTGTCTCAGAGCAGCTGGAGAGGAGAGCAGATCAGCATATAATTAGCAATGACCAACAACCTCAAAGCAAAGGCCATATGCTGCTCCAGCCCACCACACAGACCCCCCCCCCCACACACACATGAAAGTTAGAGCAGTGGTTTTAGATCCACAATCTTCTCCTCATTAAAATGATGTTTTAATGATGAATTAAGGAATGAGCAACTTTGTATGTTCTGTCTGAACTCACGCATGCTTTGACACAGTTTAACAAGTTCAAATCACTCTCTCTCTCTCTCTCTGTCTCTCTCTCTCTCTGTCTCTCTCTGTCTCTCTCTCTCTCTCTCTCTCTCTCTCAGACACACACACACACACACACTGTTCAGAGTTCAGATGATTGTCCACAAGAGATGCAGTGAGATGGAAAACTTTAATCGCATTAAAGCCAAAAAACTTCTTTCATTTGGAAATTCCACAGATTTCTCCTTGCCTCTTCACCTTCATCTCTCTCTATCTCTCTCTCTTACGCACACACTCACACACACAAACATGGCCGCTGTTCACAGACCTTAGTGATTCACCTGCCCACCCTATTCACCAACCTCACGGAGGAATTCGTTGTTGCGCTTTCTTTTTTCTCTCTCTCTCTCTCTCTCTCTCTCTCTCTCTCTCTCTCTCTCTCTCTCTCTCTCTCTCTCTCTCTCCCTATCCTGTGATCCTGCTCCTCCTCTTCCAGTAACGGACAGATCAAAGCATCCACCCCTCCGCCTCCTCCAGACGCTATGGTTCCCTTCACTCTGTCACTCGTGCTTTGTGTAACTCTTTCCGGTTTCATGCCACGTTCAAACTCCAAACTCTCCCTTTGTCATCTGGCCCAGCACACATATACACACACACACACACACACACACACAGAGCTGGGACGAACCACCTGAGGAGCAGGGGGATTAGCAGCGGTACAGTTCAAAGTCGGAGTGATGGTCAGGGAAGCATTCAGGACTTCAGTAGTAGAGAGAAAGTTTGACTGTCTCACTAGTTCGGTTTCCATGAACTGTTTTGCAAGTGAAAATATCTTGCACATACTAAAATTTATGTAGTATCTCCTACTATAAGATCACAATAAACCAGATATGAGATTAGCGAACCTAAAAGATTTGTATTTTCTTATTCTTTCAAAAAAATAAATGTTTAAACTAGCTGCCAATAGAATCCTGTATATATACTGCAGCTTTAATGATCTCATTTGTGGTTTATTGCAATCATATAATAAATAATATTATCACATTTGAGATATTCCCTTGCTAATATGGCATTTCTTTTTACAGTGTATGATGTGAAGGCCAGCTTTAATGGCTGACCAACAAACAGAATCTTGAGTGACAAAAAAACTGAAAGAAATACTCCAGTGTTTTTCAGCCTAATCTTAAATCTAAAACATTTTGAGAGGCTCGAAAGCCTTTTAAATAAAGTGTCTACTCACAACTCGCTTATAATAGCAGTCTAAGGACAATAAATATCCAAAGCGCACAAACACAAAGACATACTGAAATCCACAGTGATGAACTAAACATCACAATTATTAGTACTCTACATGACAACCTTTCACATCAATGGCCAGTGTTCCAGACATCCAGACTTTTTCTTTACACAAAAGCAAAAGAAATGCCAATATTCTGTGCATCCAGTTTAATTAAAACATATACATTGTCTGGTTTCACCGCCAGAATAAAAATTAAAAAGCACCATTGCTTGCTGCTCCATCCATACTAAAAAAAAACCCCAAAACAATGACAACAAATTACCCATCATTATTATTTCTACCACAGCTCAAATTCGGGTTAGTCAGAAGGTGCTGATTCATTTCCTATAACAGCTGTATGATTTAATATGTCCCTGTAATGTTATACAGTATGTTATAGTTTCTATAGCGACCGGCTCTCCCATCATAGGGCAGCTGCCAAACAGAGAGAATAACATGTGCTTTCTCCAAAACACAACAATTAACCATTAACATCATTTGAAACTGCTGCTCATACTGCATCACACCAGGAAGACAACGCTATCCACCTTCGTCCACATAAACGAGCTCACATATGCTTGTGATTGACATGGGAGAGAGATCATGTGATCCCTTCTTCCCCAAAAGCAGAGCCAGTTTTGCTCTCTTGGCTCCGAGCAATGGATGGCTCTGACCTTACTGGGATTCAGGTTCATGAGCTCCAGATCATACGACACTTTCTTTGTTGTCTCATTTGGGGTGGCCTGATGGGGTGATATGAGTCATTCGTGAGGAGAATTTTTCGAAGGAGTTTCCAGTGTCTTTGTAACCAGTAAAGAGAAAAGAAAATGCCAGACTGGTGAAAGAATGACTATTTATACTTGTTATAATGTAAATGATATATCACTTGTTTTGAGGACATCATTAAACATAAACACTTAACAGATAACATAAAATACAGTGTGTGAATGAGTGTGTGTAATTTTGCCCTGTGATGAGTTGGTGCCCTGTCCAGTGTGTCCTTCACCTTGTGTCCCGAGTCCCATGGGATAGACTTCAGACTCCCTCTGACCCTGTGTAGGATAAACAGTATAGAAAATGGATAAAAATGTATGCATGGCATGGAAATAATATAAATAGTATACTACATAGTGGTGTCATGCTTTGGGCAATGTTCTGCTGGGAAAACTTGAGTTCTGCCATCCATGTGGTTGTTACTTTGACACATACCTAAGCAATGTTGCAGACCATGCACACCATTCATGGAAACGGTATTCCCTGATGTCTGTGGCCTCTTTCAGCAGGATAATGCACCGTGCCACAAAGCAAAAATGGTTCAGGAACGGTTTGATGAGCACAACAACGAGTTTGAGGTGTTTACTTGGCCTTCAAATTCCCCATATCTCAAGTCAGTCAAGCATCTGTGGGATGTGCTGGACAAACAAGAGGCCCCACCTCGCAACCTACAGGATCTGCTGCTAACATCTTGGTGCCAGATCCCACAGCACACCTTCAGGGATCTAGTGGAGTCCATGCCTCAAAGGGTCAGGGCTGTTTTGGCAGCGAAAAGGGGACCAAGACAATATTATGCCTGATCAGTGTACATCTATAGCTATGATAATGTTTCAGTTCTATAAGTACAGTATTATCCACAGACGAGGTAGTTAAAGTTGCCATGTTGCATCAAATGAAGATAATGCATAGATGTACAATGATGCATGGATAAGAAAGACTGATTAAACTGCAGTTTGTATCATGTCATTCTTAATTTAATAAAGATGGAATGGTTGGCAATGTGTTGTGGATGTAAAGAGGATGAATAAATCACTTTGGATGCCGTTACTGGAAGAGAATAAATTTTAGGTGATAAAGCATCACACCAATCTGCTGTCTTTCATTTGTTATATGTTTACTTATAAACTTGTCTGGTCTGGTCACTGTGTTGGGCGTTTCATATAAAGTGAGTCATGTGTATATAACAAGAATAAAAGTGTTTCCTTTAGCTTAATGACGGAAGAAACTGCTGAATGACATGACATGACTATGAGTCTCAGTTTGCAGGCATACACAGAAATGTGTGCGTTTTTCTATAGTTTCTATAGAGTTTTATTTCTGAAAGAACATAAAGTTTACTGATTCCAAGATTAGTGTTTCACATAAACTTTTATTGACTGTCAGAACTGCTGCTAGACTCTGATCTGTTATAAGTAAGGTTATTGTTAATAGGTTTTCAGTTCTTTTCTCGGTACAGAAATGACTGTCTGTGGGTGGCACAGCGGGTAGCGTTGCCAGAGCGCAGTCCCAGCGTTCCTGATTCGATCCTGAACTCTGATTTCTGTCTATCGCATGTTTATCTGGGTTTTCTTGTCTTCTCTTACCTCCTAAATACAGGCCTGTTGGCTTGGTTACACCTAACTGCCCTTAGGTGTGAATGAGTTTGGGAAAGTGTGTGGCCTTGGTGTCCTGTCCAGGGTTGTGTATTCACTACTACACTGACCAGGACTACTCAAGATGGATGAACGATGAATTATTAGTTGTTCTGATTGCACATATGCTACAGAATCAGTAGCTGAATAATAAATGGGAAAACTCTGCACCTATTATCATGGGCATAATTAACATTACACTTGATACATATAGGAGTTCAGTTCAACAGAGAAGTGGCTTCATAGCTCCAAGTGTGAGAGCTGTTTCCACAAGAGGGTAGTGCTGTGCCTTTTATCGCTCTGGTGAACCTCTGTACTTCAGAATGGAAAGAAACTATGGAACACTAGGATGTCATCCACAATCCCATGAATTTATTAAAGTAATTACGTCATTTTTATGGATTAAAATGTGACTGAAACTTTTTCATTCTGAGAATAGCAAACTAAGCTAGAGCCGTTTTTCTTTTATTTTCTTTCTTCTTCCAGAGCAGGCTGAAGACAGAATAGAGACACTTGACACTTAGAGTTCGATCTGTTTCTCACAGTGCTGTTGTTGATAAGTCTAAAATTACCCAAGATGACATTCAGCTCCATAAAACACAAATCCCACCAGAAACACTCTCTTTCAGGTTCATAAAAGGCCTGACCTGAGAATATGAGTGACATGCCAATCAAAAACACGTATTTGTCACACCAAAATGAGAGTGTGAGTGACTTTTTATTCTGTTGCATTTAAACATTCCTTGATCTGCTCATCACTAAATGGGTCATTTACGGTGACAGGGTTCAATTCAGAAGACTTTATATTGCAACAAAGAGTCCCATTTACCTTCATTGTACAAATCTTTGCTCTTATCTGCTGTGCTTGTCAGTACGGGCCCAATCTGTGGTCGCATCAGTCAGAGATGCCGAACCGCACGTCCATCACCCGTACTGTTCTGTAGTCGTCACCCGTACCCCTGAGGCCAAGATAAAAATGCACCATGTGTGTTTAAAATATTTCAGTCTATGCCACATAACTGGGTATTTAACTCTCACACACAAACACACACACACACTATCCTGTGTTTCGACATAACAGCAGTCATGACTTGCCCTTCCACATGCTCACACTCACACGCCCTACCTTGTTCCTTAACGCTGTGTGGGCCAGGCTCATCTGAGCCGTTTCTATGACGACGGGACATGAGGAGCAGGCATCACCTCAGATACCTCAACCAGATAATCTCAACTCAGTTCACACACACACACACACACAAGTATCTCTGTGGGGTATTTTTTTTATTGACGCACATTACTACACCTAAATAATGCTGTGATTAAATCTGGAAATGAACCAAACATTACCCTCAGTGTACCCCAGGAAATCTTCTGCTTTAAAAGAAAAAGCTTTATAGGGGCCAGACACAATAGCTGAATTGTCACATAATCCAATCTTAATGGGGACACACAAGTACCTAAAAGTCTAGGGCATGCAAATAGTGAAATACGTCCATAAGAACAAAATAAATATTAAAAAATATACATATACCTAGGGTGTATATACAGCGTGATGCAGTGTCACCAGATAGCACATGGTATTTCCTGTTATAGTAGTTTTCAGGACAGTGATTTATATGTGATTGCAAGGGAAATCCTTTTTCGTGTTCATAATCCAAAAATTGTCATTTTTTGTTTATAATTTGAGTTAAATTCATAAATATGGCAACGAATTCTAATCATACAATAACAAGTATAAGTGTACATATTGTGCCTAAGTTGTACAAAAGCTTTTCTATAGTAAGATACATATACTGCAAATACTAGGAGAGAGAAAAGTGGATTAAGGAGTGGAAAATCAGAACAACAGGAATGTGGGACAAGCCCAATTTTCAAGCGTTATTTTATATTGTGTCTGTTTTGGCAGAAAGAGATTCGAGTGTGTGCTGGATTACGGGATTACAATCAGACTGGTCATGTGACATAAAGTGACCCTGCTTATTACCCAGATTATGCAGGAGCAGCCGAGGCAACCTCTTCTATCTCTTCTTCCATCCATCTATCCGTATGCGTGCTTCATACTTAGATAGTTCTCTACTATCTATCCGTCTGATATCTACTCACATTTACTACAAAAGCCTTCACACTCACCACCACCATCATCATCATCTCTCCAGATTCTGAAACTTGGTCCTGAGCCACGTTCTGGCATGGAGGTAAGCTTGACCTTCGAATCTTGCAACATCCTTTACCATCCTCCTCCTCCTCCTCCTCCTCCTCACAGGATCTGCAATAAACACCTTGCTCATATTGTGAGTTTAGACTGAGTGTGTCAACATGGTGTAAACACAACAAATAGCAAGTCATCCTGTCGCTTTGTGCGGAAAATGGAGAGCTTTGTAATAAAAGATTCGGAATGTGCAGTAAATTGGTGTCAGTCTAGTTCAAAGCTTTAAGTATGAGGTCGCGTTCGTTTTGTTTCCTTATAGAAGAGGAGGGAAGTGACCTAAAACTATCACTAACATCAACATAAGCGAGTCTAGCTGCCAAGTTTAAAATGGGCTGAGAAAAAGCATGACAGCTCACAGAGGCGATGTTTGGCCCACAGAGATCAAATCCTGTTCCCAATTCACATATCTTCCTCATTCAGCGTCTGCATTCGGTTCATTAGGTTTGCTGGCAGGAAAAGGCGCTGGCTCTATAACTGTTTCCTCATAGGACTTAAGCCTCTAGGCATACATTTAAAAAACTTACTTCAGCATAAAAACTTTGAGGATCGGTTCTGTGTGCCAAATTTAGCAATGTTTTACGGTTTTTAGCTTCAGTTCTCTGCTCCAAACTCTGAGGTTTAGGTTTTCCTTAGCCGTCCTTCAGTCAGAGTGGGATTTAGTGACTACATCCAGCAAGTGTTCGGAAGTGAGTGCTGATTTTTGACAGTAAGCATTTTACAGAGGTTTGCAAAATAGTGGCTGTGTTTGAAATCAAAGAAAATGTCCACATACCTTTCTAACATTGTGTACATCTGTGAATTCTCCTTTACTCAAAGCCAGTTGATATGGTCTAGAATTGTGGCATTAATGAAATGATAAATTCGATTTTAGAATAGAGTTTCCTCTGGATTCTCCAAAAAAGATTGCAGTAAGTGGATTGACTGTGCTAAACTGCCTCCATATTGCCTCTGCATGGTACGCTACAATGGACTTGCGTATCAATAAGGAACTCATATTTCATTTTCTCTGTCTGCATATGTATAAACATGATACAAATTCTGCCCGAATTCTTACAGATTGCACCTGAGATCAGGTTATAAGATCAGGTTATATTGTTGTGGCACAATCACAGCACTGTCACCTAAGAGCTGCAAGATCACTAGTTTGATCCTGGTCTTGGGTTACTGTCTGTTTTGCATGCTTTACCTGTGTACATGTTTCTTCTTGATTGTTAAGTATGTGTGTGTAGAGAGCCCTGAAGTACACTGGATACCTATCCAGGGTTTACTCTCATCTTGAACTCTGTGTTTCCGGGATAAACTCCAGATCCACTGTGATCCGAACCCGGATAGAGTGGCTTCTAAACATAAGCAATAATATAGGTGAGATTTTACAATAGGGAACATATTTTTATAGTAAAGCTGTTAAACCTGAACCAAGATGTTTAACCTTTTTACTAAATGTAGTATTTTTCCTATGGTTTTAGACACTTATTGAAAGAGCAGGAGACTTTTAGTTGGGGAATGAAGTTAATGTACCAAATAAAAGGATTAAATGCATGAATTCTCCACTAAACATGTACCAACTAGGATACAGTCCAATTTCCACTCTTCTCTATTGTGTATCCAAATGTACCCCACCTGCTGCAAAGTACAGAATTTGAGTGGCACATTGCTGCCCTCTGTCGCTAGCTTGTGAATCAACAGCAGGACATAAGTGGACATCTCTGACAAAGTCATTAGCTCTGAGCGTGGGCAGCAGTGATTAACCTCATTAGGGTGTTTTGCTCCATCTCCCTCGCATTAGAATTGGTTTGCTTTTAAACATTTCCGCAGGATGTTTTTGTTTTTTGAGAATTATGAGATCAAAATCCAGGTTAAAACTTCCCCAACTTTCAGATAAGACAGCATAAAATGTGCATACAGCATGCAGGTCACAGGGCTGTTTCATTCCTCTGCAGACAAAAGAAGATGCAGGCTGTCTGGACAAATAGGACAGGCAAACCTTTAAAATATGTATATTGCTCAGAGTAAACCATAGAATTACATTACAATGATTTTTAACAGTCAGGTCCCTATAAATAAATGGTATGGTATACCAGCTTTGTGTGTTTTTCTGCATATAGGGGAAAAATCCTTCCTATAGCTACCCAATGGACTGTCCCTCACCTGCCTTTTTACACCCCACACTGCACCATATTCCCCACAAGCAAAAAGTCAGGGTCCACTTAACCAGCCATCCCTCAATGAAGACATGCATCGAAACTCGTCTCTGTCAGGTGGTGAAATAACCTCCCCAGACAACTGAGTCACTGTTCTACTAATTTCCAACAAAGTTTTAACTTGTTAGACAATGAGATTTGGGATATATTTTGCTAGAGATTACAAAGCACTTATAAATCCCTGTGGATAGGCCATCTACTGAACGCTGTAAATGTAATGGTTGTTTTTCAAAAATCAAAATGTTTAAACTAAAAAAATAAGCACAAGCAGAACGTTTATAACCCTCTCTCTGTCTCAGGTGGCGCTGGAGGTGGAATGTGGATAAGGAGCTCAGTATCCTCCATGGATCATAAAAGATCCTCCAAACCCCTTCCCCTTCTCCTTCTGCTCCTCTTTGTCTCTTGTCTGTGTCTCGGAGGGCCAGCCCGCTCTCCTCTTCTGCCTGGTCAGCCCTTCTTGATTCTTTGGGCCGTACCAAACAAGGATTGTCTTGGTCGCCCTGACCTGGCAGCTTTTGGGATGGAGTGGGAGGGACGTGTGGCTGAATTTTATGAGGACTCACTGGGACTGTACCCATATTTCAGTGCAGATGGACAGGCTGTGAATGGTGGCCTGCCCCAGCACACCAGCCTGGAGCGCCACCTTCGGAAAGTGGAAGGAGACCTCACAGCAACTTTGCCACAGGCTGGGGCGCCTGGCCTCGGGGTGCTGAGGTGGAAGGAGTGGGAGCCACAGTGGAGAAGAAATCGTGGGACTCGGCAGAGGTATTCGGACACATCGCGAGCATTGCTTCGAGGTTTTTTCCCAAGCTGGAGTGCGGATGAAGTGGAGAAATGGGCTCAGGTGAAACCGCTACCACAAATAAAAACACACAGGGCTACATCTTGTGGCCATATTTATCATTAAAATGGTGTACCCAATTTGTCTTAAGCAGAATGTCGACATACTGATGTCATTTCCTGCCAGGTGGACTTTGAAGCAGCAGCCCAATTCATTCTCGTGGAGACCCTGAGGGAGCTAAAGAGGCTCCGCCCACAGAGACTATGGGGCGTGGCTCCGTACCCAAGCTGCTACAACTCTGATCCCACTCAGATGCTGCTAGCTAATTATACGGGCCGCTGCCCTGCTGCAGAGATGGCACTAAACGATGAACTCATGTGGTTATGGAAGCAAAGTGATGCACTTTACCCGATCCTTGCACTGGAGAAACTCCCTGAAGGAACCAAGGGTGCATGGCTGTATGCATCCAATCAGATCAGAGAGGCATTAAGAGTGGCCGCTCTAGCAGGGACAACGTCTGAACTTCCTGTTTTTCCACTGGTCAAGAGTATATACACCTCCTCCAGTAGCTTTCTCTCTGAGGTAATAATTGAATTGGGAGTTAATTCGTGTGATATTTATTTCAATGTTAATGGGTTCTTAATTTGTGGGTGTTCATATGGTAGATAGGACTGTTTTCAAATTGTGTGTGTTTGGGGAAAGTCCACTGTGTACATAACTGCATGCACTGTGTATGTGTGCCAGGCTAATTTGGTGAATACTGTAGGAGAGAGTGCTGCTATGGGTGCAGCAGGAGTCATTATCTGGGACAGATTCCTTACTACTAAAACACAGGTATTCATCCACCCATTAGTCCAGGCCATGTACTCATCTATCCACCCATCCATTCATCCATCAGCCCAATTCTCCATCTACTTTCCTACAATCCATCCATTTACCCATTTATCAGTCCAGCTTACATTAATTTATGCATTCATCCCCCCCAAAATCCACCCATCCACCAGGGAGTCTCAACTACAGGCTGAAATTGCCTAGCAAAGCTTTAATGATCCTTTAATTTATTCTAGCAGCATTATAAAGCAAATTTAGCTTAACATCACTATAAGTATACATTTCATATTGCTTGAGTGTTTTTGCTTAGTGTATCTATCCACATCAGTTAAAGGAATTCCTTGGTGAATAAAATTTCCCATGTACACCAAATGTCCCTAAATGATCAGCCATAAAATTTCAATTTGTTCATCCAGTTTGTTTTTTATTAGATTTGTATTTTCTAGTGTTGCATCCTCTCACAGTTAGCACCTTCACAAATGTAAGCTCATAACAGTGGGCTTTTGCCTACACCATTATACTAATATGTTTAACCCAGTTCATATATGCATGTCTTCTGTCCACCAGAGGTTATGCTCTGATCTGACCTCATACGTGCGAGAGGTCCTTGGCCCCTATGCTGTCAACGTAACCACGGCTGCACATCTTTGCAGCACGTCACTTTGCAAGGGCCTTGGCCGCTGTGTACGCAAGAAACCGGAAGATCCTGTGTACCTGCACCTCCCACCTGCCCATTTCCTGCTGCAGCGCCAAGGAGCAGAAGGCATCAGAGCAACGGGGCAACTTCCCCCGAGTTACCTTGATGGGTGGAGACAGGACTTTCACTGCCACTGGTTTGAGGCACTGGAAGGAGCAGCTGCTGATCAGGAGTCAGTTGAGAATGGTGGTCAAAGGTCATTGCCCACAGTAAAGCCACCCAATATAGTTGTTCATACTGTGGGGGCAGTAAGTCAGAATCAAGGGAATGAGAAGACACTTGGGCAAAGTGAGGAGGCAGTGGCTCCCATGACGCCTGCTGGACAAGAACCAGCAAAAAGTGTCTGCCCCGCCCACTTTGTGACCATCATTCTTCTCTGCTTTCTGTCATTCTTCAGTCTTACAAATTTCTAAATCTGTGTTTCTGACAGACGGGGCATACAAAAGGAACTGATGATAGCAAAACTATTTTTACTAATGACAAAAATAAAAATAAGAGAAATCAACATTGCCTAATGGTAGCAGAGATGTAACTGTAAGAAGGTGAACTGGATACACACCACAGTCAGGTCAAAGTAGTGAACATGGTTCAACCTGAGTCCATTTAGTTTGAGATTCATCAGTGTTTTGACATTTTTCCCCTCATAATTTAGCCATTATATACTCACACCACTAGCTAGTTCTCCCATATCACATGACAGCTACTAATCTAGGAACATGAGGGCTAACGTGCATCCTCTGAGATGCAAGAACCCCCCCCAACCCTTTTTTTCATACTCCATAGAGGTGACAGCACTTACAGCACAACAATGGCTGCCTTTTTCTGTATGTTTGAGAAAAGCCATCCTTTCCACTCAAAGTAAGGGCCAATTATGCGGTCTTGGACTCCCTAGCCAGCTATGACATAATCAGCAACACAAACTTTGACCTTTAAGAAGACATGCTTGCTGAGAAATCATGTGCGTTTTAGACAGAACACAGACACAAATGCAGGCATGCACTGAAAAGCTTAAACAATTCTTATTGTTCTGCTCAGTGAGCAGGAAGTAATGGCCATTTCAAACCAGTTTTTGTAAGATATTAATATGGGCTTGTAGATATTAAATTGATTTATGGCCCCTTTTGGAAAAAAATGAGAAATATTAAAAGATAATTTAGATGGTGATTATTTTCCAGAAGAATTGCTCTAGCAGTTGTAGTAACGTCAATATAAAGTCTTTTTTTATACAATGCAGGTAGAATCATCACAGTAACATTAATTATGTCGGTAATTAACATTTTCCGCAGGCATGTCACTATGATAATATAAAATAAAGGTTCACTATATTAGACTCACACCACATATCTAATATTTCTGAAGTCATCTACTTAGATAATGAGTGTGATACACCTTCACGTCTTGGAGATTTGCCCTAAAATATTAAAAAAGACATTTTCCTGGACAGGATTGGAATTCTGCCTGAAGTAGGCAGAATAATTAGGCATTATATCAAAAAAACAAAAACAAAATAATGAGTTACTAAGTTGTCTGAAGGCCTGAATGAAATTAATTTACGCTGTGGATAAGTGATTTTTGTGTTGTGTTTAGGCAGCTTCAAAGACCTGGAAAATCCTTAAATTATAGGATGTGGAAATGGAAATTCAACTCATTAGCAGAGAACAAAAAACACTGGACCAAAAAAAAAATCACTATTAAGAAAAATATTATTAAGCAAAAGATTTTAAAGCAGCACATCTCTGAAGACAAAAGACAGATTAGCTACAGAAGCCTGGACACCGGTTTATAATGAATTTAGCGCTGATGAGCAGCACATTATTTAAAAACCTTCATCATTATTTCTTCTTTTGTAGAAGCATTTGAATCACACTGCACTTATTACTGAATACAGATGTTATTAAAGAACATTAAGCTAAGACCAAATAAAGTTACTGACTAGTTAGATGAGAGTCACCAAACTTTAGAGAACATTCCAAATAATGGCCGGAAAAGAGTGACACTGTGTATAAAAATGCTTCAAATATACATACATCAAATATACACAGCTCAGGCATAACATTATGACCACCTGCCTAATATTGTACTGGTCCCCCTTTTGCTGCAAAAACAGCCCTGACCCGTCAAGGCATGGACTCCCTGAAGATGTGCTGTGGAAACCAAGATGTGGGACTTAAAGGACTTACAGGACTTTAAAGAATACTTTTGATAGATACTGACCACTACAGACAAGAGCTGCAGTTTTGGAGATGCTCTGATCCAGTCGCCTAGCCATCACAATTTTGCCCTTTGTCAAACTCGCTCAAATCTTTACGCTTGCCCATTTTTCCTGCGTCTAACACATCAACTTTGAGGACAAAATGTTCACTTGCTGCCTAATATATCCCACCCACTAACAGGTGAGGAGATAATCAGTGTTATTCACTTCACCTGTCAGTGCTCATAATGTTATGCCTGATCGGTGTAATTCTAATAGAGCCTTGGTGCAAATATGAATCTTCTTGTAGTGCATGTGTCTAGGGGTTGGTGGCTGTAAACATGCTCTGAGCATTATGACTGTCATCAAACAAAATCCCAGCATGCCTTCCTCTTTAAAACTAAGCATCCAGAGACAGGTGTAGTAACTCATGAGTTGCGACTTTCTAAAGGGTTTAGTAGCGCACACACACACTGTATAATAATTGCGAACAAGTTCTCATATTTCTTCCACTCATCTGAATCTGGTGCAGGAGGACATTTGGGGATATGGCATCCATGTAAACAGTCTGTGTCTCTAGGGAAATTTCCATATTCATAGACATTTGTAGCTTGTGCATCAGGGGACCAGCATTTTATTTATTTATTTATTTATTTTTACACAATTTACCACTTCATGATGAAAAACTTTCAAGTCATGAGCAATTGGGGACAAGGTCATATAAGTTTTTTCTCTGTGGCTCAAAGATGAGAGCTTGTGCACCAAAAGATTACATTTGCAAGCATAAAAGCATGATCATAAATGATGTAGAGTCATTTGTGTCTGCTGTTGTCTCTTCATATTCACTGATGGAATCCAAATAATCCATTTCTCATCTTTAACAGCATTAAACCGAAACTGAACCTTTAGTTTAAACTCCTGTATTTTCTTCAACTAACTTGTAATCATTTCATTTTTTAACTCTAGGCTGAGCTGAAGTGTGGTTTTCAGTTATATAATGTGTAATTCCAGTTTAATCTATGGATAGATCTAGGAACCTGACCTACACGTCATACTGGATGGCATAATAAAGAAACTCTGCATGCCCTTCCGTAGTATATGGAAATCTGCTTGGAAAAATGACCTTGCTTAACTTAGGCTTTGGCTGCAATGCAGATTCCAGCTAAATGAAAGTCATGTGATCACACGATAACGGTCATGGGTCATAAAATCCCATCTGTGCAAGATACACAAGGGCAATGCTCTGTGAAGGAAAACAAGTTTCGGCATGATTTCAGAAAGTTATGGGAGACAAAGACATCCCTAAAGGTGTTTGTGTAAACATATATCACATCCCTGAAGCGTCCATTTTCATGCACACTTACACACACACACACACACACACACCTATACCTCTCTCAAAGAATTTCACTTAAAGACCAAAAGGGTTTATTGAACAAGGGGAAAAATTGTAGGCGCTGTTAGAATTGAATGGTCCTTAGTTCTTCCTTATATGTGTAACTGTTCTTGTTAAAACCTTTACGACATGATCAAGAAGTACGTGTAAAGACACACTTGTGTATGACCGACGTCTCCTCTTTGACGCATGCACACGTACGGTATGTGAGCTAGTGTAAAACCCCTATCTGTTGGATGATGGATGATAAGTGCATCATCAGACTTACAGAATGCCGTAGAGCTGGTCAGCCACTCCTGTCACCTCTATCAGTCCATCTGTCCAAGCTGTCCAAACTAACCTCTAATCTCATGTTTAGTCTTCATCTTATCCTTAATCTGGGACAGACACACAGATCTAGCCATGTTTACAGCCAATCTGAACCATCTGCCACACCATGACAAAACAGCTTGAAATGATACTGAACAATAGTAAACAATGAACAGTGGTTAAAAGCTGAAAGACATTCTCTCTCTCTCTCTCTGAGGCAAAACATTATAATGGTGCACTATAAAGTGTCACGTTTAATTACAGACACTCAGGAAGTGAACTGGGGGAAAGTAAGTGGATGATCAACAGTGCTGTCGGCTCCAATATGTAAGAAACACAGTGATGCTTTCGAATTTAAACTCTTAATAACAAGTTTGCTTCCACAGGGAGTCTGTGGTCTAGAATATGAATTTGCTCACACACACACACACACACACACGCAAAGTCATCTCTAATTAAGACATTATAATGCAGAGCAGCCTGTGAGGAATGTGCTGTGTATACAGAGCTCTCACCTGAAACACACCATGGGCGTTCGGCCTGTATTGTCTCACTTTGCTGTCTCACTGCCGTTTGAGCTGCAGCACTTGCATGCCACCTGACCAAGGCTAGACACACAGTGGGCCCTTATTTATCAAACAAAAGGATTTGTAAATCGTTTGCAAGAGCATTTTACACAAGAAGGATGTGTTCATGGAAATCCAGCTTCATATATCCTTGAGATTAGTGAGAATTTATATATTAGGAGACTTACTAATGAAGACAGTGATTGGTTGGTGTATGTGACATATACGTCAATTTTCTATACAGATCATCAAGTCTTACTTAAATGGCACCCTGTAAAAGGAGAAAGAGTTAATGTCTTAAGCTGACATTACTTCAAGATTTTATGTCTGCTCCTTGCCTCCTCTTATTTGGGCTTAGGTACTGGTTTTCTTGTGGATTACTGACGCCGTCTTATATTGATTCTTGGACTGTTTTGGTAATAAACCTCTTATATACACTACCAATCAAAAGTTTGGACACACCTATTAATTCAGTGTTTTTTGTTTAGGGATTTATTTTCTACATTCTAGAACAATACTGGAGATTTCAAATCTGTGAAATAACACACATGGACTTATGTCCATATGTAATGACAACAAACAACAGTCAGTTGTTATATTTAGACACGAAGGTCAGATGTTCTGGAATAGTTCTTGCAAGAACAGTATTGTCAAGTGCATTTGCAAAACCCATCAAGCACCATGATGAAACTGGCTCACATGAAGACCATCCCAGTAAAGCAAGACCAAAACTTACCTCTGCTGCAGAGGAGAAGTTCATTTAGAGTTACCAGCCTCAGAAATCTCCAATTAACAGCACCTCAGATTAGAGCCGTTATGACGGCTTTACAGAGCATCAGTAGCAGACATATCTCAATATCAACTGTTCAAACGAGATTATTGTGTATTTCGGCCGCCTTCAGCATTGTTTTACAATGTAGGAAGAAATAAACATCAGGAAAGACCATGGAATTAGAAGGTGTGTCCAAACTTTTGACTGGTAGTGTATGTATTGACACAACTTTCAGTTGCCATTACGAAAGCATTTAGAAACATCAGCACTAATGTTTGGGTTTCAACATATGGTGGCGCTACACTGCTTTATTCATTCATTTTCAATATCTATTTTAGTTTGGGTCATAGAACCTTTCCCAACTTCACTGGCAAAAAGCAGAAATCCACCCTGTAGTAAACAGGGCTATAGTTTTATGTGAACTCAATATTTTTCTGTTTTTTAGAGGTTAGCTAAGCTGGTTTGGTTGAGCCAGCTGCATGAGCAAAATGGTCCAGTTGTGTCCACATCTGACCACATCACATGATTCTGACTGTAGTTCCCATGATACTTGCTCTTTCTTGCAACTCTTCCCAACAACTTCTTGTTATGGAGGTGGAGTTTTGTATCTAATTTTAAAACTAGGCAACTTAAATTATGAATTTTGCTGCATATTGCATTTAAGAATAAAAAAAAAAAAAACCATAACACACCATTATCCTCACTGTGCACATGGGAAGTGTGCTTATGTGTCAGTGTCCTGGTAAAAAAGAATGAATCAAATGTCAACAAATCTCTCTCGCTCTCTCTCTCTATATATATATAAAATGTATGTATGTATGTAGGTAAAAAAATAAGGGAAAAAAATGAGACCACTGTAATTTACTCCTAAATCAGCATCTCTCCGAGTATGACCAGCATTCCATGCCAGTCTTTGTTAAATTTCTACACAAGCACACCTCATTCTGCTTAATGAGGTACTGTTTTGCTGATCACCTGAATCCAATCCTATTTAATGGGGAAAAGCCCTGCTGTAATCAACACTCTCCTTTTGCAATGTGACCAGTTGGATGGTAAAAAATGCTAGAAGTCTTTCAAAGGTAGTTGGAAATTTAAAAATAACCACTGAACATGCCAAAAACAGTGAAAAGAAAGGTTTTGAGTAATGAAAAAAGGCTCAATCCTTGCTTTACTGACACAAGGATTCAGTAAGTGTCAAGTTGCTTCTATCCTTAATATTTCAAAGACGGCAGTTCACAAAACGAGACCAAGCAACAGACACTAGAAACAACAAAGCTACAGCCTGGAAGAGGCTGAAAACGGGTCAATAACAAGTGAGATGACCGCAAACTTATTCGAATGTCAATCAAGAACCGTAGGCTGACCTCAACTGAGACTGGGGTGAAGTGCACGGCAAGAACGGTTCGAAACAGGCTTCTACACGCAGGGCTGAAGTTATACAACGCCAGAAAAAAGCCCTTCATCAGTGAAAAGCAAAGAAGAGCCAGGCTGAAATTTGCAAAAGACCACAGGAATTGGACTGTAGTGGACTGGAGTAAGGTAATCTTTTCTGATGAGTCCAATTTTCAGCTTTGCATGACACTTGGTTGTGTTATGGTTAGACGGAGAGCTGGAGAGGCCTATGACCCAGTGTCTTGTACCAACTGTAAAATATGGGGGAGGGTCAGTGATCTGGGGGTGCTTCAGCAAGGCTGGAATTGGACAGATTTGTCTTTGTGAAGGGAGCATGAATCAAGCCAAGTACTTGGTTGTTCTAGAAGAACATTTCTGCTAAGACAATGTTCCCCAACTCAGTGGATTGGATTTTCCAACAGGACAATGCACCATGCCATACAGCCAGAGCAATCAATCAGAGTCTGAATGGAGGATCACCAGATCAAGACCCTGTCATGGCCAGCCCAATCTCCAGATTTGAACCCATTGAAAACCTCTGGAATGTCATCAAGAGGGAGATGGATGGTCACAAACCATCAAGCAAAGCTGAGCTGTTTGCTTTTCCGCAAAAAGAGTGGTATAAAGTTCCCCAACAGCAATGTGAAAAATTGGTGGAGAGCATGGAGCCAAAACGCATGCAGATCAGGGGTTATTCCACCAAATACTGATCTCTTAATGTTATTTAGCCAAAGCATTAACACAGTTTGTTTACAAATGATTTGCATTTTGTTTTATTTGAGTTATTAAAGCTCTGCAAATACTGCATGATCTTGGGTTATTTTGATGTGTCGTCATTTCCTTTAATTATACACTCTAAATAACAATAGTTATATTTTGAATTTAGGAGAAATATTGTCAGCAGTTCACAAAAAAATGAAACAAAACTGTTCATCTCACCAATACATGCACCTGTAAGAAACATAAGAAACTGATCATTTTGCAGTGGTCAGAGAGTGGTTCCAGAGCTGTATATATATATATATGGATCAGAGCATCTCCAAAACTGCAGCTCTTGTGGGGTGTTCCCAGTCTGCAGTGGTCAGTATTTATCAAAAGTGGTCCAAGGAAGGAACAGTGGTGAACTGGCGACAGGGTCATGGGAGGCCAAGCCTCACTGATGCACGTGGGGAGTGAAGGCTGGACCGTGTGATAGGATGCACTGTTGCTCAAATTGCTGAAGACGTTAAAGCTGGTTCTGATAGAAAGGGGTCAGAATACAAGCTGTTTTGGTAGCAAAAGTGGGACCAACACAATATTAGGCAGGTAGTCATAATGTTCTGCCTGGTCAGTGTATGTATGTATGTACAAAAAAGGTTGGCTTTTACAAAAACAGTTACAGCCTAGGAGTCATTATGGAAACAGAACATGATTTACAACAGTTTCCTATTAAAAAGTACACCCTGAAATTTATCTGCTGATAAATTTATATTCTCCAGGTCTGTTTACCTATATATTTTCAAGCATCAATTATGTACTTATTCAGCTTCTTATACAAAGTGCTGAAGCACTTGCTTGAGACTACCAAAAGTATGACGCATAATTCTGGATAATTCTAGTAAATTTATTGTTAATATTGCATTCTTTAAAACATACACATATGCCGGACAGTTTAATAAATTGGCGCGTTGGAAGCAGACACAGAACGAGACGGACAAGGGCTGGAGGTTGGGGACTGTCCCGGATTCCTCTTCATTCCTGCTGTCCATTTTTTTTTTTAAAAAACTCATTTTACTCACATGCCCTTCTTCAGTCCGAGTATTCGTTTAAAAACGACAGCACGCTTAGCTTCCGTGCCAATGTCCCTCATGACTGTCACCGTGGCAACACAAAGTCCAAAGCTTTCAGGATGATTAACAGGTCACACGTGTTAGAATTGATCAGTGGTCATGGTGGAAACAGGGGATACATAGCATCCAATCTGTAGACATACAAACACCCAGTGGGAGAAGAATACAAACAGAAAATGGCTTAGAGAACATGTTTCCATAGAGAGAAATACAGATGTGACACATCTGACCTAATTTGAGGACATCAGTACCATCGGCAACTCGTCTCTTAAAACACACACGCACACAGACACACACTATAAATAATCCCAGTACCATGTGTTCAGATGGTGAGAAGAAGAGAGAGAGAGAGAGAGAGAGAGAAAGAAAGACAGAGTGACAGAGAGAGCCTTCTCATGGACGGTGTGAGCTCACAGACTAGAGTCCATTTCTCTTTTCAATCATTCTAATGGGTGGAGCCACAACAATAGGATCATCACCATAGGGTAGGAGCGCAGCGCTCACAGAGCGTTTCTAGGAGACATGATCGTTAGCAAAGTGATTCGGTCGCATGATAATTAGCAGAGGGTGGAGTTGTTGCAGAGCATCTCCTGGAGCTACGGGGCGTAGTGATGCTCATGTATATTACTTGCAGATGGCTTCCAGAGCATCCAGCGTACGTTTGATGTCTCTGATTTGAGCCGCGAGCGTCTGGATGGGCTGCATGGAGCGATCCAGTTCCTCACAACGTGCCATCAGTGTGTACATTCCCTGCATACACAGGTGCAAAAAAGTATTTCATGAACAAAAATAACAAACCAGATAAGTAATAAATAGGAGATATATAAAGATGTCCCATACCTTTATGCTCATATCTACCGACTCCCCTAAACTGTCCACAGAGTCTCGGTATGTTTGAATATATCCCACACTCAATGCGGTCATCTATATAAAGAGAAAGAAAGGGTTAACCGCTTGCAATTACTATAAGAAGCTGACTTAATGTTGGGGGAAAAATTAGGGTTGAAAAGGGAGAACATTCAAATATGATAGCTTTCTAATAACAGTGCTATTCCAGTACTGGCTATTTAACAATACACAATATAGTGTAAGCAAAAACAACTAAAGAAGAATATTTACAGCTGCTATAACGTAAGCGATAACAGGAACTAACTTGGCTCACTGATATGCCACAATAGTAAAAAAATGTTAAATCATAAATCATGTCATTCTTTTTATTTATAAAAATATAACTGCTGGCTAATTGATTTGGTATAAAAGGAATAAAAAAGTCTGCTATAGAAAAACGGATGAAATAAAGCGAAGACTGTGAGCCAGGCCTTCTTGTCCAGCATCAGTGTCTGACCTCACAAATGCGCTTCTAGAAGAATGGTCAAAAAATTCTCTTAAAACACACTCCTTGTGGAAAGTCTTCCCAGAAGAGTTGAAGCTGTTATAGCTGCAAAGGGTAGGCCAACTCCATATTACATTCATGTGCATGTAAAGGCAGATGTCCCAAAACGTTTGCCAATACAGTGTATGTAATGGATTTGGGAAAAAGAAAACAAGCAGAGAGTAGAAAGGGTGAAGCTGTGAGGAACACTGCGATTTGAGCTGAGAAGCAAGACAGAGAAACATTCATGGTGATTGTGTGGGAAGGACTTCAAAAAATTCACAGCCCATGCCACCGAACAATCTGCCTCCCACTATGGCCAGTTTCATCCTACAGAGCACCAGTAGTTCATAGCAGACCTTAGAGTTTGAGCGGAGGGAATAAGAATGCTCAGAAAGTAGAAGGGGAGCATGCAGTGCTTTAAAATAACATGAATGACACAGGCAGCTGGGGTGACTGCGCTTCCATCAGGGTTTTGAAGCTAGATTTCAGTTTTATAACCTTACATTTTTAAATAGCAGAGACAGTTAATGATGTGGTCAGCCTGATATTAATAACCGATCTGAGGACCACTAAATTATCTCAGCAAAGTGGAGAATATGATAAAGTGAAGCAAAAGCTTAATCTTAAGGGACTGCTTGTGTAATAGAGGGAATTAAGGATTTATGCTCATCATAGATGCAGAACGAAGTCTCCCATAGAGATAAGATTTAAATTATGCGAGAGTAGTGTCTGACATTCCAATGACAAAGAGACAACTGATAAGAATGAGTCATTGTGTCAAAGGCTGCAATAAAGGCATAAAGGTCAGCAGAGGGACAATCACTACTGATTTTTACACAAGCTGTCTCAGAATGGAAATCAGACTGGTAAGGTAAAGAGCAGCAAAGTAATTCTAGCACTCTTAGAAGCAGGATAAAAACGATAATTATTTTAGATATTTTTTAGATATTAGATCACTGAGAATCAATCTGAAGTTTCTAACAGAACTAATAAAGAGACTTATTGATGGAGTAAGAGATACGACATGAGATAACGGATGATGGCATGAGACAGAAGAAATGTTCATAGCTGAGTATTCAACATCTAAGGAAGAATAAAAAAAATCAGGTGTTGAGATTACTGCAGATAAAAGAGCACTTAGTGTACTTTAACAAAAGGTTGCCATAGGTCTTGCTGTAAATAGTGCTCGAAACGCCTACCTGCAGATTTAATGGCCAAAAGTTCACAGGTAAACCAAGGAAAGGTGTCAACAGAGTCTTAAGAACAGGGCAGAACAACAGGATTTGTGAGATTAGTGATGTCACTAATGAAGGCAGACTGTAGTGTAGCCCAGAATGTGGAAGAATCAACAGATGGTTGTTTGTGGGATGCTAGACCGTGTAGGACATGATTACTAACTGATTACAGATTAGTATGTGATGGATCAAACATACTTTTTTATACAATATTTGAACATAGGAATAAATGTGTCATATGCCAGCTTAGATAGGTATATACCAGTATCACGGCCCAACTAGGTGGCATGAAAGAAGTCTGACAGGCAAGAGCTGTAAGCCGATCAAGAGAGTGGGAAAGATGGAGAGGAAAAAGGAAAAGCAAGAAAATGACAGAGTGAAACGGTCTAATATAATCAAATTAGAGGAAAATGCATTTATGGCTTGTTTCATGCAGAACAGATAACGGTTCTCTAATTTGGTGGGAAGCTAGTGAATGATAATCATCTGATACATCCTCGCTGAAGAATTTGTATCGTTGCCCAGTTGCAAATTTGTTTCAGCTAAAGAGATGATGCTGGCAGGATTGTGGTTATGTGTATTTTTATACTTGGTCCAGCAGTGTGTGTCTAAACAGCCAGATTATTCTCTATGCTGTATTTCTTTTAGAGTTAGTGAGTAAGTAATAATCAGCACATGTAACAAACATGCTCTAATTTAAGTTCTACTTGTATAACATCATAATGAAAGTAGACTATATATATATAACGTCAGAGTTGCACACACTTAGACCACATCCCAACCTGCTACTAAATAGTAGTACTAAATAGTATGTCAGTAGCATGTTGTTGGTGCAATTACTATTTAGGAATCCTCTTTAGTGCACATTATGTCTTAAATCTATACTTGGTGCAAGTACTGATAATATCTCATGAAGGTAGGGTGATTGTTTATGTTTTAGTGTGCTACAGCTTACATTCTGGATGGTTCCATTCAGGCTGCGAAGCATCATCTCCACGCTGTGTGCAACCTCCTGTGTGTGTTTGTGCAGATCCAGCAGCACACTGGGATCTATGGGTGGGATGTCAGCTGGCCGACGCAACGAACCACGACCTCGCACCACTGGGCCGGAGCAGTCAGCTGCACACAACACACACACCAAATATTGACTGATCAGTCACACAAAATAGTGGTCAGAATGTTGAATCAGTAAGGAATTCATGAGAAATAGAATGGAAAAGGGACTGCCATACACTCACAGTCGGTGTCAAGGCTGGGGCGTGAACTCATTTTGATTTTCTGCTCCAAGTTCTTGGTGATGAAGTGGGTGAGATCGCCGTCATGGCTCACTGTGCCTTCCAGTTCCAGAGCACTAGAGATAGTAGCCCTGCGGCCCTCGCCTGCCACGGCCCGAACGCCACCTCCACACGCCTCACTGATTCCATCCAGACTCTTACTGTCCTGCATTCCTCGCACCACCCTCTCCCGTCCAGGAGCAGAACGCACCCGTACCTCTGCCATCACGTGAGCCGGCCGTGGCCAATCTTCAGGTGCTGGCAGCACGGGAGGAGGGACTGAGCTCGAGGGAGGAGCTGGGACCAAAGGCGGGGCCTGGTCAGGGGGCGTGGAAGCAGACGAATGGCCACCATCGTAAGAATTACAGTTGACTGGCTCTGTAATTGTGGTTTGCGAAGTGATGGAGTCTTCAGTGCTCTCTTTTACTGGCTGAGAAAATAATAAAGTTTAAATGCACAGAACATTTCATATTCCCAGCCTGACTCATGTCTTGTCCCTCCACAACATAACATAATGATACAAAACATACCCCAATATACACTTATATTGGCAAATGTTTTGGGACACCTCTCCAAACTATTGATCTGGTGTTGTTTTTCAGGAGTTGGACGTGGCTCAATGAATTAGAGTGGAGACTGCGAGCCAGGCCAAAACTGGGACGTCTGCCTTTACATGCACATGAATGTAATATGGAGTTGGCCCACCCTTCGCAGCTATAACAGCTTCAACTCTTCTGGGAAGGCTTTCCACAAGGTTTAGGAATGTGTTTATGGAATTTTTGACCATTCCTCTAGAAGCACATTCATGAGGTCAGTTCACTAATGTTGGATAAGAAGGCCTGACTTGCAGTGTCCACTCTAATTCATCCCAAAGGTGTTCTATCGGGTTGAGGTCAGGAAGTTCCTCCACACCAAACTCACTCATCCATGTCTTTATGGACCTTGCTTTGTTCACTGGTGTGCAGTCATGTTGGAACAGGAAGGGGTCATCCCCAAACTGTTCTCACAAAGTTGGGAGCATGAAATTGTCCAAATTGTCTTGGTATGCTGAAGCATTCACTGCAATTAAGGGGCCAAGCCCAACACCTGAATTCAATGATTTGGAGGGGTGTCCCAAAACTTTTGGCAACGTAGTGTAGATTTCATGATAAGATACCTTCACAAAACGATTTTAACACAAATAAAAGTCGATTAGGATTCATAAGATGTAACCTTTCCCTATTAGAAATATTATTTAATTCTTTTTAAGTGTTATAAATGTATGTCATGGCAACATTATTAATATGCCTGTGCCTTAAATGAATAAGCAACATAAATTTATGTCATCAGCTACTGCTTTCTGATGTCCACCTCAAACACATAAATGAGGCACATTTACCAATTAAATTGTACAAATCGAGTAAGAATTTTTGTCTCATCCCAACTAAATTAGATTCTGGTTATGCCACTGCCAGCACAACACACTTCTTCACGCTTCACCCTGAATGCTTTTCGGACATGAGCGTGACTTTACATCAAGCTCAGCACACAGGTGTTGTTTTTAACCTTTATCTCAGGCCACAGTCAAGCCATCTGTGGTAGAAACTCAACTGCATGTGCTGATATAGATTGAGGTTCACAGAGGCCAAAAAGCAAACAAGGCTTTGTTTTACCTTTTGCCATAACACTTTTTTTCTGATTAGTAACCTTGTTGACTGTTAAGCAAGTGTGCATCGAGGCAGCGAGGTTCACAGTCACATTTTGTCCTCACTTCCTCTGGCGCTGCTGCCTAGTGTGCAAGAATAAATAGCGTTCATAGCGAATATTAAAGGGTTCATATCTCCATATACCTTAAAGAAGCAAAATTTGTCTCACTGATATTTTATATTGAGATATTAAAGAAATGGATTTCTGTCTGATGCCAAGAAATTCTAGTTGTACTTCTGTTTTTTTTCCAAGTCAGCATCGTCATGGTCATTAGAGGACTTTAATGCCATAGTGCTTCCTAAACAGAATTATAAGCATTGTTGTATTGGCACTTTAAAAGTATAGAACATTTATAAGATTGGTGTGTTTTGTTTTAGTGTTTCTGAGTTAGTTTTGGGCCTACAATGGCAAAAGATAACACTTTAGAGATACATGTTTTTCTTTTAACCTCAACAAATAGACCTCTGATCTCTGACAGGTGTTAGGATTGGTCAGGATTTATTTTGATTCACTGGCTTTAAAAAAAAAAAAACAAACCTGGTTGGCTTTTTAAATAGGGTCACATTTAGTAGACCCATTTAGCTAAATTCTCACCTGCACAATAACATCTGCTGTCTGCTGACTCTCCTCACTGATTTCCACTTCCTCATCTCTTTCATCATTCTGGCATGTGACCTCCTCCTCCTCTGCTCCTCCACCCCCATCGTTTTTGTGTGTGTGTGGCGTGTTGATGGTTTCCATGTACGGACTGTCTTTGGTTACTGGTTGTGAGTGAGGTGTGTGTTTGTCTGTGTGTGTGGGGCCATCTTCGCAAGTATGTGTGTTGGGGTGAGGCGCTGAGTTTGTGTGTATCTGTCTGCATGCAGGGTCCATGCTGTGGGCTAGGTGTGTGCGAGTCTCAGGAGTTCCTTCCTGTTCGTCTTGCTCCGGGCAAGCTACTCCATCCTGACACGGCTGCAGCTGAGAGGCGGAGCCATTAGCGGCTGTCCAACTGCAGGCTTCTGGAGAGTAAGGAGTGTCCATCTCATCGTTCTCCTCCTGCTCACTGTAGCCAATCCCAGAGGAGTGGCTCATCCCTCAACCTGCTACATAAGAAAAAAAAAAGTTATCAGATGGCTATGATCGTAAACTCCATCTCTCTATCTCCGGAGTCAGTTTACTTTTGCACGTCCACATTATCATCGCGTCTTCCTTGATAGGATGTTCGGAACAAACGTATGAAAACAATTCTTATCTCACTTATGTACACTGCAAGAAACGTGAAACAAGCAAACGCTTTGTCTATGGAGAGTCGCCAGTGTTAAAAGTACACCTAGCTTGAATCTACCTCCTCTAGGAATTTTTCTTTTTAAGTCAGTACTACCATACATGCAAACAATTACATCCACACAGTATGTCAGCCCCATCTACCCCATTACTAGTAATATTTGGGTAGTAAACAACTCACAGCACACTGATGGCAGCAAGTATATTTCCATCCAAGTGGTTATTTGCAAAAATTGTGAATAAAGCCCGGTTTCAATCCTATATTTTTTTTAAGAGAACAACTGTCTCTTAGAGGCACATTTTATTTATTTATTTAGTAACTTTTCTGAGCCTGTGATCCAATCACATGATTAATTACTATTTTTGCACTCATTTGATCCACCTCAAATGAGTGCAGAATTTTTCTACGCACATTTCGGACATTTTACTCGCATCTGTTGCGCCCATCCAATCTCTTTATGCGATATGCCAAATTAACATATGGATGGAAACACAGCTAGTGAAAGGGTAGTGTGTGTGCAGCACTGGCATGAGAATATCAGGTGGAAATGTGGTGCTGGGATTTTGTATGATTATAAAGACTATGGCTTTATAAGACTGACTATGTACAGTGTCCGGACTAGTGCTCAATCTAACATCGCTATTAAAGTGTTAAATATCTAACTGCACCTGATCAGTTACACAAGCACAAACACACACAAGATATTGGCAAAAGTTTTGGGACATTGAATTGAGGCATTGTATTTCAGGAGCTGGGCTTGGCCCCTTAGTTCCAGTGAAAGGAACTCTTAATGCGTCAGCATACCAAGACATTTTGGCCAATTTCATGCTCCCAACTTTGTGGAAACAATTTGGGGATGACCCCTTCCTGTTCCAACATGACTGCACACCAGTGAACAAAGCAAGGTCCATAAAGACATGGATGAGTGAGTTTGGTGTGGAGGAACTTGACTGTCCTGCACAGAGTCCTGACCTCAACACCTTTGGGATGAATTAGAGCGGAGACTGCGAGACAGACCTTCTCCTCCAACATCAGTGCCTGACCTCACACATGCACTTCTAGTGGAATGGTCAAATATTCCATAAACACTCCTAACCTTGTGGAAATCCTTCCCAGAATAGTTCAAGCTGTTATAGCTGCAAAGGGCGGGCCAACTCCATACTTAATTCATTTACAGGTAAAGGGAGACGTCCCAAAACTTTTGTCAATACAGTGAATCAGGCTCTGAAAATGGTCATCCACCCACTAAAAAATCTGTCCATATCCTGATGGACAGGGTAGGGAGGTATTGACAAATTGTTGACCTACAATACGCGTCTATATAGCACATACAAGTAATTATATACAGTTAAACTAGCAATGTATATATGATATGACTCCCTGTATGACACTGCAATATTACTGCCAGGCTGATAAAAATGAGTCACGTCACATGAACCCTGAATCACATCGCAGTTTTCATGACACATTGTTCCACAACCAGCTACCATCATCCACCACATTCAACCCTTTAGATAAGGGCTAAATGTGTCGTCAAATATTCAGGGAGTTACCCTGACAGCACCCTTTTAAGTGTCTTTCACGTGACCGGGTCTTCCTAATCAGGTACGGTTGAGGAACTGAAATCATATGACGACATTAGCCAGCCAGCTAGCTAGCATTAGCCAACAGAATTCCCTTAAACACACAAGCTGGATGATTTAATAGCAATCAGAGACGCATTTTAATTCCCGAATTGCAAAAAAAAATACTAACAGAACTCACTTAGAGGAAAGGAGAAGTTGAAGAACTATTGCGGTGATGCCACACAAGTCATCTGACGTTAAGTAACGCTTCCTGGCTGACTGTAAGCTAGCGTTCGCTGAGCAGGCCTGTAACTTCTCTTCTCGCTAAATAAATAAGATGCTCCGCGGCTGTAAGTCTCTGGCCAGCTGAAACATTTAACGCCAAACTGCCCGGAAAGCGTGACATACAGGCAGTGTTGTGGAAGACAAACCAGATAAATATTTACCTCTTCAGTTCTTCCCGGAGGATGAAGGTTGCCAGGAAACTATGTCCGTTATAAATAACCGCCGTGTAAAAACCGTCCGTATGAAATTTTTAGTTCCGCATTAGTCAATTGTGGAGGCTCTTACAGAAAAAAAAAAGTTTTTAGATACAAGTTGTGTCGTCTGGAAATCTAAAATGTTTCCTTTTTTATGACCCTACTTCTTTTTAAAATATGTACCGATCAGGTATAACATTATGACTACCTGCATAATATTGTATTGGTCCAGATTTTGCTGCCAAAACAGCCCTGACCCATCATGCACTGTGTATTCTGACACCTTTCTGTCAGATCCAGCATTAACCTCTTCAGCAATTTGAGCAACAGTAGCTCGTCTGTTGGATTGGAACACACGGGCCAGCCTTCAATGAGCCTTGGCATCAATGAGCCTTGGCTGCCCATGACCCTGTCTCCGGTTCACCACTGTTCCTTCCTTGGACCAGTTTTGATAGATACTGACCACTGCAGACCGGGAACACCCCACAAGAGCTGCAGTTTTGGAGATGCTCTGATCCAGTCGTCTAGCCATCACAATTTGCCCCTTGTCAAACTCTCTCAAATCCTTACGCTCGCCCATTTTTCCTGCTTCTAACACATCAACTTTGGGGACAAAAGGTTCATGATGAGGAGATAATCAGTGTTATTCACTTTACCTGTCACTCCTCATAATGTTATGCCTGATCGGTGTATGTAGTAGAATAACATTGGTAGTTGTGAATTGGGTCATAAAGAAAATAATAATAAAAAATAATTCTGTATTCCCAGTTGCCTGACAACTGCAGTTTAATTTTTAATACACATGAAAAAAAACCCATTGTTTACACAAAGTAAAAAGCTTTTTTTTTCATGTACTCTATCTGGGTTCTATCTATCTATCTATCTATCTATCTATCTATCTATCTATCTATCTATCTATCTATCTATCTATCTATCTATCTATCTATCTATCTATCTATCTATCTATCTATCTATCTATCTATCTATCTATCTGTTTTTCAACAAAAGGGAGATCCGTGAAGACATGGTTTGCAAAGGATAGTATGGAAGAACTTGGATGTTCTGCGCAGAGCCCTGACCTCAAGGACCTCAATGAACACCTTTGGGATGAACTTCACACCTGATATCAATGCCGGACCTTACTAATGCTCTTGTGGCTGAATGGGCAAGAATCCCCACAGTGATGTTCTGAAACCTGCCCAGAAGAAATGTGGAGGTTATTATAACAGCAAATCTATCTATCTATCTATCTATCTATCTATCTATCTATCTATCTATCTATCTATCTATCTATCTATCTATCTAATGAACTAATTCACCTCCAATTTATGTTATATAAGTTTTTTGTAGAAACGGGATCATAACAGAGAATATCCGACAAGATATCACTTGTAGTATCATCATTTGGCCACAGATGGCGACAACCACTTGCCATATCCTGTGGCCCAGCACTAAAGCCCAGTGTGCTTTAACTCAGTGTGTCTACCTATAAGCACTATAACATTTAGATCGGTTTTAAAGTTCCTGCCAGTGTTGATATTTTAGAGGCTTACAGGGTGTTTCCAGGCTAGAGGTCAGTTTTGGTTTAGGTCTAGAGCAATGTGTCTGACCACAAAGTTTGAAATGAAAGAGCCTGTTATTAACAATAATCCTCACACGCTGCTAAGAAGGCAGAAGCTGACAGTGACCCATGGACCACACCCGTGTTTGTCTTACCATCCTTGTGAGAATCTTCAGTTAATGTAATTATTAATACTGTTAATACATCTAAACCTAACCTTTGCATTAGTAACAATAAGGAAACACTCCGGCTCTTAAAAGTTTTTATTTTTATTAAATTACTTAAATTAAAATCTGCAGGTGTGGTTAAGAAAAATGAAATAAACAAATAAATGAATAAATAATTTAATGAAATAGCTTTCTTAGTGAGGATCAGCCAAATGGCCCCATAAGTTCAAAACGGTCAGAGATATCCAATGGTCCACAAAGATACAAAAACAAGACCCAAATGTCCCCATAAGTTCAAAACGGTCAGAGATATCCAATGGTCCACAAAGATACAAAAACAAGACCCAAATGTCCCCATAAGTTCAAAACGGTCAGAGATATCCAATGGGATATTTGGTCCATAAAGATACAAAAACAAGAACAAACTTCTCTCTCTCTCTCTCTCTCTCTCTCTCTCTCTCTCTCACACACACACACACACACACACACACACACACACACACTTTACTTAATAACCTGGAGCAGGAAGATGAAAGGAGTTTTCATGTCTTTAGATTCCTTTTGATCTATAAGTCTTTTTCATCTCTCTGCACCGTGTTCATGTTTAACTCTAATTTTTCAGCTTGTTACAAGTGTCAGTACATCAGGGGCAATATTCAGCGTGGGAAGATGCAATATAATATTTATTCGATGGGAGATAGGAAGAGAGGGAGCTACCAATTCTTAAAAAATCTATTTCTATGTATGTTTATTCTAACACTGTATTGTTCTTGCTGTTGAGCGTTGGATATTATGTTGTGCTATGTTTATATGCAATGCTCTCTCTCTCTCTCTCTCTCTCTCTCTCTCTCTTTCTCTCTCCTGCTTTCTGCCGCTTCCTGGCACTACATTTAATATTCATCCGTGTGCCTACTCCTATAGAGTTCTTACGTATCCAAGGCAACACGCCTAGTTCATCTCACAGTCTCCTGTTTTGAAGGCGGGTAGAATATAATCTCACTGCAGCAAGCTGAGCCCACATCATATTCCAGCAGGTCACACAGAGTTCAAGGAAGTCTGCCTCCTCAGGCGCAACCCGATCATTTACACACCACTCACTGCGGATACTGTGGGTGACGCACACTAAGCCGGGCTGAGTAAACCGTGTGTGTGAGTGATATAAAAACAGGTTTAAAAGGATCGTGTTTATTTGGAAAACACATAGGTTAAATAGGATTGCGCATATGAGTACTTCATACTGAACGTCAAAGATGCCATATAGGACGTCATTTATTATTTGGGAAAGCAGCTTTGAATAGTCTATAAAGAGATGAGTTCTCGAGTTATTGCTGTTGTTTTGCCCATTTAGACGCATCCTGGCCACATTAAGGGTTTAGTATCTTGAAGGTGATTAAAAATTGATGTATATTCTTCACATGACTGTGAATACGCTTTGTACTCATGACAAAGAGGTAGAGAAAACATTACAAAAAACATTATCACACAGAATTCAAAAACTCATCTGGATACATATCATAGGGGGAAAAAACCCTCTTAATTTATACTTTATTGCAACATCTTGACATATGTCTGGCATGAACATGACATGACTTGACTTTAGAGTTTACTTAAGGACAAGATCTGCACCATTCACGTCCATGTTCTTCCTTTATTACACACACACACACACATACACACATGCACGAACACCATCCATCCACGCATGACGTATAATTGGAGGTTTTTGTGCTCTTTGACCACATTTTCATTTCCTCTGACCTGTTGTGCATGTTTTTACACATCAAATCTCATAACTCCTTCTCTCTCTGATACTAAATATCCTGGCAGACGTGAGTGTGTTTAAGAGTGTGCACTTTTGTGTTAGCTGGCACCTTCATACACTCTTCACATGCATGAAAGATTGAGAGAGATCGAGAGAGAGAGAGAGAGAGAGAGAGAGAGAGACAGAGACAGAGACAGAGAATGAATGAAAGAATGAACATAAGCCCAGTTTTTGCCTTTTTCATAACCCAAGTGAAAACTGATCCGGAAATTGGTATTCTGAGTCAGACACTTGATACACACCACCCAGCCCAAATGTACACAGCATTTCAACCAAATCTACTCATGAATCCACAAAACAGTTTATTGTACAAAGCAGTTCCACCTCAATGACGCTTGAAAATTCCAGTGTTGGGGAGCGGCTGAGTTACAGTCTGGCCCACTTTCTCAAATGATTTCAACTTTGAAGAAATGAAAGATTTATTTATTTATACTAAGCAGTCATGTGCTTGGAATAAAGCTGAGTATGCACCTTTGTTATTTTGCTATAAATAAATTTCAGATGAGAACAGTTCCACAGTTACAGTGGGTCGGTACGATCTTTATACGTTTGATCTAGTTACAGGATGAATGGTTTGATCTAATGCAAGCACAGGTACTGTACATGATCTTAATAAAGCGTTTCTCATGGGTTCTAAAGATAGAAACCCTCTTTCAAAGGGTTCTCTTTAGAGCCTTTGAGGATTCCCACAGGCATAAAAACAATTTCTTTCCATCGGCAACTGGCCTCATCAACAACATGCAGGATCAAACCATGTTCTCTTATCTGCCTACTTGGACATTAACACACAAATGCACAAAACCCCTTTGTTTTATTCATACGTCACATTAACACACACAATTCAGACAGCTGTACTGCATCTGCACCTTTGTCTTACCTTCCTACCTCAAACTGTGGGTTTTTGCACTGGAATTATTCAATTAATGTACAGTTAATGTTTCCATCTGCACTGTATGTAGCATTGATAATTTAATTGTTTGCACTGGTCACTTTTATGCATTATAACACTGCACTATTACACAGTGTATACAGGCATTCAATAGATCAGGCATGTAGATCAGGCATTACATTATGACTGCCTGGGCACCCTGACTGGTCTGCTGCTATTCAGCCCCATATGCAACAAACTATGATGCACTGTGTATTCTGTCATCTTTCTATCAGAACCAGCATTAACTTTTTTCAGCAATTTGAGCAACAGTGGCTCGTCTGTTGGATCGGATCACACGGTCCAGCCTTCGCTCCCCACGTGCATGAATGAGCCTTGGCCGCCCATGACCCTGTCACCGGTTCACCACTGTTCCTTCCTTGGACCACTTTTGATAGATACTGACCACTGCAGAATGGGAACACCCCACCAGAGCTGCAGTTTTGGAGATGCTCTGATCCAGTCGTCTATCCATCACAATTTGGTCCTTGTCAAACTCGCTCAAATCCTTACACTTGCCCATTTTTCCTGCTTCTAACACATCAACTTTGAGGACAAAATGTTCACTTGCTGCCTAATATATCCCACCCACTAACAGGTGTCATGATGAGGAGATCATCAGTGTTATTCACTTCACCTGTCACTGTACATAATGTTATGCCTGATCGGTGTATATATCAAATGAATATGAAATATCTAGAAATAGGCATCTTAAAATAGTGTGAGCTGGATTTACTTACCATGATGAGGAGATAATCAGTGTTATTATACAGTTATGTCAGTGCTCATAATGTTATGGCTGATCGGTGTATATTTATCTATATTTTCTACACAGTTAATCTTACTTCAAATTCTTAGATTTTTCTTTATATTTTTATACTTATATTTTTTATTGTTGTGCACCAATACACCAAGGCAAATTCCTTGCATGTGTAAAACCCACACTACTTGGCAATAAAGCTGAATGACAAACTGAAGAACACATTAGAGGTCAAGATTTAACCTTTATTTATTTGTTTGTTTTACAGAACAGGCAATATCGTGCTCTCCTCCAAGCGTGTTTAGCTCCTGTATGATACAGTGATTGGACCATGTGTCAGAAGAATGGATGGTACCTGTTGCATGAAAGGGGAGAACTAATCAGCAGGTTAGTTAACTGAGATAGCGTTCCCAAAATCATGCTAGTAAGTGGTCTGGTGATGCTAAATTGTGATGGACTAGAATCATACCCAGAATGTATGGCCACCTTGCACCCACTGTTCTCTGGATTGAATCCAAATTGACCGCTGATTAAATCCAAATTGACCATGACCCTGACCAGGATCAAGTGCTTTCTGAAGATGAATGAATGAATAAATTGAAGGATATTGGTTAACAATCTCAGGAAATGCAAATGCTCAGCATAGGTGAGAAGTCGAAAAGGTTGCTCCTTCATAAAGCTGGATGGGCTTTTAATGTCCTGTCTTTCATTTTATTGTGTGAAAATAAAACAAAATTAAGCCTCCTTCTATGAGCAGGTGAATAAACACTTTCCACTGGTACTGTAGTTGTGCAGTGCAACAGTTAACTGCTTAGCTTTAAACACAGGATTCTATTATTCATAAAAATAGCCTGCACCTGGGTGAGATGACCCTTCTTGACCTCAGCTAGGTAAATCGGTTGCTGGCCCCGCTGTCGTCATGAAGCTCGATGTTATCATGTTCATCATGCATGGTTGCAGTCAGGTATGTTTAGTTTTGCATGAAGTGCTCCTATACCAAACAGATCATGTTTGGTTAAGTAGAAAATGAATTTAGGGTTTTCCCTCTTTGTTTAGTCAGGTCCATTTTAGAGCAATCTCGATGCCAGGAAACGTCAAACAAAACATCAAGCAAGGGTTTTCACATATATGGCCTTGCGTTCGGCAAGTCTCTTAATATTTAAAGGAGATTCCTTCAACAGCAATGATTTAGTTAAGCTTTTCACCGCCTAGAAGGTCGTTGTAGGAATATTTCTTTGTCCATTCGTAATGACTGAAGAAAAAGATCACTACAAATATACAGCTTTAGTTTCTCTCATGGGAAGTGAAAATAAATACAAAGATAAATAAGAAAAAAAAAAGTGAAAAAACATTCAGAACAATACATTTAGATGCAGCTAATACGCAATAACTGTAACATTTGTGCTTCAAAGCAAGCAGTCTTTTTAAAACAAAGAGCTTTTACAGGTGCTCCAAAAATGCTGGAGTCTTTTTCGATATTTACACAAACTACAAAAATGTCTGAGATGCATTCGTATGTGTGTAAGGGGTTTCAGCTCTGCAGGGCTCAGTCACTATTAACCATCAGGAGAAGTCCATGTGTCCATTAGCTTTGCGATCATGCCTCATAAAAGCCACGCCCCCTGTCATTTATACGTCGCTGCTTAGCAACAGTCCTCTTATTTAGCTTCAATCAAAACAATATTCTGTGCATGTTCATGTACATGTGAGTTCATATTTAAGCCTGTGAAGGTCTTTGCTTATTGTATGTATTGTATTGTTGGTAGATTGCCTTTTTGTACAGTTCAAGTGCTTCTCGGCGACCTTAAAGCAGAGCTGCCCATTTTGCTTCTGTTCTTCCTGCCTTTTCCTCGCTCCTTCTCTCCTCGTTCTCCTCCATGCTTTTGTCTTTCCCCTCTCTTTCTCTCCTGTGTCTGCTCCTTTTCCCTGGACCTTTTGTTATCATGACGCTGTTTGCCCAGTTCCTTGCAGTAGTGCTCCAATTCACTTTGGCGAATCAGAGTCATCACATCCTGGTACCAGGGCTGGGTGGAGTCTCCGATGGCACGCTGGCTGGGACTCCACACACTCAATCGAATCGTTACGGCCGTCCATCGGAATCCATGCTCCTCTAGCTGACAGTGATAAATCCCACCATGGTTAAGCTGCACCCTCGGAATCAGAATGCCTCTGTCAATCACTACCAGCTGATCCCTTGAGGTCACCTGAACAATAGACAGAGATGATTGTATTAATGGATGTGTATTATGTCTATAGAGTTGAGGTTAAAAGCTTACGTGCACCTAAAGATATTCAATCTCAGTTGTACCACTCTATTACTCTATTACCAAATTGGGTATACATTTTATACCCAATTTGGCATGTCAATTAAGGTATCTACATTCTTCACGTCAGAGGAAATTTTTAAACAATCAATTAAAGTCAGGTTTATTTCAGCTATAATTCACTAAAAGGACCATTATCATCTGTACAAACAGTTGTATGCAAATATAAAAATCCAGAGACCACAAAGATACGGCATCATTCAGGAAAGAGACACAAAATAATTCCCAGGGATGAATGAACTTTGGTGCTAAAGCTTCACTTAAACCCCCCAAAAAAGTCATGTTTGTACCTCATATTGTTCCAGACTGTTCTCTCCGGTCTGTTTAAACCAGGTAACTTTAGCATGGTGTGAATTGGGCAGACACTCCAGATAGGTACTGTTCCCAACAGCCACCACTATTTCCTTCTCCTCCGACTGCACCTCCAGGCCAGCTAAGCAAACAGACGAGAAAAAAAAAAAGAATAAATCTAATATAATCATAATAATAATAATATATTGTACTGAATCATACAAACCATTATATCAATATACAAGAGCTGTAGGTTCAGGAACTTTTATTATTTTCTTATTGATCAGCTAGTTGTCAGTTTATTCAATATGACAGTCTAATAACGTTTTTTGCCTACTTTGGCTTTCAGAACTGCATGGATATGGAACCTGGGCATGGATTCTCCATAATAATGGATGTTTTGTGCAGGAATATAAAAACATATGGATATGATTGCTTTGCATAGTCGCTGTGTGTTTCTGCAAAAACAGCCCTGTAAATGCTCTCACATCTAGAAAGATTCAGGGTTTGTTCACGTTAACAGAGCAGAACTGTCCATCTTAGAGAAGAAAACACTAACCATGCTAGCATGCTGTGATAGTTTGCGCTGTATAAAACACACATTAGTAGGTATTAGCACCCTGGTGTGTGCCTGGAACATATTACCAGTAGCCTGGACTGTTCAAAAAACAGGATGGCTCCATGAAATGATGCATCTCATACCAAATTCTTATCTGCATCATCATTGTGCAACAACCTGGCTTTGTCTCAGAAAGCTTTTTCTACTTGCTTTACTGTTCACAGCACTCAACTTAGTCTTATACGTGATACATTCTGAGATGGATATAATTCGTTAGGTTGCTTGCACGATTCATGCCTTTCTCTTTTGATGCACAAGCTGTATTTTATCACATGATTGATGTTAACTGGTAGTTTGCTTTCTGCAATATCTAAAAAAATTTTTATAGTCCACCTTATTTAAATCATTTTATATGAATATGTAAAGAATCACTCAGGCTTTTAAGCTTAGTCATTCATCATTATTTTGTGTTGATAAATATGACAATACAAAGTTGTTCTGTTTTGTTTCATGCTATCACTTTTGACTAGCGCTATGAACTCTGGAGAGAGGTGACATATCCTTTTAGCATTTCATCTGGTGAGAAGAAACACATCTGTGAAGACTCTCGAAGAGTCTTTTAGAATGTCTCGTCCAGCTACGTGACTGATGTGCTGCCTTCTGCTAAATAATTTACAAAAATGCTCATTAATGGACGAGCCTCAAGAGAGGATCTTCTACAGAAGCCACGCTGGTGGATAGAATCATGAATAGGGGCAGGTTTTCTGGGTTAGGGGTACTTGATTTGGTCTGCTGAAACAGTTTGCAGGATCATGGTCAGGCAGTTAAAGCTCCTGGCATAGAACAACATCCATATGGTAGAAATGCCAGTACAGTTGTTAATGATCAGGCTACTCTATATGGCCAAAGGTATGTGGATATATGAACTTTACAGTAGCCTGTACCCATAGTGATCTATTAGAAAGCCTAAGAAGACTGGGTATAGCAGCGAAGGTGAGACCAGCTCTGGTATAGGAAGCTTTATAACACTAACAATTGCCTGAATTACATCATACAATGCAGTCACATGATCTAGCCCATTTTGGAAGATACATTTTGTCAGTGGGGGTTAGGATTAACAAATGTACCAGCTTAATGTAATTTGAACATTAAAATAAAACAAATCAGCTTTATAGACTTTTAAAACTTTCTGTCCCTTACCTCCCTGTCGGACACACTCAGTTAAAGGATTCCCATAATCACCGACATGACGAGTGTTTCTCCTACAGATAGAAAGAAACATATGTAAACAGGAGGTGTTGATTATAATAGGAAAACCACAATGTGTGCTACATGTATGCGTTCAGGTGCTCACCTGCGTGCAACTGGCATATACGGGCTGCAGGCATGGCCATCCCAGTTGCAGTATGGGTCTCTGGCCAGACAGCACTCTGCACACACCTGACCATATAGGTCACACTGATACAGAGCCAGCTGAGACACGCCTTCTGCAGATCCCACGAACAACCACTGAACACACACATGAAAATATGCACATAAATTGACATAATATGCACACACCTGCAAATACTCTGCACATATATATACACTCTATCACTCAAGATTTCTGCTTTTATACTGTGCCCAAATATTTTACTACACACTCACACACACCACTGTGCTATCAATTCTGCCAAATCTTGGCGGTGCACAACCTTAAAGAAATATTTCAGACAATATCAGACTAGGAATCATACGCAGAATATCTAAGGCACAAAAAAGAAGGCATTTACACCATGCTTAGCCTTAACCAGTGAAAATGCACTGCTGCTGCTTTGTGTCGTCTCAAGTGCATTCGCCTGTGTGTTTCCTTACTTAAATGTGTGAAAACTCACACTTCTGGAATTGACTCTCATCTGCCTAGTTTCAAGTTGCCATAGAAACACTGTATAAAAGATAGTGGGAATAGGGTATTGATTTTGCTTATGTGTGTTTGTACACAGTCCACAGTAAACATACCTTCTTCTTGGACAGTGTCAGGGCGGTGACTGGTGACTTGTGCTGCATAGACAGAGGCAGATCAAAGGTCAATAGGTTTAAGTTACAGAGGTTATCCAATCACATTAGGAATGCAAAGACACACTGTACCTTGAAGACCTGCAGCTGTTCCAGGGTGACCTCTTGACTTTGTCCTTGCTCTTTGGGGAGGTGAATGGACTTCAGCACCAGACCAGAATCTTGATAAGACACACACACACATATAATAAGTCTTTTTTTTTTTTTTTTTTTTTACAGCTTCTTGCATAATATATTGAGCTTTCACACACACACACACACACACCTGTCCCGATGAAGAGAACATCATACTGTCCATCCACAGCCTCCACTCTGTCCACAACGATGCGGGTCAACTTGTAGTCAACACCAACTCTAATTAGCAAAGGTCGGCTGTCCACAGGACGCACCACTTCCTGCAGCAGTGGGTGGGTGCGGCTAAAGAATATGACATCATCAGGATACTCCCGAGTGGAACGGAAACTTCCGTAGGTGCTGCTTGGACACTGCGTGGAGATATAAAGAATACGCTATGGTTAGATATAATAGAGTGGCCTGGAGCCCTGGAGCAGAGAGCGTTAAGAGCCCAACAGTGGCAGAACTGTAAAAAAAGTATTAGTTCTACTGAGCATGGAGTAACATCTCTGATCCAAAAAAAAATGTCTTAGCCATGCTCAAGTTAGTATAAAGCTATCAAACACCTTCATTACATCGCCACTGAGAATAAATAGGATAGAATTAATGTTCAAACAGGATATATAATGGATAATGTTTAAAATGGTATATGCCAGTGTCATCTAAACTCAACGCTCTTACATCTACAACACCTGTAACTTATCATCCAGTAACTACAAAACTAAACAATGAAGCTAATATTGCACCACAAAAGGGAGTTGGGAAATTCATGAAACCATTCACAGTTTCTCAGTGAGTGAGCAATGGCAAGCATTAAGAAAAGTTTCAGTCTCTGTTAATGAGCTGCAATCACATGCCACACATGACAAATCAAGAGTAAACCTCAAAGTCCAATAAAGGCACATCATGGTCACATTACGTCTTACTATTTCGATCTTCAAAAGAAAAGAAAGCAAGAGAACTCACTGTTCCTGGTCTGGGATAGGGCACTCTGCCGGTAAACTCCGCCCACTTATACTGTGGCCCCTCCCTGTGGTAGAAGTTTCCTTTGAAGGCACGGATGATGTCTTGCATTCGGTAGACACACACTGCTGATCCGTTTAACACATCACTGTGTGCAAGACAGAGGACATATGCTTTAACAGATGTTTCCGTACAGACTATTAACATTTACAGTAAGGCTGTAAATTTGATATGAACCCCTTAAACTTGTGCAACTGCATGTGATTAGTTTCAGTGTAGTTCCGGTATAGTTCATAGAATTTATTAAAATCACATGGTTTAAGATGAATAACTGAATAATAAGCTTGGATTTTATTGGGTTAAAATAAATGATATATAATATATACATATAATAAATAGGTTTTTAAATGCATCTTAAAGGCAAGTAATACACAAACGTATGTAGATATACATGCTTAGTATTGAATTTAGGAATTCATCTATGTCCATAGCTAACAGGTGCATAAAATCAAACACCTAGCCATACATTCTCCATAGACAAATCTTGGCACTAGAATGGGTCATACTTTAGAGCTAAGTTACGTTAAACATGTCATTGTCATAGGATACCATCTTTGCCACAAGTCAGTTCTTGAACTTTCTGCCCCGCTAGATCTGCCCCAATTAACTGCAAGTGCTATTATTGTAAAACGCCATGTCTTAGAGCAACAGCAGCTCAAGCATGAAACACTTGACTATGCAAAGTCACAGAGCGAGGTTGCTGAGTACTGAAGCCTGTCCTCTGTTGTATCACACACTACAGTGTTCCAAATTGCCTCAACACAAATAGGAGTGTTCCACACAAGCCTAAGATTGTAATGCGCAATGCTGCACTTACATATCCGTCATACTATCACCAAACCCCGTTAATTAAATGAGACACAAAAATGCAGATTGTCACGCTACCCCGAAATCAGAGCATGCAAAATCTCCTGTCTTGAAGATAATCCCATGGTGGTTAAAGTGTGGACACTGAAGACTCCTGACATAAATGTTGAGTTCTTATAGACATCTTCACCTCATCAATCATTTTGTTTTTCTTTGTTAAATAACAGCACATTTACATGTCTATTATAAGCCTTAGGTTATGTGAACATTTACACTTCTGGCATTTGGCAGATGCCCTTATCCAGAGTGACTTTTTGTGACATTTAATATGACTGAGCAATCTATGTTTAAGGGCCTGGCACAAGGGCCCAGCAGTGGCGGCTTGGTGAACTTGGGATTTAAACTCCCAACCTTCTAATCAGGAGTCCAACACCTTAACCACTAAGCTATCACATCCCCTCCCTGCCATGTGAAACATCTGCCATACAAGCCCCTGTGAATTAGCTGTGACTACAGAAACAATAATGTATCAGAACAAGCCTATTAGCATAAACCTATGATTTGTCTTGCAGCTGCCATTATTAAAGAAAACAGATCAACACTTCATTTTGATTCGCAACTGTAGTAAGTTCTTTCATCAGCTACATGAGTCCGGTGTGTGTGGGCATGTGAGCTTGTGCCATCAGTCTGTACTACATTCACTGTTTCCATTTGCCTGAATGTCTGAAGCTGTATTTTAGAACATTTACTCCACCCTGCTGCTTGGTTCCGTTGCCTGATTTGGTTGTTCCAGTCCAAACCGACACACACACACACACACACACACACAAATAAAACACATTCAAACAGATGTGGCCAGACTCACATCTGTAAACACACACACACCCTTTAAAATAATTCAAAGTACAGTAAATTCACACACACACACACACACACACACTTGAGTTTGATTTGACCACTGTGATGCCCACAGGGTGTGTCATATTTTTATATATATTGGAAAAATATTGCCACAAGTTTTCAAGATTGATTGGAAAATATGAATGTTTGCTACACACATGCACTCAGAATTTACATGAGCACATGTACTAAATGTACTCTGTCTCACACACAACTACAGTAACTGTAAACTGTATATTAATACATTATTTATGTTCTAAACAGATATACAAGAATAAACATTATTAGGGTTTTTTTGTTGTTGAAACGGCATCTCGTTGAGATTAGAGGTGTATAACTAAGAAAAGCATTTACTTTCATGCACACGTGAGCAATTGGTCAGCTTGGACGTGAACATGCTCTGCTGTGTGATCCTTAGTAACTGCCTGGTCAGGGCTCAGTGGTTTAAATGAGTCTACTTGGTTAATTATTCTTTGGGACAAAGAACCAACTTTGTAAAGAAATTTTCTATAAGACCAACTAGAGTGACTTGAGTGAGACTGAGGAACTGTCACAGCCAAAATTCACGGGCCATGCTGAAAGCGTTGGCATTTTTCCAGCGTTTTCTGTAGTCTTAGGCTACGTGTCATCAAAAAACCTGATATCCACCACACCCGGTTCAGGTTTAGATCAGAAAAACAGACATCGATATTTGAATCTTTAAACAGATACAGTTACAAATAATGTGTTACACCCCTGCTGTAAACCTCTGACAGACTGAAGTAAAAGCAGTTCTCAGGCTTCTCTTATGGTGTAAATAAGGGGTGAGTCAGAGTCTTCTGTTGTTTTGTATGTGGGCCACAAAAACACTGCCACCTGCTTCTCTGAATTAAGGGATTTGCAAGCGTGTGCGAGCCAAGGAAAGGAAACGCAAACATGGGCTCACGCTTACAGATTTGTGAGAATTTCAAACTCAATTTGCATGACAACTTACTGTTTAGTGTTAGAGCCAGGAGTTAGCTTTCACGCCTTTCTACGACACTCATAATGAATCAAATAAAATCCAACTGCATTGTTCTGTATTTTTTCCATAAGCTCGGGTTTGTGAGTATGTGAGTTTACCTGGCGGTAGTGAAGATGCCGTATATCAGCGGGTTCCTCTCATCTTTGCCATGTTGAATGAAGATGTCCTCTGTTGAGAGAAATCAGTGCATGGTTAGAACAGAACAATAGTTTAGAGCTTGATTTATTTATTCCTTAAAATGTAGATTATTTCTTGTACAAATGTCTTTATTTGACACCAGATCTTTTCATCTTTATCCATACTTTTCGGTCGAAATGAACCAATATTGGGCAAAAGAAGTTATATTCTATCTTTCATGCATGTATGGAGAGTGGAAAGGAAGTGTGAGGAAGTGTGATGGAGTGCATCAAGGAGAATGGGGGACATTTGGAAATATAAAGTCATTTCTCCTGCATATACATGCAAAAGGAAAACAAAGCATTCTCTCAATTCTGTCATACTCTCTTTCTTTGCAAGTAAACTTGCACAATCTGACATACTTGTGGTTTCATATGTGTGCTCTCACTCACCCCCCCCCCCCCATCACCCAAACACCCACAACCACTCACCCACACACACACACACGCACACACACACACACACACACACATTCATATGATCAGTAGGCGCGTTGGTACATATCCGCATTCCCAGGGTCCTACCGTTTCAGATATAATCAGACCTCGCTCTCTCTCTCTGTCTGTCTCACTCTCTCTCACTCTTATGCAGACACACACAGACATGTAAACTGCAGAATGATCTGCAGAAGAAAGCGTTGGCTCACGATGTTCTGTGTTTAAAATAATCATACCACTACTACTAATAATAATACTTAATTTTACTATCACTAAGAATTAATAAAAAAATCGATGCAGGTATCATTGTGCACTGAAATAAGAATGTAATAAATATTTTCAGATTTTCATCTGGGTGATCAGAGTGATTTATCCGCTGTACTAAAGTTCAAGGACTGTAATAGTTTTAGCACAATGCTGCACAGTGCACTGGTGTATTTCATCTTACATTCCTCCCATTTTCTTTATCATTCTCCTATTTTTTCTCACATTTTATCCTTCTCTCTTATCAAAGTAGTCTCTTAGCAGTTTGGGCTTGAGGTTAGAGCTTGTGATTCAGATCCCAAGACTCCGCCAAACCCCTCGACTCCTCTGCTAAATGCTTTGATTGTAAATTAATCAAATCTAAATGTTATCTTTTGCTTTTCCCTCTTTCCCCCCATTTCCCCCCCCTCTTTTGCCCCTCAATTCATCGGGAAACCGTAGTTGTGGCAGATTCTCTAAACAAAAAGCCCGGTTCTTTCTGAAAGTGAGATAGTTTTGTCTGACCCGCACTCATTCACCCCTCCATCCAGCCCCTATTCTCTACCATCCCTGTAAACAACCCCCTCTCATCCTCTCACTCTCTCCCTCGTTCCCTCCTTCCCTCCCGTCCATGCTAATTTATCTGCCCCACATCCAGGCAAACTGGAGACAGGATGAGGGTGACACACACACACACACACACATCAAGAAAAAAAAAAAACAGTTGCAAAACCTTCACAATCACACAAACACACACACAAACACTTGACAATACAGTAATCCCAGACATGTTTCAGACAAACAAGTAAAAATCTCACCACTTCCAAACCACAAGCCACTAACATTTCTGCTATCTCCAGCCACACATATTCAAATAGACACACACACACACACACACACACACACAGACTCTGTGAACTTGGACAATGTGAACTTGGGCAAACAAATTTTCTTGCATCATACATACCAACACCTACAGTACGTAAACTCACAAACAACAAGAACTAAGCCTTCAAAAAACAACATTTTCAGTAATGAGAATAAAATATATACTAAAAATGAATGCAAGCTAAAAAGAAACCTGAGCCATTCACGTTGAACTTAGCTGAGATAAAATAATGCAAATTCATTCAATTTTTTGAAAATTAAAATTTCAAAAAGTGTTAAAATTGAGTGAAGAATATATGCTGGGTTTCTTTTCTCACATTTCACATTTATTCGTATTTTATTTCTTTTGCACTAAAGCTAATTTAGTTAATGTCCTTGAAATGTCCGCTTATATTGTCGACTTGTATAAAAACAAAAATCCATCACAGGGCGGACAGTCAGCCAGACAAAGTACATACTTTTTAGGCTGATAATGATACCTTAAGCCTGTTTTGCACATTCCACAGATCTTACACATGTATTGTATAAAGCCATCTTTGTGTCAATCTGTAACTAAAACTTGAAAAAAGTGAAACTAAAAACAAATTCAAGAAAGACAAATAAAATGAAACTACTAAATTCTTTTTAAATATGATAGTTCCGGTTATCACTTAGTGTAAATGTAAGCAGTCATTCCCTCACCAGTCTTTTATTTCTCTCTTTAAATTAATACAACAATACATCCACCATTATCCTAAAACCTCTCCCATGTCAGAAACCTTCACTGTTACAAATCACTGACACTGGAGACTCCTTCTCTAAATGCTAAATAAACATTTCCTCACAGAATACCTCACCATTCAAAAGATTTTAGATCCACAAATTGATTTTTTTAGATCCATTTATTACTGAGATGTTATAGAAAACTAATCATCACCTGCAATCAAAATGGAGCATTCGGGAGCGCTGTGGTATAACACACTAAACTGTGCTTCTACTTTTAATAGCATCAACAGGCAGATGGCTAATTAAACTGGAGCAGAAACGAGTCCACTCAATCACGATATAATTGAAAACGCAAGTGAGGATTAATGAATCTGTGTAACTATGTAAAGTAGGTGCAATCTGTTGCAGTAGAAAAGTCATTATAAGGGAAACAGCCCACAGAAGCCACTTCACAGTCAGAGCAGGTTTGCTTTTAGTGAGGTTTCCACTAACCATGTTGCAGGTTTGATCCTCATTCTGGCCAAAACACCCTTTCAAATATATATACAAATGTACTTCAAAATACTATTTATAAAGTTGCTGAAAGAAACTGAGGTAAGAATTACAGGAAAAAGGTGGTTTTATAGCAAGCCAGGCTTTAAATTACATTTGTAGCTCACAGGACAATTTTGGCTGCTGGATTTATAAATTCAGTTCTTACTAGACAAAACATCACCACCCCAAACACATCTTAAACGACTCAGAACCTGATTTTTGTGTACTGCTTCTATTGTGTACTTAGTCTGTTGGTTTATTTGATCTCCTTCCTTGTATTGAGAACCAGAAATTTAGCCTGTGTTGCCAAAACCTACTTTATTTATTTTTTTTATTCAACATTCAATCTCTGACGTTTTAATGCAGATTATGACTTCCCACGAGTGTCCTGTTCTTTCTCGGAAACATTGAAATCATTTTCTGTGGTAAGTGACATTATTATGTTTAAAAACAGACATAAAGTTTGAAATTTCTAAAATGAAAATACATTAATTATTATACTGATTAGCCTCCTGGTGGTCTGGCGGCAGGATCCCGTGCTCTCTTTGCCGCGGCCCGGGTTCGATTCCCCGGCAGGGAGCTAACCCAGCCACTGAAGAGTTAACTCTCGGTGCCGATCCCAAGCCCAGATTAAATGGGAAGGTTGCATCAGTAAGGGCATCCTGTGCCAAATTGAAACTTTTGGACTAAACTATCCACTGTGGCAACTCGAAACAGGGAGCAGCAGAAAGAAGGACAACAACAATATTCTAAACATACTGATTAAAAATAATGCTCACAGGATTTGTATGTGTGAGATTTTTAATTATGCTACTTTGGATGTAAAATAATTGTATGAAAGAATTAAAGATGGGATGATTTTTTGTTCACTATTACAACTACAACACTTTGACTTTAGAATAGTCAAGCTGAGCTAATAAATGGTGCATACAGACCTGATACAAGTCCTGTATTAAATTATAAACTACAGTATAATACAGACTTGTTTCTAAATAAGCAGCACCATAACCCAGTAAGTAGGCTGATAAATTAAGCCTATTTTATGATTTGGCAGGTTAAAATCTGTGCAGTCTGTTACAATAGTATAACAGTGTATGTTGTAAGATTAATAATCCACCTCACCCTGTTTCATATGAATCCAGATTAATATTCTTCACCTAGACACTAATTCTAGAAGCCTTTACAGTAGCATCGGCCACACAGTGAGCTCGGTGTGGTCTATCAGTGCACCGCAAACTCTACACCATGAGGGACCCTGAGCAACAAAGGCTTGCTGGGTGATGTAGTTGTTCCAGGCAACAGAGCATGGTGTAAATATCACACTGATGGAATTTTCACAGACTTGCTGATGGCGCCGTGAGCCCAAGATGCTTGTAATAACGTTGTCATGGCTATGTAAGATTAAGCGATTGGAAACAGGGAGTTGATTTTATTTTATTGGGCTATGCGGTCATGGATCTTTGGTAAGAGAACGAGATGTTATTTCGGTTTTACATTATCGTCAGAAAGGGTACGTCAAGGCTGCTCAAATCTGCTCTGAGATCTTTAACAGTGAAGAGGCTCAAAGTAAACAGATATAACGCAAACAACCAATGTCTTCATGTGAATATTAGACAGGCAAGTGTGTTGGAAATAAAATCCACAAAATTTTAACATGCTCCAAAGTTCCTACACAGTGTGTCAAGCTTAGCAGGCTAAAGTTACTTTGAATTGATGTCAATTTAGTAACTAGGGAGCAAACTGGCTGATTACTGGTTGATATTCCATACCACTTTACATAATCAGCACACCCAGCCAGACCTGAGAGACTTAATACACAGCTAATACATAGCCAGATAGCTGTTCTACATGTGCTAGTGTTTTGGATTTCTTCAAATTGCTAACACTTTAACTAAACATCATTAAGCATTTGCGGTATTTGATAAAACTACTGAATTTTTGTTCAACGTGTGAAGCTGAACTTGTTCTTCGCTTGGATAATGTTATAAGAACTCACAGTGCTAAGCAGCTAAGAAAGATGGCGGCTGAAAACACAAGCTAGCAAGGCTAAGGTTAAAGATTTAGCTAGGTAGCTCTTAGCTGTTAAGTAAAGGTAAAATGACAAAGAGAACAAGACAGAATAATTACTGCTATCATCATTTTCCTCAAATGAGTTGGTAAGTAAATAAGGAAAGACATTATATGACTAAAATAACACCGTATATACAATGTGCTTGGACTTTCATGGTTTCTGCTAGATTGTTAGAACTATTAAACTTGAAACAGGTCAAATAAACCTCCAGGAGTTGCGAATACCACAAGACTGAGCTGATCATATGGAATTAGTTAGAAAGTGGTCACAAGCTTTTCTTTAATGCTAACCACTAACTGCCGTGCCTCAGCACAAACAACACAATCTTTTTACATTTAGCGCAAAAAGATAGAGTTTGTGTAGAAGCAGAGATGTAAAAACACCTGATTCAGGTTGATTTGTTTGCGAAAAAATAATAAAGGGTTATGGTGGAAGTGTTGTGTGTGTGTGTGTTTCTGCATGTTTGATGTTTGATATAGTTCATTTAGTCTAATCACCGAAGAATTGTTTATTCTATGGACAGCTTTTGTTTACACAGACTGAGTGATAAGAAACTGGTTTGTGTGAATGTGTGTGTGTGTGTGTGTGTGTGTAAACACTGATCAGAGAGCTCTGATACACCTTGGCATGTTTTCTATGCATTATCTCCATCACAGGCATTTCTTTCAGACAGAAAATACAATTTAACGTATATTACATGGATTTTATTTGGTGTTGATTACGAATGATTTGAATTATTAGTGTCGACTTACGCAGCTGGTCAAAGTGTGTCTGTAAGCCGTCAGGTCCGGGAACAGAGCAGATCATTCGAGCCTTCTGAAACGTACTCCATTTATTCACCAAACTGCGCTGGCCACCAATGTCATTCTATATATATATATATATATATATATATATACACACACACACACACACAGAAAAACACACAAACTTTACAAAAAATACCATAACACATGATCAGATGATCAGATGAACAAAATCAAACCATTTTTATGTAATCTGTGTTTTCAGTTCTTTGATTAAAGTACAGTGATGTACTGCTCAAACATCTGGGTCAGGCAGAAATGCAGACAAGCACGTCCACCTCCACACATGCAGGTAGATATGCAAGCGAACAGTCCAGAATGTGAAGATATGCACACACACACACACACCTTGCAGACACGGGCGACTCGAGTGTACAAGACTTTCCCGGCGGGCCCCTCAGCCTCCTGAGCACGCTCAGTGAAGAACAGGTAGACCTTATCATCTTCATCATTATCGCTCTCCTTCATCATGGCCACACGCACAAACTGAGCATCTGAGAAATAGAAGGAAGAAAGAGAAAAAAGAAAGTGAGAAGGTTCATTGGTTTAGAAGAAACAGGACTTTTGATTTGGCCATTTCTTTCTTTCTTTCTATGTTGAAGTGCTTATGCGTAGATTAAACAACAAGAGAGGGCTCTCAGTGATGTGCGGTGATTTGGCCTGACATGATGTAGAGTCACCACAAAGTGGATTATTTTCCTATTACAACACTTCCAATAGAGTTTTATAATTTTTGAACCACTAACAATTTTTTACACATGATAGAACAACATTTCACTGTTTTCATCCATTACCTAGTTACATTTAATGTTGTGGCATGTTCACGAAACAAGTTCCTGTTCTTCATCACACTTTAACATCTATAAACAATCATTTCCTTGCTTTCTGTTGTGATAGAAAACTTAAAGGAATTGTGTTCCTTCTACTGTTACAAAGCTATGACTCTAGAGACTCAGATTAGAGTATTAACAGTGCTATGTTGAAGTATAGTTCAACCAGTAATTACATTTCTACAACTGTCCATGTGCAGCAAACGAAACTGATCAAGTAAGACATGTCTGGAGATGAATGTCTGCTTCTTTATTTATTCACTAGCGTTACAAGACGTATGTAGATAACAAATAGGGGAAGTTTAGCCATGAGATTATTATTGTGCAGTTATGATCCTTGTTTAGCTTTGTTTAGCCAAACAATTACATTTATGGTGTAGTGTTTGGTGTAGATCCATCTAATGTTTTCATGTACATGTCAAAGTGGGAGAGAGTGTGTACCTTGAAGCCAGGTTGGCTCATATTGCTCTGTGCGGATCACGTGATGTTCTCCCAGGCTTCGAAAGAATGCAGAGTCGCGACTCATGAAGTCGGATGTGATTCCAGCATACAGCTCTCCATCTGCAATAACACACACACACACAAGCACAGAGATTAAAGGACATTAGCATTGAATATAAGGGATAAAGGTTACACACACACACACACACACAACTATACCTATCATGGCAGTAGCAGTCTTTTGGTGGGGGTCGTAGGGACACTTTCCTTTTCCGGACTCTGTCTGTTCATACTGGAGCGTCTGATCCTCAGCCTGCATCACACACACACACACACACACACATTATATTAATCACATTACACTAATCACATCTGTGATACCTATGGATCATATCTACGAACATGGATCGCAAACATGGATGTATCACTGTTAATGTGGAATTTACCACTGGTTATACCACTGTTATTATTGTAGGTACCCCTTGTTATAGCACTGTGGTAGTTACCACTGGTTATAACACATTTACTATGGCAATGACCACTTGTTATAACACTGTTACTAAGGTAGTTACCACTGGCTACATCACCGTTGCTATAGTAGTTACCACTGGTTATACCACTGTTACAAATGAGAGTAGTTTCCACTGAGTAAAGCAATGTTACTATGGCAAGTACAACTTGTTATAACACTATTATCGTTACACCATTGTTACTATAGCTGTTACAGTATACTAGTAGTTACAATAAAAAATTTCATGTCAACAGACAAGCTGCATTTATTTTTATACTTTGAGAGAGAATGAACAAGAGAGAGAGAGAGAGAGAGGCAATTTATTGTGCTATAAGAGAAATAAAAACATTTCACAACACATTCTAAGGCATCACACCATCCCTCCATAGATTACTTTCCTACTTTCCTATAAGTGTGTAATTCCTATATGCAGTATATATCACCCATCCTACAGCCAGTATATAGCATTCAGTACCGTGAGGAAGAGGCGGGTGGGGATGTAGGCACAGCGAGGGTTGAAGGCTCCTGTTCCGCAGGCATACAGATGTGTTTGGTTATAAGGCTCCAATACACGCAGGAAATTGGCACACTCCAGCTAGACCGGGCACAACAAAACAAAAAACGAATACATGAATATATTGCATGTGAATGTTTATTTATTCAGCATGTATTCATGAAGTGTATGTTACCTGTGGGTCTTTTCCAGCCATTAGACACTCCTGGATTCGATCTGGACTCGCAGGCCAGTGAATCTGTAACACAAACACATAAGCAAGAGAAGTCATTAAAAATAAAACACATACAGTCATGCTGGTAATAATAATAATAATAATAATAATAATAATAATAATAATAATAATAATACAACTACTACTACTAATAATAATAATAATATTTGTTATATTATTGTTTAAATGTTTGTTGGTCAAGGCATTCAAGCTGGATGAGTCAATGAACTCATGAAGAACAGCTCACACTCCTGAGACCTTATTGAACCAGCATTCCTGTATCTTTCAGATTTTATCTGCATAAATGTACACTTAGTCATGTAGGGTAGGAACACACACACACACATACACAGTTAATCACATAAATGGAAAGGGCTGGTCTGAAATGGCAGTTTTGATAAGATAAGGCAGTTTCTGCTACTGGATTCCTGCACATATTTTACTGTTAATACAGATAGATGTCTGCATCCGTGTGTGTGTGTATACTGTATGTGTGTGTGTGTGTGTACACGCTTGTCTGTGACTGACTGTGTTACAACACAATGCTGCAGTATGAGCTGATGTTTAGGTCTTCGTATGTTATCTCACTTAATAATACTCAAATACACCATCTTAACCTTCATGTAATATTCACTACTTTTAGCTGTTTAGACAAAGTGATAAGCATTAAACTCACAACCTTCTGGTGACAGAACACACACACACACGCACACAAGGTGGTGTCACTGGTGTAATGCGACAGCGGCAATGCGGCACCCGAAGTCTTGCTCCTTTCGTTATGACTGAGAGCTGAGATCTGTGTCTGAGAGAAAACAAGGGAGACACACAATGTGTCTCACAATGCCAACGTGAGAACATGTGATCACCTTGTGATGGGGTTGTGTAACATCATCCAGGCTGACTGACAGCAAATAGTCCTTCATGCTGATGTACAGGCGGCGGCCATCTTCATCAGGCAGCAGAGAGTTCAGATCCCCCGCAGAGAGCAGCAAAGACATCAGCCTGCCACTACGGACCAGCTCTGAGAGACGGAGACAGATAGGGACAGATGTTAATCTGATAATGTTGGTTCAAGTATGGAGCTAAATGTTTTCCGTCAGGACAACTCAGAAATTGCTTTAAATAAATACTCAAGTGTTTTTTAGTCTTAATCTTCTAATCTACTGCCATTGTAGTGTAATAAACAATTTCCACATACAGGAAATTCAACCCATTTTCCTACACTGAGAAAAAACTAAAAAAAAACTGTTTACTCCAAATCCATTTATAATGGAAGACAAAAAAAAATAATAATAAATGATTAAAGAGCCTCAAAATTTGTGCCTCAGAGCTTTCTGTACATTTCCCCAAGTGTAGATATAATACTATATCCTGAAAAAAAGATATTTTCATTTTAATTCTCATTTTATTGTTATAGTTCGTCACTTTTGGAAACAAACAATTTTTTTTTAATATCCAGATTTGTGTAAAGCTTCGTGATCACCCAGTTTAAAGCTCTCTAGAATCCTATACTGTATTCTGTATACTGTAAATAATGGGTGTAATAGTAATTATGGGCCTTTCATGCACAATACGACCTCACCTATTAAAAATGATCACCAATTTACAATCCCTGTGCGCAATATTACAGTCCTACACTATTATTTGTACAGTATCTGTATTTATTTATTCTATTTTACGATTTCTTTTTCTTTTTCAGTTTAAATAGTATATATTTCTTTCTTTCTCTCTTCCACTTTCATTAGAGCAGCTGTAACATGGCAAAGCAATTTCCCCTTCAGCGCTTCAACACAAGATTTCTGGTTCTGATGGAAATCAACATATGGGACCAAATCACATCTAAGAGGCCATTTCAGTGGGATTTTGAACATATGGCATGTAGTTATGAGAGTTAGGAATTAAATTTGGACTCAGTGGTATGTTGGATATGTAAAGGTTTATGTCCTAAATATGTAGAAATCTGTTCTTTCACATTAAAGGTTTCTTTTAACAGAGGAAATCAGGTTATGTGCTTAGACTACAGTAAACCTTCAGGAATGTGTGTTTGATTTGATGGAGAAGACTCCTCCGCCTCGTCATGATGCATTTATTACTGTACTGAAACAGTTGAAGTCTTGGATTGGGGTTTTATAGGCATGTGTTTTTACTCTATTAAAAGAATTCAACTGACCTTCAACTTACAATCATTCTAAACAGGTTTTGTCCGCTCTTTGCAAAACAAGGAAATGTGTCAAAATTCCTGTCTGTGGTAATTTACCCACACACTCCAGATACATGCGTCACGAGACCGGAAGAGGAAGAGGGAACGGTAGAGAAAAAGAGAGAGATTGCACATGTTTAAAACAGTCAGCCAAATATTACATAGTACAAATGTCTTAAGCAAAGGAAATATTCCTGAAATATGAAAAGGATTTGAGGCAGATGCAGAAAACTGTCCAAAATTGAAAGCAGAACACTGTCTCGGAAGAGAAAGACGGTCTAGTTATATAACACAGACCCTATGTCTAAGATCAATACACTATACAGTAGATCAAATCTGGGCAGTCTGAGAATCTGGATTTGTTTAGTCTGTGATACAGAGCAGAACTGAGAGAACATCATCCAAAATATGCATGTTTCCAGTGCCACGTCTCTCTATAATGGAATGAAAGACAACACACACACACACACACACAAACAAACACATAAAATATCACAGACACATTCTAGGATGTCTACGGACAAGAAGCCAGACGGCCAGGCCAGAAAAACCAGCTCTGAAATCCAATAATCTACAGATTCACTCTGGCTGCTGATGACCGAAAGATAAACTAATGAGTCAAAAAGATAAAGAGATGAAGCAATGCTGAGATATCACACACAAGAGAAGACCTGTGTTGTGTTTAGCAATTGATTAACACATGACAGCAGTAATGCAACCTATATGCATGCACACACACGCACAAAGTTTGTCTTGGATTTGTGGTAAGATGTTGAATATGACCTTTGCAGACACACACACACGTACACACACACAGGCACACCTCTTAAGTGGACAAACATAGTTCCTTAATTATAATTATTCCCAGACTCTTCTTGGGTGACCACAGAACTGTATTGCCTTCACAACCCCTGTATTGCCTTCACAACACACACACACACACAGATTCCTAACTCAGTCGGAGCAGCACCAGCTGCTCACACCCCACCCTTGCCTAGGGGGCAGTTGCTATAGCAACAATGAACATTTCAGTCCTGCTTGGGTGTGTGTAAACTAAAAACCCCTCCATAGGATTATGATTGGTATTCCACCTGTCTCTCAGTGTGTGTGTGTGTGTGTGTGTGTGTGTGTGTGTGTGGCCTTGATTCTAGGCTCAGTCTCATATGACCGCCTAATGACTAGCTACTAAAGCCAAGTAACCCTTGACCTCCAATGGCTTCATGTTTGACTTTTTTTCACATAATCAGAGAAATACAGACACATTCGTCCATTCTTCTGTCTGACTGTCCATCCCTCCATTCACTCATACATCATTGTATTCATGTGTCTGATCATCATTTTCCATACAAACTCTATCCATCCATCCATCCATCCATACCCCACCTATACATCCATCCAACATCCATCCATCAATCCATCCATCCATCCATCCATGCACCCATTTGCTCATCCATACACCACCTATACATCCATCCATCACTCATCCATCCATCCATTTGCTAATCCATACCCCACATATACATCCATCCATCACCTATTCATCCCTACACAACCCACCTATCCACCATCCATCCATTAATCTATCTATCCATTGATCCAAACATCCATCCATCTATCCATCAATGCACCACCTGTCCATCCATCCATCCATCCATCCATCCATCCATCTAAAGGATTACATTTATATCTGTGTGGGAACATCAGTATTCAGTATTTAAACATGACCCCTCCTCTCTCTCTCTCTCTCTCTCTCTCTCTCTCTCTGTGTGTGTGTGGATTAGATTACTTTAGTCATGGGAGAGGCTGATTTTAGAATATTTGATTATTGCAAATGTGTTGTGTGTGATTCTGCTAAAGAAATTCCAACACACACACACACACTTTTGTTATTTGACTGAAGGGCCTTAGAAGACACTCTTGTCTTCAGGTTTATTTCTTGTCTTCAAAAAAACTTGATAATGTAACCAACAATCAATCACTTTAACTAATATAACATGTACAAGCACTTCAAAATAAATCCTGATGATGAGATGCTATGTTTGTCTATTTTTCTCTAGTTTATTCAAGAAGAAAAAAATGCATGTGTTCGTGCATACAAGACATCTGAAAAAAAAACACACTGTCACTGTTTAACCAAACTCAGATATCCTTTTGGGATTTAATTCAACCGCTGTAGTTCAGTCATGTCATCTGCTGGGCTAAAATGACAGACTAGCATGAAAAAAAAACAAAAGCAGGAGTCAGTTTGTGGCATAGTTACGCTTAACCATATCATTATGTGGAAATGGATTGGAGTGTCTGCTTAAGTGTGTGTAGGTGTGTTTGTGTGTAAGAAAATGAGAGAGAGAGCGAGAGAGAGAGAGAGAGAGAGAGAGAGAGAGAGAGAGTATCTGAATGGATAGCCCTGTCTGAGCACTGGTCCCCTGGGGAAGAGTTTCCCTCCTGCGCTGCAGGGGACCGCTGGAAACGGGACACACTTCCTGTGGAAATGGGGTTATCATTTACACAATTATGGCCTAATTAGAGAAAAGAGGTCTGGAGAGCAGGGCTGGGAAAAGCACACATTTACACACATCCACACACATACACATCCACACACAAGCCACAGACACATCCTGATATGCAAACACATATGTAAACATCATAACACACATTGTTTATGTCTGGGATTTCTCAAGTGTCACTCACAAACACCTTTTCAACATTACCTACAACCTTTCTTAAATATGAACATACATCATAATCATCAGCCTTACATACACACACACACACACACACACATATATATATATTTTTTTACCATAATGAAGTCTCTGTGCCTTTCACACCTAAGTACTGCACTTACTTCTAAAATTGTAGATGTTTGCACATTTTTTAAATCCTTGTTCTTCTTACATAGGATTCATTTAATCAGCTTTCAATATTTTCCAGGTTGTTTCTTAATATTTAAAAAAAGTTTTATGGGATATTTCTAATTGTGTCATTATTAAAATGAAAAAAAAAAAAGATTAGGAAAAAAGAAATATAAGATTATTAATTCTAATAATACTAATCTATAAATTTTAAATTTAGAATATATTTTTAAAAATAATTTTATACTAAATCCTAAAGCTGAAATGAGTAAAAATGTCTAGAATAACAATAATATGTCAATAATAATAATAATAATAATAATAATAATAATAATAATAATAATAATAATGGTTCCATAATGCTAAATATTAGATATATCTCCTATATTTAATATTCTACTATACTCATATATTCACAAGATATCAGGGATAATATAAATATTATCCAATATTATATTCTAAAATAATTTGATATAATGTTAAATAATATGTTTAAATTGATTAAATGGAGCCCGGAAGAAATCCATATAAATTGGAACAGATACATTTTCTTGAATATCATTATTCCTTCCCTCTCTCTCTCTTGCTATCATACTTTCATTTCTTCCTCTCGGTGCTGCACTCTGTAAAAGTGCTGCTGTTGAACCCCAACGTTGGGAAAGCAGAACTCAGCTTCTTGCCAGCTGGCCAATAAACCCTAGCAGCCTGGCACTTTCCCCAGTGACTTTGCCACATAGCAGCAAATCATCCATCTGCAGGGTTACTGAGCTTTAATAGCTCTTGGAGTGTTTTCCAACACCCCACACAATGCTTGTGAATCGTGACATGCCCAGCAACTCAAACACAAACTAATCAATCAGTTCATTGCTGAATGCAACCTGTCCTGTCAAATCTATTATCCACAGCTACCGAAGCAATACATCGATTTAATGGTGAAGGACAGCAAGACCTACGGTTTCAAAGCATTACTGAAATGTCCAGGGGGTATTTAGTTGTTTGGATTCATCCTGTCCGGTTAGGAATACGACAGATTTTTGATGGATAATCAGCACTGATTGCATGGATGAGTCACAGCAGAGGGTTACAGTGTTCCTGGGAAAGCAATTCATAGCACAGGGAAGGACTGGAAATGTTTTTTGATACAAATCACAAAATACAATGAAAGAAGAAAAAAAAATACCGTAATAAATTTGATATGGAGGACATGACGTGAGCTGAGAACTACAATTAACGTTGTCCATCAAAACCACTGATGCTCCAGACTAAATCATGAACATTCAATTAATTACACTGTCATTTGGTAAAGTATTGTGGTATCAATACAAGACCTTGGCAGCTTCGCCTGCTAGCATACTGATATCTGGCAGGCTTCTATCTAGAAAAAGTAAAGACGATTATTGATAAAGTGAATTCTATTAAGTTCTTCAATCTGATTGGTGAAAAAAGGGGGGTGGGTGTTTTTTAAATGTTCTCCCTGTGCTTCAGGGGTTTCTTCTGGGTACTCAAGTTTCCTCCCCTAGGCTAAAGACATGCATTGTAGACTGACTGGCATATCTAAATTGTCTGAAGTGTATGAATATGTGTGTGTATGAGTGTGTGTGTGTAATTGTGCCCTTCAGTGTGAGGAAAACCCATTCAGGTGTCCCGTGGGATATATTCCAGGCTCCTCATGACACTGTGATCGATAAGCAGGTTTAGAAAATGGGTGGATTGGTCAGAAGTTTTAATTCACTACATAACATAACATAACATAACATATCATATCAGCAACTTTGACAGTAGTGGCAGCTGCAAGGGTTATACAGATGTGCTTGTTCTAATGCGTGATCATTTCTATAGTATCGTAAATTCACTGGTATAACATGGTATAACTGGTCACAGCACACAAACTGGTTAAAAAAATCGGGGATCATTGTTAATATAGTGAGGTTTTCTGTGAGATGTTTATTTAGCATGTTTTAGAAGGAGTCTCCAGTGCCAGTCGTAGTCAGAGACAAAGCTATAAAGATAAAGTTTTCCAATATGGGGAAAGAGAAAGAGAGAAAAGAAAAGCTAGTGAGGGAACTGTTTACAGCTGCTATAATGTTAAGTGATAACAGGAACTAACTTGTTGTGAGGATGTTCCACAAGATTACACCGAACTATAAACAGAGAAAACATATGACATGTCGTTCTTTGATAATAATAATAGAAACTGTTGCCAAATTGTTGTGGCATAGGAGAAATAAACCAGTATGCTCCCACTGGAAAATAGCACGCCTCATGTCTTTTCCTACATGATGAATCCAGTTAACACATCACTTTGTCTCCATTTGCCCAGCTGCGCTATTCATGAACACAAGGTGCCTTTGAGAAGATGGTGCTGCAGAGTATTTGCGTGAGTACCAGAATCACATGAGGCTCACTTCACACTCTTACGCAATGACCGTTTATAATAAATCCACCCTGTTCTGTTTTGCAAGGATCAAATTCTAAACGGTAAACAGTGGTTTCGATTTTAAACGTGTATTACAAGTATATATTTCAGAGGTATTGCTCATCCCTGTTGCCAAACAGGAAACAACTGCATACAGTAATATAAAGCCCTAATAACAGGCATGAGTTCCTGTGTGATTAGTCATAACACAACCATCCGTCCTAATGCTGCCAGTATGAATGAGCGATCCGAGCATGTGTGTTTGTGTGTGTGTGTGTGTGTGTGTATCACACAAACCACCAGATGTCATTTTTCAATTGGGAAATCAGGCCAAAAACGCCCTGGATAATAATCTAGAGCCCCACATACACACGTGCAAGACAAGCCCACACTCACTCACTTGTGGTCGCACACCACACACACACACACACACACACACATTCTCATGGAACAATGAATACAGTAATTAAGTTCTTAAAGTCAGAAGTTGGAGAATACACTGATTATATAATCCCTCTCTGATTAATTCACGTTTTCATGCACTTATATACACTAACAATAAAGACGGCTCCAATCAGCAGTGGTGCAGAAAGAGAGAGAGAGAGAGAGAGAGAGAGAGAGAGACTTAAAGCTGTGTGTTCTTACCCGAGTGTGTGAACTGCAGTCTGGGCTGAGATGGTCTCCATGCTCCCGTTAAAGTAATTGCCAGCAGTGATGCAAAGGTAATAGATAATATCCTCCTCATGGCTGTAACACTCTGTGCACTTTACACTCTAAACAACCTGAACACAAACAAACAGCATACAGCTAATACTCAGGCAGGGTGCATCACACACCTCCCACTGTGTGTGTGTGTGTTTCTGTGTTTCTCCACAGTGCAGAGAAATCTAATCCAACCCAGTTTAATATCTCTCTGCTATTTCTTCTTGTTTGTCTTCTTGCCTCTCATCCAATATCAGCGGTTCCTTGGATAAGTGCTCCTCTCTCTCTCTCTCTCTCTCTCTCGCACACTTGCTCTCGTTTTTTTAATATCTTATGGTATTGGTTAATCCTCTATTTGCAGTTGATCTCTCTCTCTCTCTCTCTCTCTCTCTCTCTCTCTTGTTCCTCTTTTAGCCTTCCCTCTCTCCTTATATCCAAACACTCCTCTATAAAGGAGGGAACTATTCCACGCCTCTCTCTCCCTCCTCAATGTGTTCTTAAAAAGAGTGATCTGACAGTTGGTGTGTGCCTTTCATCTCATTCCACATCTCTTTCGTTCTCTCGGTCTGTCAGGGCTTCTGACTCCTCTCTGACTAATTATGTCTAAGCCCTTTGCTCATTTTCCCCTGTATTCTTATCTAAATTTCATAAGCACTGAGTACACAAAATCACTCCCAGATACCAATACAAACTTCTAGCAAATCTGTCTGTACATACAATGAGGGCATTATATACAACAGGTCCTGAAAGTAAGGAGAAGTGAGTGGTGCGGCTCCACCGAGACAGCAGGGTTTAGAGTGGGGGCTCCAGCTGCAGATTAAACCTAATCTCACACTAAAAGGTCTCATCCATAGAAATTCACCACTGCAGATCTGCCTGGGGGCTAAAACTAATCTCCACCTGTGGACAGCTTTAATGTTCTAAGAGACAGACCGGCTGGTGGGTATTAGAGTCAGAAAGACAGTTTTGATCAGAGAAACACCATTGATTAGAATCATAGAAACAGAATTAGATTGGTAAAATGTATCAGACAGACCGTTTGAGAGAGATAAGGTTAGAAAGGGTTAAAAGAGACATTGCTAACAAGACTAAAAAGACTTAAGAAAGAGACAGAGAGACAGTGATGTGACGAATCAGGGAAATATTTTAAATAGAATCAGCTGAGAGAGACACTATTAATTTAAAACAGAGTGATAACACTGACCTGATTCAAAGGAATGGTCAGTATATACTTCTTCATGAGGAATAAAGGAAGACTCTTTTTTTAGAAGAATCAGAGACTAGCCGAGAGACACTATTAATGTGAAATTACACATATCCACTTCGTAGTGGAATCAGAGAGACAATTTAAGAGAGAACAATGAGAGAGAGAGAGAGAGAGAGAGAGAGAGAGAGAGAGAGCCTTTTTGAGGAAATAGAGAGAGACATCTTTAACAAAACTCTTTAAGGGACAATTTGATTAATCAGAGAGACAAGTTAAGAGAGTCTTTTTTTCAGAACAATGAGAGAGAGAGAGAGAGAGAGAGAGAGAGAGAGAGAGAGAGAGCCTTTTTGAGGAAATAGAGAGAGACATCTTTAACAAAACTCTTTAAGGGACAATTTGATTAATCAGAGAGACAAGTTAAGAGAGTCTTTTTTTCAGAACAATGAGAGAGAGAGAGAGAGAGAGAGAGAGAGCCTTTTTGAGGAAATAGAGAGAGACATCTTTAACAAAACTCTTTAAGGGACAATTTGATTAATCAGAGAGACAAGTTAAGAGAGTCTTTTTTTCAGAACAATGAGAGAGAGAGAGAGAGAGAGAGAGAGAGCCTTTTTGAGGAAATAGAGAGAGACATCTTTAACAAAACTCTCTAAGGGACAATTTGATTAATCAGAGAGACAAGTTAAGAGAGTCTTTTTTTCAGAACAATGAGAGAGAGAGGGAGAAAGAGAGCGAGAGAGAGAGAGAGAGAGAGAGAGAGAGAGAGGGAGAACCTTTTTGAGGAAATACAGTTTAAGCGACAATTTGATTAATAGAAGATGAAGGTGAAATAGAAAGACACAATAAGAGACAGAAAGGCATGCTGAGACAAAGACATGATTCAGGTACACCAGAAATGCTTGAGAGACTTGATTCACTAAAATCTGAGAGACAAGGTCTGAGAGAGAATGAATACAAATCACATTTGTGAGACACATTTGAGAGACACATTTCATTCAAATAAGAGTGAGACGGTCTGTGAGAGAGACAAGACTACAAAGGGATTAAACTTACTGTAATGGGCAGCGTAACCATGCCACCCTCTAGTGGACAGGACTGAGACGCAGCATGAACATGTGAGAACTGAGCCTTTTGAGAAAAACCGTACCAGAACTGATAAACATATGAACTGACTCTACATTTTTGAAATGTGAACCAGCTCGGCTTCTCCAGAAGATCCTCTGCTGCATAAGCCTATCTTCTCATATGTGTTTATGTAAATTATTTAGCTGAAGGCAGCTAATTGGAGTAGAGCCTATCCTGCTCACAGTTATTGCTTCCCAGAATGTTCAGGGGAACAGTGGTTTGGTTGTGCATTATGATTATGAGAAAACTGCTAATGTTTCAGTAGCCTTTAAATAATTAGAACCTCTCAGGAGCCTTATGGTAACTTGTGATGATTTGGAGAACGTTTCCCTCAATTCTTCATCATCTTTAAATGATTCAAACCTCTCGGGAAGCTTGCAGGAACTGAACCTTGAATGATTCAGAGAATGTTTTTCCATGATGTTCTGGAAACCTGTAAATAATCAGAACCTCTCAGGAACCATGCAATAAACCGAAAGGGTTTGGAGAACCCTAACGTTAATGCAACATCCTTATACTGTTACTGTACTGATACAGACCTGATTTATCATAAAGTCTTATTACATGTAACGAGGTAAGAAAAGCTATGGCTGAAAACCAGACACCTGAAAATGGACTATTTAATGGGCTGCATCAGACAGAGGTAAGAATTTGTTTATACATCAAACCCATCAAATAAATAAATAAATAAATAAATAAATAAATAAATAAATAAATAAAAGGTGAAAAATTTTTTTACCATACAATATTCATATTCATATAAAACTCTCTAAGCGTAAACACGAGGCTTTAACCACAAGATGGCAGAATAGCTATACTTTTTAATATTTAACTTGACTAGCGCTGCATTGATTTAGCAGCAGAGGCACAATGTAAATAAAAATATTAACAATGATTGCAAAGTAGACACATCAAGGACACTGAAAACAAACATAACCAGGGTCTAATATATTCCTAATTTCATATAATACTTATATTTCTTGTCCAAAGAAAAACACTTCTGAGAATTTCTTTGTGACTGTTGTCACTATTCAGTCACGATATCGTGCTTTATCGCTCTTCTGGATACTTGTAAGCAAGGAATTTTAGGTAGCTGGACCTTTGCATTTACTATATGGCTAAATGTAGACCACCATACCTATATGTAGATCTTCTCTAAAGTATTGCCACAATGTTTTGCACTCAATAGGATGCTTCTATATGCTGCTGGAGCGTTGTAGTTTATCCCTCACAGGAACTAAGGGATCTAGACCTGTTCCAGCATAACAGTGTCCCTGTGCACAATGTGAGCTCTATGAAGACATGGTTTTCTAAGGTTGGTGTGGTACAGCATGGCTGGTCTGCAAGAAGCCCTGACCTCAACCCCAATGAATACTTTTGGGATGACCTCAAACACTGACTGCACCCCAGACCTCTTCACCATCAGTGCCCTGACCCCACAGCCACTATTAAGAGTATTCAAGATAGTTTTAGAGTATTCTAGACTTCATCTAAAGTCTAGAGAAAAGCCTTTCCGGAAGAATGTAAGAGAAAGAAATGGGGGTGTGGTAGCTTAGTGGTTAAGGGGTTGATCAGAAGGTTGTGAGTTTAAATCCTAGGTCCACCAAGCTGCCACTGCTGGGCCCCTGAGTAAGGCACTTAACTCTCAATAGCTCTGAAGATAAAACGTAAGGGCGTCTGCCAAATGCCAGAAACGTAAGGAAGGCTCTAAATCACACATGGGTGTAATAAGAGTTCATAAACCTTTGGCTATACAGTGTTTTACAGTTAAATGCACCTGATCTATGGTATGGACGAGGCTGTAATTTTAATCTCAACCACCAGGTGTCGCTTTGGGCTAAAACACTGATCAAAAGTAGTCTCAAGAACCCGCAGCTGTCGGTATTTAAGACGTATTCGGCGTCCTTTGCGTCATTCTCACGTAACAAATAACTACGTGCCAGAGAGTGGGAAGATGTTTAAAACTGTCAGACCTACAAATACTACACAAAATCTTTTCTGCCTGAGAAACATAGGCCACGGACAAAAACGAGTTTCCGCTGTCACGCGAGGAAAATCCGTGACGTCGACGACTAGTCCGTGGGCTGTGCGCGCTCCCGCTCTCCCTCACGCGCTCTACCAGCTGTCCGCTCATCTCTCTCTCTCTCTCTCACTCACTCTCTCGTTTTCTCATAAACACGTGTTCGCTTCTCTGATTGGCCCGCGACGGAAAACCATGAGCTCATTGGTTAAAAATAGTCCCACTTGCGCGTGCCTAAAAATAGCCGTGTATAAAAGGCTGGGAGTTTCGCAGAGGCGCGCCGCAGTCCGCCGCCTGATCGGTGGAGGTTGAAAAACGCCCCGGAGAAAGAGGTTGAACGCGAGAGAGCATTAGCAAGCGAGAGAGAGAGAGAGGAAGAGAGAGTGAGTGAGTGAGAGAGAGAGAGAGAAAGGGCGTCGGTCTTCGCTGTCTTTCTCAGGAAAGACGCTGTGTGTAACCTCGAGCAGCTTTTTAACACAGCTCGCGCAGGCGGCGGCGTGACGATTTCCTTCCTGAAGTGTGTTTTTCCCCCCTCTGTTTCACAAAGAGCCGGTTCTGCTTGACTAATGTTAATGCACAGTAGTAGACCTTCTTCTCACATCATATTCACATTCAAATGCACACGAGAATAAAGACTTTTCAATTTGTTAGAATAAATCATGGATTGTTGCTTATTGAGACACAAGCAGAGCTTCAGTGTTTTTTTAGGTGTGGTCAAATAGTTGCATTTAGCTAACATGTCTGAGTCACTGTCCTGTTCTTTGGTCACCTCCAGGATTTAGAAGCAAGCTTGTAACCAAATCCACTCCCGTTACTTAGAAGAAGCATCCTGCATTCAGGGTGGTGGTAGCTCAAGTGGGGATGTTGACTGGAAGACTGGGGTTCAAGCTGCCACCATTGGGCCCCTGAGCAAGGCCCTTAACCCCACCCTGCTCCAGGGGTGCTGCATCAATGCTGACCCTGTGCCCTGACCCCAACCCCAAAGGATGGGATATGTGAAGAAAGAATTTCACTGTGCAGTAATATATATGTGACAAATAAAGACAACTTAATATTCAGTCAGTTAGTCATTTTCAGTAACCTGTTTATTTTGGCCTGACTCACTGTAGATCTAGATATTATCTCAGGGACTGTGGGTGTGAGAAAGGAAATACATACTAGATGGGCTGTCAGTCCATTACAGGACAACATACACACATGTTCACACCTAGGGGGAGCATAGCCGATCCTAATGCATGCATTTTTTTGGAGGTGAGAAGGAACTGGAGAACCCAGAGGAAACCTGTGCAACCCCAGTGAGAACATACATAACTCAGAAAGGAGCTTAGGATCAAACTGTGAGTATCCGGCTTTGCATTCAAGCAAGAGAAGTGCAAACCTCTCCTGATCTACATCCAGATTACACAGTTTGATCATTGAATTCAGGGGTTGGGCTTGACCCCTTAGTTCCAGTGAAAGGAACTCTTAATGCTTCAGCATACCAAGACATTTTGGACAATTTCATGCTCCCAAACTTTGTGGGAAGTGCACAAAGCAAGGTCCATAAAGACATGGATAGAGTCCTGACCTCAACCTGATAGAACACCTTTGGGATGAATTAGAGAGGAGACTGCGAGCCAGGCCAAAACTGGGATATCCGCTTTGTGCAAAACTGGTGCACAGTCATGTTGGAACAGGAAGGGGTCATCCCCAAACTGTTCCCACAATGTTGGGAGCATGAAATTGTCCAAAATGTTTTGGTATACTGAAGCATTAAGAGTTCCTTTCACTGGAACTAAGGGGCCAAGCCCAACCCCTGAATTCAATGATTTGGATGGTGTATGTTACAAACTACACATTTGTAGGTATAAAACCACTGACGGATAGTTGGGTGGTGGTTCATTGGGTGGTGTCACTGGTACCAGGATTTTAGACATAGCAATGTTGGTGTATTAAGTGAAGACTAGGTTATATTTATTCCACCCACATGTTAAAAATAACCCCAAGCCTTCATTATCAGTTTCTGACCACAGGACTGTTGCTAGCTAAATATTCTCTGTTGTGAACCCAGCAATGATATTAAAGGGCTTGTAACCCCAAGAATTACTGCTGAGTCTGAGACCATGGCAACACACACCACAGTGGTGTTGGTGATGTTTCGAGAATGATACACCACCAAAAAATTGTCATCTTGGTTTTTCTCACTGATCACCAGGGTAGATGCAGCAGATGGATCTTGGCATCTTGGGCAGAGATATCACCCATAACAAACACAAATGTGTATGAATTCAAACATGCAAATATAATAAACTACTAAGTCTAGTACATTGGTTTAATTTAACCACATGGCTTCTATCATATAAAATAGTGCTTGATTAAGTACATGCTATTAGTTTAGATTTAATTATTTTTTATATCATATCCCAACAATTAATTGGGTGCACAGCTCAGTGAAGTCAAACAATATCAATCACATGTGCATCTATGTTATCTTGCTTTATATAAAATAATGCCAGCGTTTTTGTCAATTTGATGCAGTTTAAAAGCTAAACTGACCCGTGTCATACATTTAGACATTTTTCACCTTACAGATTTTTTACTTTAATACAGGCATCGAATTGCCTGCATTTTATAGTTCCAACTTTTTGCCTGAATGTGACATTTTCCAATATGTTGTCCGAATCCTGACAGCACAGTTTCAAAATCACAAAGTAATTTCCGTACAATATCCAAACATAACTCGGCTCTGAATATAGAAGGAAATATTCAAATACCAATAAAAGAAAATTAGACTTGTGATCTTCCTTATAGAAAGTCTTTTATTACATAAGATTACCAAGTCTAGTTTACAAATGGACTTCCAGTCATGACCGTGTGCATCCACACACGTGTTACATATGTACATGTATACATATCTAACCCCCACCCCATCTTTTTTGCTTCCAAAGAAAGTTGGTGGTGTTTAAATTCCTAACCTAAAAAAAAAATAAAAAATAAAAATGAACCATACATACATACACATTACAAATCATGTTCATTTTTCAGCCCTGTTTCATGGGGAATTTAAAAAAAAAAATCCCAGCATTGTGGTGAGCACTTGATTGGCAGGCATTTGAGTCACATGACAGCATTTGGCAGGTGGGTGTGGCTTTAATAATATCACAAAACTCAGGGAAAACATCAAAAACAAACAAAACAGGCAAAAGTCAAGGTCCTTTTGCAAATTTCTTAAATACTGATAAAACACTTCAATAACTAATAGAAGAAACAAAAATAAAATTAACAGAACAGAGCAGTTATTCTTTCTTCCAAAATGTTTGGCGAGTTTGAGGAATGAGCGTGTGTATCTACACACATTTTGCACCCCTATTTGGGGTTTCAGTCCAGTGCTGCATGTTCAGAGGAGAAGACATTTGTTGTTCTTTTTGCCCTTGCGTGCCTGCAGCGCTGCCCTGGTGGCCATCTCAAACACCTCCCGCACGCCGTCCTTCGTCTTCGCAGAGCATTCCATGTAGCCAAAAGCACCGATTCGGTTAGCCATGTCCCGTCCTTCCTCAGCTTTGACTGGCTCCTGTTTGGGTTTTAAATTCGGACATTAGGGAGCAGGTCAGTGACAGCTTATTGAATTAAGTCACAGTTAGTCATTAAGCACTATTTTGTGTAAATATAAAAGTTGTTTATAGGTGATCCCACACCGTTGCTCGACTGAACACAAGCATTTAAAATTAAAGCAAAAATCAGGACGGACATTTACACAATTCTAATGATTCACACTGCTGCATCAAAACAACCATTTCCAGTAAAGACTAATGTTTACCGCTATACAATTCTGAATTAACAACATGACAGATCTGGGCACTTCAGTTTTGCATTACTAGCAATGAGTGTAACTGACCAACAAGGAAGATTACCTGTTTCATCTTGGCCAGCTCTCTGCGTGTGTGCTCATCATTTCGTAAATCCTTTTTGTTGCCCACGAGGATGATGGGGACATTTGGGCAGAAGTGTTTGACCTCAGGTGTCCATTTTTCTGGAATGTTTTCTGTACAGACAGAGATCGAACAGGAGACAGTGACTAACAACCCATCATAGAGAAATGTGGTTAATTTGTTGGGTGTAACGCTGAACACGTCAATAAATAAAACTTTTATTCAAATCTGTGACGTTATACAGATCTCAAGCAACCATATTTGCTAAACAAATCACTTGCGTCACCCCTGTCACATTTATTAGGGAAAAAAAACGCTAAACAGAATGTTTTCCTGTGAAAAGTTCATTTGCGGGAAAGGGCATTATGCTTTTCCCCTAGAAAGTTTATAATTAATTAACGGATCACTCATGATGCTACATAAAATGGTTGTAACCATTTCTTATAATGCTGTGGCAAAACAGCAGATCTTAAAAGGGATCAAGATCTGAATACCGAGATACTCAGTGGCAAATAACAGAAGGATTCTCAGGTCTGGCAATTCTTTTCTGAATTCACTGTAAAGAGAGAAATAGAGGACATAATTACCTAAACTGTCTGGACTGTCAATAGAGAAGCACATGAGAATGACATCAGTGTCTGGGTAGGAAAGTGGGCGGAGCCTGTCATAGTCCTCTTGCCCTGCAGTATCCCAAAGTGCTAGCTCCACCTGAATTAAAAAAAATAAATAAATTTAATTTCAGTAAATCTATTGGCACATTCCTTAGATCAGAATTAAAACACAAATAAAAACAAACACAAATACATAAACAGAACAACTGCTTCATTACTGCCAACCGTTACAGTGATAACCACTATATTTTGCAAATGACACTCATGATTTTTGTAGAAGTTTGTATCTGTGAAAAAGTACAATTTTTTAAATCTCTCATGTAAATGATAAATTGATAAAAGCAAAGACTGCATAATGTGTTGCTTTACAATACACAGTAGTTAACACGCTAAAAACTATTTTTAAAACCCTACTATTCTGACATTAAGGTATATTTAGAAGATTTTTGTTTTTATTTTAATAACAGTTTTCGAATTTCTTTTCGCTGTTTAACCCTTTTCTGAACACTACTGTTTTGCCTGCAGTTTGCTAGACAATATGTCCGAAAGTTTGTGGACACCCTTCATCACACCCATATGGTTTTTGCTCCCCTCTTCTGGGAAGGCTTTCCACTTGATTGCAATGTGTGCCTGTGAAAATTTCTGCTCATTCAGCTACAAAATCCAGTTCACCCCAAAGGTGCGCAGTATAGATGAGGGCTTCATCCACAGGGGCATGGTCATGATGGAACAGATTTAGATCCAATAAAAGGAAACTGTAATGCCACAGCAAACAGATATCTTATACAAATACGTGCTTCCATATGGGTGTGACGATCAGATGTCTATAAACTTTTTGCTAAATGGTGTACATCATGACATACTTGAGTGTTGTTTTATGATATCGGTCATATTGGCGTGTCAACTGGTGACCTACTGCAAGAGGAATAAGAAAATAATTCTGAACAGGAACATTAAACCACGGAAGCACAACTCAAAATAATTTCCTATCAAAGGGGACAGTTGTGGTGGTGTTTAATTAAACTAGGTTTGTGGGTCAGAAAGCAGACCTCTATTTCCACAACATACTGAACATTATTGCACTATGAAACTTATTATACCAGTGCTGCTTTCCTCTATACTCTGACCATGCATTATAAGTTACTCTTAGGTTGATCTCATTAACCGAAAAGACATATGTACTGTAACAGCAAACCACACACCTATCCTTAACTCCTGAACAGGTCCTTTATTGAGTGGAACCACTACTCATGTTCAGTAGTAGTGTGTGTTTGATTGGAATATATTTTAGGGCAAAAAATAATGTTATATAAAACCAGTGCGTATTCATGCATTACCTGTTTGCTATCCACTTCAATGTCTGCTACGTAGTTCTCAAACACGGTGGGGACGTACACTTCAGGAAACTGGTCTTTACTGAAGACGATCAGCAAACAAGTTTTACCACATGCTCCATCACCTACGATCACCAGCTTCTTACGAATCGCTGCCATGCCTACAACACACACACAGGTTACATGTTAGAGACACACATGCTGTAGCATCAGCTTACTGTTGATAGTTGCTATGGTTACACACACACAGAGGTATTTATGATATCTCACTGTGAAGTCTGCGTCATCCAGCGTGTGATCTGTGAATCTCTTTCTCTCTCACAAACACACTGACCTTTACCATGGTAAACAAGATCTGGACATGGTAAACCTACACTACCATGAATTTGGAAATTTACTTTTGGAGAAGCACAATGAGCTGTCAAATGCTGTTAAAGGCCAAGAATAGTGATTAAACATTGTACAAAAACATAAATTAAATATATAAACAAATAAATAACATACAATTATTTTATTCTGAATTATTATAGTTAAGTCTAACTGACTGCACACTTGTTTTGGATAAGTTTAAGCCACAACCCAGAACACGCAATTACACAACAATAAAACTGAAATGAATAATAAATAAGATCTCGAAAAGCATAATCAATCACTTTAGAAGCGTAATCAATCGGACATTAAGTAATAACGGCTCATAAATTAAAATATTTCTATTATACACAGCTATAATTTTACACTCGTTTATTTTTAACCTCTTAGGGTTGTTTGAATCGAAGTGGAAATATGGATGACGATACAGAGAACAATGCTGACCTCAGCTTACAGGAAACCTATACACACAAACATCAACATGTCCTGTAGATTTCAAAGAAATTTTTTAAACTTCCATTTTGGCAGACATGCACATACATAGTAAGCTAGTCAGCTCATTACAGATGATAAGAGTTACAAAAGCACTAACGGCCAACTTGTACTTCAATCCACACACGCTCTTTTTCGGGCCTTTTCGCCTGTGTGATAGAGCACAGCAGTTTGGAGCAGTGTCTCTTCAAATCGCTCTTCTACTGTGATTGTCTGCTAGAGATATGTAAATTAAAGAGAAGTGGAAAATCAGCAGGATCTCCAACGTCGTTTCTCACATCCTCTTCACACACATTTGCTACAGCTAGCAATTTATCTGGTTTAAGTTCGTTTCCCACCGCTGGACCGACCAGCTAGTGCCTTTTTTTTCTTTTTAAGAAAGCAGCTATTAAACAGCGAAAGCTTTTATTAAACAAAGTGCTGAGATGAGTGATGCACTGCTTCATGTTCTTAACAGATTCATGATTTCCCCCCATAGCAGATAGATGACAGTAGAAATGAAGAACTCATTTAAAAACGACTTTACTAAATGGTTGGCTGGAGAAGCTTTTCTCTTTCGAATCAATGCACCAAACTCCACCAATGCTTTTCAAAGCAAACGTAAATGGAATTGTACGCAAAACAATAAAATATATTATATAATATTATATAATATAAAGTGGGAGGAAAAAAAAAACAAATCACACAAGCACTCAGCTTTAATCGAGGCCTGGGAAACGTTCACGGTCTCAAATCATGCTTTCAATAAAACACATGGAATTTTGGCTAATCTATTTCCTCAAAAAACTTGCAGTTGACACGAGCCACCATTTTTTTTTTTTTTTTTGGTATATTTGAACCGCCAACAATTTTCACACATCGCTCCTTGCTGTTTATTACTCGCCTCCGTGTTTAACAGACGACCAATACTCATGTGCCTCGGAAGAGCATCAGGCTTCTGATCACGCATCACGATTCGTGATAACCAAAATACTCCACAGAAGTGCATATCTTGTTAGCATATCCGACTTCTTTACAAATAACCACCCAACACCGGTTTGATATCTACTGCACTGATCTCTTACGTCAACATGAATATTCATTTTGTCTCATTATACAATTAGGAAACCCCCGCCCCTCACACACACACATTTTCCATATCAATAAGTAAATAATTAGTTCATACGAATATGCTAGCTTTTACAGTATGTGAAAAAAAGTGTACTTTTTTAGGAAACGTGTGTGTGTGAATTATTTTAAATAATAATTAAATGTCCCCTCCCAGGGAGTGTGTATCATGTCAGCTGGGGGAAACTAAGCAGGGTTTGTTCACTGATGCATCATAGGACATTCGAACCAGAAACCTTCCCATTTAGCTCAGTATAGTAAGATTTCTTCAACACTGCTGGGTCTGTACGGTTCGGAGAACGAACAGAGTGCATGTTTGTCTCTATCTGACACTAAGAAGTCGGGGAAATAAGTGAATGTTGAGGCGTTGATCTCCCCCTGGGTGGGTCTCAGGAACCCCCCCGGCTTTAAGATGGCGTCCAGGCGCAACAGATGGCTGTAGATGCCGAGCTCAAGCCATTACACAGCGATCACTGCTTATTAACGCGCTGGAAATGTACTTAACACGTCGACTACACTAATTATTTCCATTCATATACAAATATCATTCGGGTATCTTGCTTTTTTTTTTTTTAGCACTCAACTTGATCTAATACACAGCACAAGAAACTGCATTAAAAACCAACCGGATTATTCATGATTTCTTCCTCTATCTTACACTGTGGTGATGGGTTGTTTTTTTTTGTACAAAAACACACGGATCAATACTTTCTTATTCCATCCTTAGCTCTAATAAAACCTCACCGATAAACACCAACAACTAAAATCTCCTAAAAGTAAAACAAACAGTTCATCTAAACGCCATATAATGTTCAACAGGAAGTTTCAACACTTTTAGAAATCTAGCTAACAACGAACCAATCCTCGATACGTTTCTCACCTTTTACAGATATATAAAGTATAAAACAAATACAAACAATACATAAAGGTTTATGAGAAACATATTCCTGGAGTATTTAATTCAGACTTCTGGTTAAAGGGACGTTGTTACGCTTAGCGGGCTTTGGGTAATATTTCTTGGGGGCAAAAATATATATATATAGATATATATGTTGACCCACACACACATTTGTATACTATTTTTTTTAATAAATAAAAATACAATCGTTTTAAGAAGGTATAACAATAGCGAGCCGTCCCTGTTGCATTCAACTACTTTCACAATGAACTAAACCGTAGTCAGCTAGCTACTAGCTAGCTTCCGACCCTCTTCACCTCAGGATAATAATGAACCCCTTTCTAAACACATCCTGGCGTGTTTTTGAGAACCAGACATTAAAACCTCCCGAATGCAAATAATGTAACACAAAAATCCTGACCTAACCAGATTTTTTTAAATCTAGCCGCTAAATTATCGTTAGCTAGGTTAGCATATCAGCTAAGGCAGGCTAACGTTCCTGCGGTCTGGCTCCCTGAAACAAGTCTCGTCTCTAAAAAGAAGAGGAAGTTTTAAAAACCCAACACTTAAACAAAAACAAAACAAATTTAGAAAAACAATAAAAAAAAACACATTATACAAATACCGCTGGAAAAAATAAAGCATTCTTACTTGAAGGTTAAGTTTCTGTCCGTCGTTTCCCAGCACTTGTGCGCGAGCCTCGTCTCCTACCACATACAATGAATTAGTCACGAGCACGCGCACAGGGCGGGCACTCATAGAAGGGGGGGGCAAAAGGGACGCGTGCACGTGCGTGGGCCACGCCTGCGCGTGCACGCGAAGGCGATTACCTCATTTAACCCTTTTTTGGTGCATCAGCTGAAGTTTACATGCATCTAAAGATCATTTCAGCATTGATTACTGAATGTAATCTATTAAAGGACCATGAGATGACCAATTACTGACTGAATGTTAATAAAATGAAATAGGCTCACGATTTGTCTGAATATATCAACATACAGTAACACAGAGTTTAAAAAAAGCAACAAGGCAACAGTCTTATTAAATAAACTTTGAACTTCTATGCATTTGAATCTTCATTTGGAAAACTGAGGAAAGTAAAGTGACACCCCATCCCAAAACAAACATACAGTAGCTAACGGTCCGAGGAAACGGCTTCGTATTGAAGAACCTCTAACTAATAGGCATGTTACTGGTGCCATCTAGTGGTGAAGATGAGACACTACACTCCCAAATCAAACAGCTGGACAAATATATTAAACGAGAAGAGCAGAGTTGACCTTAGTAAGCTATAAAAAATAAAAAATCCACGGACCCCCTGCGTACAGATTTATTTTATGAGCATAATGTATGAACACAATCCATCTGTTCAAATACTGAGCTTTTAATTAAACATATGCAGTAATATTTGACTGTTTATTTAAGCCAATGTGACCTTGTACCTTTTCATTAAGTCCAAGTTTCTATATGATGTTATTAAACACTGAGGTTTTTAAGTTAGTTATTGAGGTTTGGATTAAAACCTATTCATTATTAGTGCCTTAACAAACAGGCTTATAACTGAACAGGGGTGGAGCATGCTAGAGTAGTACAGTGCAGTACAATACCTGTTCCTCCCTCCCTCCCTCTTTCTTTCTTTCTTTCTTTCTTTCTTTCTTTCTTTCTTTCTTTCTTTCTTTCTTTCTTTCTTTCTTTCTTTCTTTCTTTCTTTCTTCACTCCATCCATATCTCCCCCCCTCCCTCTTTCTTTCTTTCTTCGCTCCATCTGTCTCTCCCTCCCTCCCTCCCTCCCTCCCTCTTTCTTTCTTTCTTTCTTTCTTTCTTTCTTTCTTTCTTTCTTTCTTTCTTTCTTCACTCCATCCATATCTCCCTCCCTCTTTCTTTCTTTCTTTCTTTCTTTCTTTCTTTCTTTCTTTCTTTCTTTCTTTCTTTCTTTCTTTCTTTCTTCACTCCATCCATATCTCCCTCCCTCCCTTTCTTTCTTTCTTTCTTTCTTTCTTTCTTTCTTTCTTTCTTTCTTTCTTTCTTTCTTTCTTTCTTTCCTCCATCCATATCTCCCTCCCTCCCTCTTTCTTTCTTTCTTTCTTTCTTTCTTTCTTTCTTTCTTTCTTTCTTTCTTTCTTTCTTCGCTCCATCCGTCTCTCCCTCCCTCCCTCCCTCCCTCTTTCTTTCTTTCTTTCTTTCTTTCTTTCTTTCTTTCTTTCTTTCTTTCTTTCTTTCTTTCTTTCTTCACTCCAGCCATATCTCCCTCCCTCCCTCTTTCTTTCTTTCTTTCTTTCTTTCTTTCTTTCTTTCTTTCTTTCTTTCTTTCTTTCTTTCTTTCTTCACTCCCTCCCTCTTTCTTTCTTTCTTTCTTTCTTTCTTTCTTTCTTTCTTTCTTTCTTTCTTTCTATTTTTTGGTCCATCTTCTTTTTGCTTCCATGACAACGTGAACTCCAGCTGATATGAACACAAAATTCTGCAAATGCATATGATCCATGTTCGAGTCATTTGATCACATGCTTTAACAGATGACAGTCATGAGAAATATTTGACCTTTTGTACAGAAATTTTGTACAAAATTCTAAAATCCTGTGTTTATATCCGTTTTTTTTTGTTTTTACAAAAATTCTCAGATTTACATTGTGGTCTCAGACATCTGGACCCCACTGTATATATCAAGAATTGTGCCAGTTCTTCACAGGCCTTGACCTGCTCATGATAAACAGTGTGGTTGGACTGGAAGAATGTAGTTGGACCCTGGCCTTACCACAGTAAAATATATCCATATGATGGAGTAAGTACAGATTTGTTTATGTGAGGTGTCCCCTGTTTGCCTCCCTGAGAACTCATCTGGTTGAAACAGCATGTGGAGGTAAGTATTGCTAACAGAATGAATGAATAATTGATGTTTTCAGGCAAAACACTTGCCGTACTAGCTGTAAAGCAACCCCCCCCCCAAAAAAAAAACAGATAGTAATCATCTAATTAAGTAAGTAATTATCTAAATTACTTGTCTACATTACTTTAATTTATTTTCATCAGATAAAATGTAAACTTTTTCATAGTACATTGAGTTCATACCAAGGTAGCAAATTTTTTCTTTTGTTAAGACTTTATTATCTACTTATTCCACAAAAGGAAAACTTTTCAGTATTTTGTCAACTTTGGAATTTAATAAATAAATAAATAAAATCAATTACTAATAATAATTGATCTTTGGAAATCACATTGGATTGTAATTTTCATCACTGTAACATCATCATGAATATCAAGGACTCATAGAGATAGAGATCCACAAGGTTTAGGAGTGGGTTTAAGAAAATGTTTTGACCATTCCTCTAGAAGCGCATTTGTGAGGTCAGGCACTGATGTTAGACAAGAAGGCCTGGTTCACAGTCTCCGCTCTAATTCATCCCAAAGGTGTTCTATCAGGTTGAGGTCAGGACTCTTTGCAGGCCAGTCAGGTTCCTCCACACCAAACACTCATCCATGTCTTTATGGACCTTGCTTTGTGCACTGGTGTGCAGTCATGTTGGAACAGGAAGGGGTCATCCCTAAACTGTTCCCAGAAAGTTGGGAGCATAAAATTGTCCAAAATGTCTTGGTATGCTGAAGCATTAATAGTTCAATTCAATGATTTGGAGGGGTGTCCCAAAACTTTTGGCAATAGAGTGTAAGTCTGTATCTGAAAATAAAAAGTATTTCTTGAATAAACATAATCATTATGTGATTAACATATGCAAATTACTTTGCTAGCCACAATGGGCTTCGTGTTCTGTTTCTGTTGTCTAAGGGCTGTGGAAGGAAAAAAAAAACAAATAAAATTTACAAACTGTTATTAACAATACATATAATAAATGTAAGACACACACAGCTTGGTTAGTAGTTTGGATAAGCAACTCTGTCTTGTGACTGAGAGAGCGAGAGAGAGCGCAAATTTGTACCATTAATAAAAACAATTCATATGTTACTGGTATTATTAATCATTAGTACAAGTAAGAAAGTGTATAAAAACAAAAACAACACAAACTGGTTGTGTGTATAATGACAGGACAAGTTTAAAAGTGTTCTCCATATAACCTTTTATTGGAGACAGAGAAAGAATTTGAAGTGGAACTCAGGAGACATGGCTTTCAAGCCACAAAGTGAAGAAAACTATCAAGATTTAGAGCTGGAAAGGGGGGGGGGGGGAGAGTTGAACAGCAGAAAATAATCAACCTGAACAACAAAAATAATTAGTGAGCAAATACATCCAGCTACTAAAAACCCATGCCTTTTCCCCCCTCGGTCTCTGAACATCAGGCAAATCTGTAGAGAGAAAAAACATCTGCTTTATAAAAACAGGCCCCTCCGTTTTTTTTTAAATCTTTTTTTGCTCTCTCTTATACATTCACTTTTATTCGCGCGCACAAAATGTCTCACACACGGAACGATAGAGCTGGTAAGTCTTGATCATGAGCGCTGCATTAAAAACAAATACTGAAAAGAAAACAAATCACACAGATCAACAGAGGGAATGAAGGCAATACACAGCAAGAATTATAGTGTGTGTTACTGATTCAGCATCGGCTTTACAAAAATAGCATATAGAAGTGATAAACTGATTCCTTAATTCATAAAGCTTGCTAGATAACGAGAAGAAAAGTGGTGTGTACGGTAGAACTGGAGTATGTGGCTGTATTGCTGTCATTAGTTGAAATCATCCAGATTACACACACACACAAACAAAGAAAACGGATGATAATCATAAGAGTTCTAGAGGTGCATCTTGTACAAACGTGTGCATGGACCACAGCTGACATGTTTCTTTCGCATGGGTGATAAAGCAAAAGAGCCTCAAGACACAGAACACCACAGACAGGGGACGTAAAAAGCGAATGTCTTACTCGTTGCTCATGTCACACCATATTAAATATGCTTTAATTGTTGGTTACTGGTTCCAGTCACAATCATTGCACCTACATTTAAGGCTTTTGGATTGCTGGTGGCTTTAAAATAGACTTGGAAATTCAGCCCCCTGTAACGTCAATAAAATGCAAACTGGCTCTTATTCTTTCTTTTCTTCATAGTCCACACTTCAGGATTGCGAGGAACCACAACACTGCAGGGAGTGGTACTTTTAAATAAAACAACAAGCCCTAATTCTATTACCATGACTAAATTCCACATACTGAATGTTCTGCATCCTACGGATTTGAACGTATTTTCGAGCAGCTCCTTTACGTCTTAAAGTAGTTTGAACGGCAATTCAAGAAAAAAAACAAAAAACATCGTCTTAAATTATGGCTAATTTTAATGTGTGAGGATGTGAGCAAATAATTTAAGACTCAATTAAAACAATTCTCTGTGGTTGCTCAATGTAAGGAATCTACCACCATTAATATAACACAGAACGCAACACGGGTTTGATCATTTCATTCTTCAGACAGATCTTCAACAACTGTCCACCTTTGGCAAACCAGCTAATGTCCGAAATGATTTCTAAAAGTCTCTGTCAGTGAGAAACAGGCACAAAGAGCATTTCAACTCAATTTCCATGCAAAAAAAAAAAAAGGTGTATGCATTAAAAAAAAAAAAGAGCTCAGCTGTTTGCTACCTGCTGAGAGGAGGAGAGGAAAAAATAAATTTTTTTGACAAAGACTAGGAGTCACCCATCATCTGACCCGGAGAGCCTGCAGCTAATTTAAAGTATATGTAATAAACCCCAGCAGCAGCTGGAACGGTTATTCAGAGCAAACTCTTTCCAGAATCCTTATGCACACACATACAAGTACAAACACTCACACACACACACACATGATCTTATTTGTACATTGCAAATAAAAAAAACATGAGTGCCACAGATATACACTTTCAGAAAAGTTCATCTGCACAACACCTAAGCTGAACATATCGGTGTACGTGTAGGCTTGTTTGTATAAGAGCGTTTATTAGAGCTGATCAAGATTTAGAAACTACCTATGGCAAGGCGTCTTACTCTCCGGGGCAAATCATCACCGCCTCTGCAGCAGGTGTTGCGATTGTGTCTCAGATTCAGAGGGACGAACTCAACGGTTCGTGTGCGTGTGTTAGGAGTGAGTGGGGGCGTCTTCAAAGCTTATGATGCTCGACTCTTGCCCTGTGGAATTCTGAGTAGTGCTGGGAGCTGGTGGCGAGGAGTCGCTAGTAGAGAGCAGGGGCGCGTCAGTCCGAACCTCGTCGTCGTCATTGTCTTCCTCGTCCTCCATGCTGGGCCAGGCGGACTGGTCCTCCACTCGCTTGAGACGTTCGTTCAGAGCTTTCAGGGCCAGCTGCCTGCAGGTCAAAACACAAACAGGAAATTCTTTTTAGAAAAGAATTTATAACAGCTTTGCCAAAATCGTCAATGTGGTATTGATGAATTTTCTAGAACGGCAGTTCACACAGCAGCTCCTTTTCCCTAATGCTGTTGTTTCTATAGTAACCGCTCAATCACAGGGGCCTGTAAACGCAGACACAATCTCTACACGGTCTCAGGCTGCTAATCAATAAAACTTAAGAAAGAAAAAGAAGTAATGTTTTTTATATTATATATAAAAATATATATATATATATATATATATATATATACATATATATATATATATAGATATATATATATATATATATATATATATATATATCCATATATATATATATATATATATATATATATATATATATATATGTATATATATATATATATATATATATATATATATATATATATATATATATATATATATGTGTATGTATGTATGTATGTATGTATGTATGTATGTATGTATGTATGTGTATGTATATAGGAGGTGTTTATTAAACATTTTTGGAGTCTCCAGGGTCAAAAAAAAGAGACATGCTGTACTTTTGTCTTATCAACTTTGCGAGAGAGAAAAAGACAGAGGCTGAACATCATTAACATTCAGAGATGTTTGTGTCTGATGGAATGCAAGTGAAATGTAGGACTGGACATTATAAACGTGTCATAAAAAGAACAGCGTGTTCATCTGTAATGAAACTTGGGTAGATGTTAAGGAATAACTTTTATTATTTTGCTGATAGCAGGCCTGTGTCCCCGTGTTTTTTTTTTTTACTTAAGCTTTGAGTCATAACACAAAATATGTTTTCACGCTTAAAAGGAGATAATATAGTTTTGATTCCCCTGAAAGGAGAGCGAAGCAAGAGCCCTCTGAACTTCTATTTTATTTCCCAATAATCTGAGAAGACTGATGGCAATCACTGTGAAAGAGCCTGGACCCTCTTAAGAAGTAAGAAGGATGTTTGTTTAAGTCATACTTGTGCTGCAGCTGTTGAGGAAAGTGCAATAAGGCAATATTTAAATGTGTGTCTGTATGTCGTCACACACTGCTGTCGTGTGTTTGCACACGACCTCTCAGAAACAAGTCCTACTACCAGGAACCAACAGAGTCAATTCTCAACACGCACCTCTACAAGATCCTGAAACTGTAAAAAGCATAGATCCAGTACTAACATTTTGGTACACATTGTAGCTGAAAGTTTTTCTTAACTGGTGTGTTACGGACTCTTGTTGCCTCTACTTTCAGAAACATCTTTGCTCCTACTGGCAGAATATGGCACTGTTCAAAAATGTGACACTATATCAGCCTCTTACCGTCTCCTCTCGGCATCCTGTGGGTCTGTGCCAGGCAGGCTGATCGTGATGGATGACGGAGCACCGACATCGTAGCGTTTCACCATCTTGCGACAGACCTTCATCTTGACAAGGGCAGCATGCACCAAGCTGGCAATGAAGCCCACAGCTGGCTGAAGTGCCTCTGGGAAGAATGAGGCGAAGGCGAAGTGGTCTGACATGTCGCCCCGCCCACGGCTGTGCCTCTGGTAGAAACGTAAGTAAACCCACCCTGCTAGTGCACCGTAGCTACAGCCCACAAATGGTGCAGAGCTTTCCAGCAGCCCAGCTAGCCGCAAGATAGCTAACACTAGCAAGACAAGAGCTGGAGCTGCCTTCAAACGAATCTGAGGCACTCGAAGCACAGTTGTGTCTCCTGATGTCTGCTTCAGAGCCACCAGGACGGCGCCGAGAAACGTGGGCGCGCCGCTGATGTGTACATCAAACAGGTAGCCTAGGTCGAAGGTCGCGGCATAGGCGAGAACATAGGAGAGGCCTGAAAGCAAACCAGCAGCAACGTTCACCACCACAAAGAAGACAAGTAACTCCAGAGCGCCCCATAGAGGCTCCAGCAGTCTCCCTGCAACAATCACTGTAGCCACATTTAGTGCAAGGTCCCACACGTGCTGTTCCACCACGCTGTGTGTCAACAGAGTCCAGATCCAGAAGTTGGGAGGAAAGAGGTATCCGGGTGTGATTCCGAGAGCCACACGTGTGTCCGCCAGCCATGAGACGAGGTAAAGCACAAACACTGTGGCACATATACATTTCACCACCACACTAGTGCTGGCTAAAGCAGTCAGGAAGTGCTGCCGCGCCACCGGCAGATATCGGTTCATGTTTGTCAGGTTTGACTCGTCTTCACTTAGAAGTGTGTGCTAATCAGAGCCTCGAGTGCGGCACGTATCACCAGCGCCCAGAGGTCAGAGCCTTCAGAGTGACTTCAAACCCTGACATCCATAAAGAACATGGCAGCGTCATCAGAAAACTGCATACGTTTCCTGTATTGGAGAGATATAAACAGAATTACATCAATTTTTCAACTTACTCATTATTTATTTCATCTATGATGTGTGAGATTCGCTGATAAAAAAAAAAAAAAATTGTACACCAAATTTTACTGTGGTGTGGATAAGAACATGAAACCTGTATATTATCACTCACTTCTAAAAGAAGTCTAAGCACATTCAGAGGGATTTGTATGGCTAGATCATCTAAGACTAATAAGAAATAGCGAAGTTTTATGTAAGAAGTCTCCAGTGTCAGAGCTTTCAGTCAGAAAGCCCTCTCAGTAACATTACAAGAGGTGTCTTGTCTCGTAATTTTCAAGAGAAATAGAAAAACACGAATGCAAATGACGTCACTAACTCGCTAACTTTACTAAAAAAGTCATGTAAAGCTGATGAGGTTTTCAGTCTTTCTAGTTTAAATCACTCTGGGGATTAAATAAGTCTCTTAATGAAAGGCTTGTACGAGAGGAAGGTAACAATTACACGACACACCATTTACACACCTACACTCATTAAAACCGTCATAACTGAATATGACTCAAGCCACTGCTGACGTTAGCCTACTAGCTAGCAAGAACTTTGTCCCTCGGTATGGCATTAAACATGTTGCTTCGTTGTTTTTATCAAATGACAATCGATCGGCTTTTAAACAACCTCTCTGAGTTCAGGTGCTTGCCCTCTTGAGGGCAAGATTAGCGTAGGACATCAACAGTTCTCCCCGGCACCGTGTCCTGTCATCCCGGCCGGAGCGCGCAGGTTAGCCCGAGGATTCACTTCTTCCACTAGGCCTCGAGAAAGAATTTTGATCGACTCGGATGGTCGTGAGACTCGAAACAGCCGTCCAACGTGTCAGTCCAGGGTTTCAGCGATTATATATCCGTTTCCACACGTTACACGTTGACGTGTACGGAGAATACACTCGCTTTGCTGCAAGGCACTCCCAGCCTAAATCCAACACTGCGATAAGTACAGACGCCAGATTTGCAAACGTCACCGTCGGACCATAACAGCGTCGCTTTACGGCAGCCGGCCTGTCGCAAAGACTACTGGGAAACGTAGTTAGAGTAATGCGCTCAATTGTCATGTAATTCTGCAACAGTATCTCTGTTTATTCACCTTCTTTTCATGGAAAGTTAAACCAGTAAACGTTTTTTTTTTGCCAACCTCTAAATGCAACATTATACTGCCCTGCTTGTGACATCCCCTTTTAACAATAAATAAAACATTAACACATGGCAATTTGATCCTGAAGTGCTGGCCATGACTTAGTCAGGCATGGGAATGGGATCGTTAAGTCATGGTCACGATTTAGTAACACAAGGGAACAAGATAATTGAATAATCGCCGCGTCTTAATAAGGCGTGAATGTAGTATTTTGCCCACAAGAAGATAACAAGTGGCATCGAAGGGCTACAATGCATTTCCCATTCCAACACACTGACACTTTTTCGCCTCTTAAGCGAGACACTGAACCCCGTCTGCTCCAGGGGATCTGTCTTAAGGCTGACTCTGCAGTCTGACACCAACTTCCAGGGATCTGTGAAAAAGAGAACATCACTGCAATGCAATGCACAGTGCCTTAGGAAAATATTCATCCCCTGGCGATTATTTCATTTTTGTTGTATTGCAGCATCAAATGTATATTAGATTGGGATTTGTTGTGCCTCTCTTGAAGTGACTATCACATAATTTTTTTTTTGACGGCCTAAATTAGGACTAGTATTCAATTTTCGTTGTGCACTCATGCTCTATATGTTAAACATGTCCATTTGTAAACTAAATACCACACAGCTAAAATAGCAGATTAGTTAGTCCTTCTGTCATGCAGATTAGGGAACTGAAGCTTTGAGGTTGAGAAGAGCAAATGTCACATAAGTATCAACAGGCTAGCTACAGCACAGAAGTTACAGAGCTCAGTGAGTTAAATAGGAGAACAATATCAGCAGCTCTTAACAGACCCTGGGTCTATGCAGGAGTGGCACAAAGGAAACCACTTCTGAGGAAGTCTAACATGATTGCATGGCGGAATTTGCTAGAAGGCATGTGACAAAATTCGAATTAGTGAAAAAGATGGTTTTCGTTCTGGAATGGTAAAAAGCCCAGACTTAATTTCAGTGAAAAATCTGTGCCATGATGGGAAATTGAATCGGAGAAAATAACATAATGAAGATGTTTCTCATAGATAAACACCCGAGAAAACACAAAACTGAAATTGCTGCACAAGGGCAATCTAAAGTATTGAATCTGGGGAGTGAACGCTGATCAATTATGTGTTACAGTGCAGTTACTTTTGAATGAGGATCACTGATTTAATTATTTTTTGTAGCAAGTCACTCCAAAAGTATTCTAATCTACTTAAATCTGATGTTGCATTGTGAAATAATGATCCACCAAAAGTGAAATAATGATCCACCCTGGGGGTGAATACTTTCTGGAGGCACGATATAGACACTGATCAGCCATAACATTATGACCACTGACAGGTGCCACCTGTTAGTGGGTGGGATATATTAGGCAGCATTTTAAAAATTTTGTCCTCAAAGTTGATGTGTTAGAAGCAGGAAAAATGGGAATGTGTAAGGATTTGAGCGAGTTTGACAAGGGCCAAATTGTGATGGCTAGACGACTGGATCAGAGCATCTCCAAAACTGCAGCTCTTTTGGGGTGTTCCTGGTCTGCAGTGGTCAGTATCTATATAAAAAGTGGTCCAAGGAAGGAACAGTGGTGAACCGGCGACAGGGTCATGGGTGGCGAAGGCTCATTGGTGCATGTTAGGAGCGAAAGCTGGCCCGTGTGATCCGATCCAACAGACGAGCTACTGTTGCTCAAATTGCTGAAGATGTTAATGCTGGTTCTGATAGAAAAGTGTCAGAATACACAGTGCATGACAGTTTGTTGTGTATGGGGCTGCATCGCCGCAGACCAGTCAGGGTGCCCATGCTGACTCCTGTGCTCCACAGAAAGCGCTAACAATGGGCATCAGAACTGGCCGGGTGCATGTATGTCATTTACCTGGGGAACTGCTAACATTGGATCTGCTGCTAACATCTTGGTCGTAGTGAAGGGTCATAATGTTATGGCTGATATTGTATATATGTCACGAATAAAAAAGGCTTTTTTCTTTCTGAACTTCCACAACCCTGACCAAGCTGTTCCTTCTGCGTTCTTCATATCTGGCTGCTCGCTCTTGCACAAGTAAAAACCTCCACCTTGACTGACTTATTTAGTGGCATCCCTCAGGATCTCAGTCCCGATGCACAGCTCTAGTCTCACCCACATGCCCCTTGGACCTTCCTGACAAGCTTTCTAAAACAACAAATGAAAACCAAATACTGTGCTTCCTCTTGGTATCTGTATTTGTATCTGTTTACAGGACATTCCAAATGACATATTCATATTGTTTACATCCATACCACACATGCCATTTCTCATTTGTTCTCCATCACTTCCACCTAACCATTTTACATATGCAGTGGAAAAAAATATTTACAGAGTAAAATTATCTACTCACACACTCCACAAATTCCACTGCTTCACTGGCACAGTAAAGCTGGTTTAGATACTCAACAATTACCGTTCATTAGTGTTCAACACTTTATTAAATCAAAACTTAATAGCAGGCTTTTATCACATAATCACAGTGTTATTAAATACGCTAGATAATAATACAGATTGGATACAATGACCGAGCAAGGTGGTTATTAACAACTTTCTCTCTCTCTCTCTCTCTCTCTCTCTCTCTCTCTCTCTCCCCCACAAGCACTCACAGACAGGGTTCAGGGATTTTTGAGTCAGAACACTTGGTTGAATTCTCCTCGCAGCTGTCAATAAGATGTTTGTTCTGAGGAAAAACTAGGCTCTCTGTGGCTGCACATGCTCTGTAAACAGAAGGGAAAAAATATTTAACCGCTTCTCCCGGTCTATAATTATTCTGACCTTGGTATAAAAATCGAAAATAATATCTAGCTTGGTGAGGAAAGATTATCTAAAAGATTATATTATATCTAAAATTTTTAAAATTTTTTAGATATAAGGCATTAAACTTTCAAATTCAATATAACTTTCAAATGTAATATATATTAAAGAACTCAACAAGACCTACCCTTTAAGGTTACTTCACATGTCGAGGAACGCATAAAAAGAAAATTATAGCAAAGTGCTACATTACGGCTTATTCGAGGAGACTACTAACAAGCTAGATTACTGCAACGCTTTAATGGATTATAATCAATTTTTACGACTGCTGGTCTCTTTGTCATTTAAATTCTTGAGCCATAGATATACACATTTAAAATGTATCTTGTAATCTAAGACCCTCCTTGACAAATGATCATGTCCTACAGATTTAATACGCTGCAGCTAATAAAAGACATTAATAGCAAAAAAAAAAAAACCGGGAACAGAACAGACTGAAATAATCAGCAATTATTTCTTCAGCGATGTTTGCGTGAACAGAGATCACTCTAGTGAGAAGAGGACGACGAAGTTGGTGTTTAAATGCTGCAAGTATCTTTTTCCTTTTTCCTCAGGTTCCTTCCTTGGACCACTTTTGATAGATACTGACCACTGCAGACCAGGAACACCCCACAAGAGCTGCAGTTTTGGAGATGCTCTGATCCAATCGTCTAGCTATCACAATTTGGCCCTTCGTCAAACTCGCTCAAATCCTTACACTTGCCCATTTTTCCTGCTTCTAACACATCAACTTTGAGGATCCCACCTACTAACAGGTGCCATGATGAGGAGATTTGATAATGTAAATGAAGAGGTGTGAGAACAGATTTTTTGCTAAATAAATCATCAAACCACAAAGATTATTTAACTGAAATGCTTTATTCTTGTCGTTATTGTTTATTACAGAGCCGAGCCTTATGTAACTTACTGTAGTTCAGCAGTGAGTCTTATTTTTCTGACAACAAATGTTCTGGAGGATTACTCTATCCTGCTTATGCTGATGTACAGCGGCTGTGATAGTGCCTGTCAAATAATTTAATCCTCCATCATTCTCTCATTTCCTCCCTCCTTCATTATCTCCCTCCAACTCCCATCTGTCCAAATGTCTGACTGGGTCTCTAATTCATCTTGCTTCAAAATGTCCAGAACCTATAGCAGTAGTGTAGCATCGCCACTTCCTGCTGGGGTTTTGACTGATGGAGATGGATGACTGTGTCACAGAAAGAGACAGAAAGAGTGAGACGAGAGAGAGGGAGAGAGATGAGAGAGGGAATACCTCACTGTGAGTAGAATATCTTACTGACAGCTCATGTGAAACAGGTATCAACTGACAGAAGTGATCCAAGTCAGTGGATCAGTGTAACTGTAGTCGTGCTGAATATGAAAAACCTGTAATGTATTGCTCTCAGGTAGCTCTAAGCTGGCACTATAATCAGGTCTCTTAAGACTGAGTCATCCTGCACAGGATGTGTGTATTTGTCATCCTCATCTCATACTACTTTCCACCAGCTCTGTTCCATAGTCTAGCTCTGCAAAGAATTCAAACTCAGGTAAAGTGGTAACAGAAACTTTCTGAGATTAAATCCTACGACTGTTTTGGACAGTGATGAACAGGTTTTTTTATGCACCAGTTTGACATTTCTTTTAAAATTTGGATTTGACAGTCAGAGAAAAACACTGCCACACATTTTTTGTGCTCTGTACTTTTGTATTTTCAAAATATGTAAAATAGCCTGCATGGTACAGCATATAAAACGATCTACATGTCATTCTGATGTATTTAAGAGCTGGTATTCTCAGTAAGCACATAGAATATTTGTGATCACTGTATGAACACCACAGTAGCTGTTAAATGTATGACCCTAGGTTCACACAAGCAGGCACTAGCAAGTTGCTTGGGTCATAGAAACTGCTACTTCTGCCTAAAGCTAACTAGTGATTAGTTTGTTCAATGCTGTTAGTTGTTCAATCTATGTGTAAAATGCTAGGCTTTGTATTAGCTTTGTCGGCAGATTAGCAAAGCAAGCTGACTGCAATACATTTACATTTATGGCGTTCGGCTGAAGCCTTTATCCAGAGCGGCTTACAAAACCAACATAGAGAAGTCTCTGTCAATGAATAGATATTGATACTGGTTCACTAGGTCACAGACTAAGAAAACCATCAGTCAAAATCTCATAGACAAACTCATTTCCCCCCAAATTTATTTATTTATTTATTTATTTATTTATTTATTTATTTATTTATTTATTTATTTAAGAATACGAAAATACTCACACCAAAGACCCCAACAATCTCTGTTACGTCCATAATAATAATGAGATGCTGTATATGACAAGTTAAGCGTCATATCAGCTAACATGGAACATTGCTCGTGCAAACAAGCCATTCCTTGAAGCGGAATTTGTTCACAAGTGCCTCAGTGATGCTGTTGCTATTCTTTGTCCCGAGTTTTTTTTGTTGTTGAGAGATATGTGTATGTTGTATCTTGTTACTGTCTAAGCTGCTGTAACAAGAATTTCCCTCATGAGGTCTATCTATCTATCTATCTATCTATCTATCTATCTATCTATCTATCTATCTATCTATCTATCTATCTATCTATCTATCTATCCATCCATGTGATAAAGGTTTTTTGTGACACTATAAGAGTGCTTTAAATAAGAATCTATTAAAAACAGAATTTATAGAAGGCACACTTGTAAACTGAAAATCACTGAAAAATCTTCACGAATAAACACAAGGATGTAAAGTCATTCATATCTGTAGAAAGTGATTTCAAACTAGAATACATTTTAAAGATAAATGTTTTATAAAAACCAGAAAAAAACATTATTTTTATTTTTTCCGTTCGGTTGTCTTTCTGTCACTGCCGCCTGTTACCATGGTAACTTGGTTAATGATCACCGGACACAGGTCTACCCTGACCAGTTTACAGAGCGGTGTCAGGGATAAAGCAGCAGGTGAAGGTCTTAAAGATGTTGGAGAAGATCCTGCTCAGCGTTCTGCGAGTGTTCTTGAAGAGCGCCCGCGAGGTCCTCGATTGTGCGTCTGAAGCTGCAGATGAGAAGAAGCAGAGTTACAGCAAAATGACCGAACCTGCTGTTTTAGCTGATTATCAGGACACATGACGCAGGAACGGAAAAAACCTAAAACTCTTCAACATGATCATCAAACTCATTAAAAATCATTAGCTAACTTCATAAACAAACATGATCATCATCATTTGTTATCAGGATACAGAGTAGTGATGAAGGTCAAAAATACCTGTTCTACTCTAAAGGACACGTGGAGGAAACCTCAAAAATCACAGGTTCCTTTCATTTTAAAGACTTACCGTAGTGGACAGCTGTAGGGTTGGACATGCTCGGCTGGACGACGCGTTGCACAGGAACTCTGGATCTGCGCCGGTTCTTCTGCTTCCTCTGACGCTGAGAATTTAGAAGATAAAAAGACAGATCATGAAGCAGAACTAGACGTCTAAGATAACTAACAACCTTAAAGACTGTGATTAATCCAGTGACTGATGTTCAATAAACCATTCGATTGTGAATAACTACAAATAAGGACCTCGGGAGAACATTTGGGGGAAAAAGTCCTGCATACCTTAACGGGACGTCTGATCACAACCGTTTTCTTCTTCACAATGAAGCGAAATCCAAGCTGCCTTTTCCTCTCCTGATTCTCAGCTGCTGAATATAAGGAGCCTCCATCGCTTCCTTGAACGTGAGAGCTCGGGCCAGGTTGGTTCTGCTCATCAATGACGTTCTGATGTTCCAGATTCTCCTCCACGGCAGCACGAGGAAACAAGCTGGAAGAACCTGCTGATACCTGCTGAGAAGACTTGGAGTACAAATTTTTCAGAGACCACATCAAGGAAGTTTCATGATCCCAGAGTGCTGGAGTAGATGCACAGTTGATTGATTTGTTCATGGAGCAGCTTTCCTGTATTTCGGTATCCCCACTAAACCCAGCATTTAGCACATTCTGCACTAAGGTTTTGGTGGACTGCTCTACAAACATGTAAACCAGCTCATAAGGAAACTGGGTGAATTGTACCGAGCTGTTCCCTCTATCTAGAGCAGAATCAGATGCACTCCGGACAACATTTCTTGTTTTAGCCACGTTCCTCAGGAGGAGATTTGCAATAGTGTCTGTCATGTCATGCGCTCGTTGCCGTATCATCTCCTCTGGAGAAAGGTTGTCCGGCTCTGTTAGCTCATGAACCATGCCATTGTCACAGATGTGGATGGGAACAACACGATCCCCATCGCTCACTGATGCATCTGTCCGTTTATCATCAGCAGCACTTGTAGTTGAGGAAATAAAGAAAGCCTTCAGCCGATCACGCACCACATTGAGAATGTGGCAAGAAACGTATGGCCTGTTTTGGGCTGAAGGCAGAGGCTTCCTGTCTGCATCTATAACCTGCTGCACACTCTTTTGATCTTCAAGAGCAAAGAGACTTTGGAGTTTTGAGGAAAAGCCTGAGGAGCTCATTGAGTAGGGAGCTGAGTGAGCATCAGCATCACTGACCTGAGCTTCACCTACCCAAGCTTCCATTCCGTTTTCCACATCAAACAGTCCAAAGTCCAGAGCTGCTCCATTGATCACACTCTTTATGATATCAAAAGCCACTCGATCCAGATCTACTGACGACCTCAATGACGATGCTCTGCTGGATCTAGAGCCTTTCTCGCTAATTAAACCTGTGGAAAAGTATGAAGATAACTTCTTCACCAGGATATCATTATTGAGGAACTGTCCAGCAGCGGTAGACTGAATGTTCTCTAAGGCGACGGAGCTCCTGACCAGGTCCATCAGGAAATTCAGTTCTGTCTCACTGGAGGCATGGATGGAGGTTTGGGGCAACACTGAGGCAGCGAGTTTTTGTTCCGTTTTCTGAAGAACTTCACTGACCACTTGTGTTGCTTTGCTCATGAACTGATCACTGAAAGGTCTCTCACCCTGAGGAGCTGATAAAGCACCATCAGTAGGCATGTTGGACACAATCTCAGAGATCAAGATCTTTACAGTAGACCAGGAAGAGGACCTGCTGGGGTCAACTTCTTCCAAGCCTTTCATTATTCCATTGACCTCCTGGTGGGACTTTAGTGATTGTCTTGAACTTGTCTCTCCTCCAGGTCTGACACCCTCTTCAGAGAGATACAGAGCCAGGATCCTTTCACAGATCTCATTAGTGCATGCGATGCTGAGGTCATCTAGTGGTGAGATCGGATCTCCTACAGATGATGAAGCCCTCGCGGAGCAGCTTGGCCTCTGTCCTGATGCCATACTCCGGATGGCCCCCAGCATTGCACTTTTAATTTCTGTGACGATTCTCTGAGAGAGCTCACAGATGAAGTCAGACGCCTCTGCAGGGGAACTTCATAAACAAACAGAAAAGAATGAAGATTATTTTCACATCAAAAAACACACATGAACAGCCAATTGATGATAAAAGACAGAAAACCCATGTGATTAGTAATTTCACCACCGTGCTGCCAAACCCTGGACTCTTGATTGATCAGGTGTTGTCTAAACAGTGCAGTAAAATTGATCCTTCTGAATATTAAGTGTGAAATCGATAAAGTTTACCTTTGAGCTGAGGTGTCTGAGGAAGAGCACTTGCTCAATTTCGACTCCATTTTCTTCAGTTTGTCGTTGGCCTCCAGAATCGCCTCGATCCCGAAACTTTTGCGGAGAGGCTTCAGTAAATGTTGAATGACAGCAGACAATGATGTGGTCAAGATTTCCGAACAATCAGAGGCAAACTCCAACCTTGAGACCTTTTGAAGTAAAAAAAAGATCAGCTTGTTGAATATGAATGTGATCAGTGACATTACCATGTCTTTAAACAAATGAAAGCAGTTCCTGAACTCTGCTGTCCTTCAAACCCATTATCTTCACATAACAATGAATAACACTACTCTAAATAACTGTAGAGATTTACACATGACTGAATCTGACTGTTTCTCACATCAATAAAGCCAATAGAATATTACACAATACACTGATTCATCTCTTCATTAGCCAGATCAATCAACTCCTTCTTATATTTACACCCTCTTCATTATTCCTTATTCTCACGCTCTTACCTCCTTCTCCATGTCCCTGCTCACGGCTTTCCATTCCCTTTAAACACACACACACACACACGCACACACACACCCACCCAGAGAGAGAGAAAAAATCAGCATCTAATATTGGATTCAAGTGTAAATAAACTGAATAAAACGTTACTGAGAGTCAGAGATAGAGCGTACTCATCACTCAGCTGAAGAACCAGGTCCAAAATGTCTCTGAAACACCGCTGTCTCTGGTCAGGCGCGGGGTCCAGAGTGGACGCTCCAGCAGGTCCACACCTGCTACTTCTCCTGTCCTCACTTTTCTACAGAGAGCACACAGACATTTTACAGCAGGTTCAGTGCCTTAGCAGTTTGAGCAGTTTTTAATAACTACAGCAGTGAGCATAAATATTAGCACTCAGTTTCAGTCCCAGAATCAAATGAAAGTACATCCTGTTTCTGCTCCAACTGATTCACATCCACTTGACTCACCTTTGAATCACGTGACTGTGAATTTCCCATCTTCTTGTTTTATCTACAAAAACACAGCTGCACTGAGTTCACATGATCATAATAATAATAATAATAATAATAATAATAATAATAATAATAATAATAATAATGAGTGTAGGGGCTTACCTCTGCTGTAATGTGGATAATACATTAAATGACCAGTAGTCGGATTTTGTCCTCACGTCAGATCCCGTGACGTCACCGAGCATTCTCTGACAGGTTAGCGTTCTATATAAACCTGGGTGAAAAAAAAAACTTTTAAATGTGGGCGTGTCGAAGGCGGGTACTGTGTCAGTCATTCGGCGCGGGAGCCAATCATATTACGGCGTTGTTACACCGTCAGTCGTAGCAGCTCCGTAGCAGCTCCCGCTCTGTATCTCAGTGCTGCTGAAGCGACACACGGTTTATTGGCGCGAGGCTCTGAGGCGAAAGGACGCCGTTAACACCGCATTATATTCACTTACTATCGATAAAATCACCTCAATAAAACCTCACTTTTACACAGTTTTACTACAAACATCAATTACATCCTCCAGTGCTACCAACTACACAGAGTTTACTAACTAATGTAGCTGGTTTAAGTGAAACCCGTAGCATGGAAGCTAAATGTGGGTTTGTTTTTTAAAGTGAGGGTAAAAAGTGAGGAAAATGTAATAATTATCCCTTAAATATTACTACAGTTTTGGTGAATTTGTGTCAATAGAGGGGATTTGATCCGTGTCCGCCATTTTGTGTCACACTGACCTGATTTAACATTAGCATGATTAGCATTTGCAGCATTGTTTACTATTGATTATTTATTTATTTTATTAATTTTCTTCACGTTTTTAAAATATAAACTCAGATATAAAGATATATATAATACAGGTATAAAGATATAAAGTATTTTTGTGGTATCCACCTTTTTTTTCTGAGGGTGCTGAAAAGTGGAGGATAATAATAATGATAATCTTTGCAAGAAATTAATTTCATCATTCAGTATTACAGGTATTCCTCAATTAACTTGTTCCTGATCATCACAAATCCTTATTTTAATCTTTCCTTTCTTACATTTTGAATAAAAATTATTTTTGTACCACTACCCATCTAATGCACAACATGGGCATAACTGACCCGTATTCATTCCCTGTGTTATTTCAATCATGGCTGAATGCGTCTTTGCTGAATCTTTAAAAACTTTTATTTTATTATTTATTATTCCAGGTATTGATTATCACAAATCATTTTGTTTAGTTTCCCTTTCTTACTTTATAAAGAAACAGTTTTTGTATTTATGCATCAGTTATACACACATGGGTCAAAACTAGGAACCTTTGATATTTGCTAATTTTTGCAAGAATGAACGTATTTACTGCTGAGAACTATTCACCTGCCACACATTTCACAACTCAGCACAGTCCAAAGCTCACCTTCTTCCCATAGTGCATCCTGGTGCCATGTGTTCCTCAAGTAAGAGACGCACATGCACCCGGCCATCCACATGATTCATCAGACTAGGATACCTTCTGCCATTGCTCTGAGGTCCAGTTCTTATGCTCACGTGTCCATTGTTGCTGCTTTCGGCGGTACACAGGGGTCAGCACGGGCACCTGACCGGCCTGTGGCTATGCGGCTCCATACAAAACAAACTGTCCTGCACTGTGTATTCTGACCCCTTTCTATCAGAACCAGTATTATCTTCTTCAGCAATCTGAGCAACAGTAGCTCGTCTGTTGGATTGGATCACACGGGCCAGCCTTCTCTCCCCACGTGCATCAATGAGGCTTGACTGCCCATGACCCTGTCCCCGGTTCACCACTGTTGACGCTACCCGATCTGTGCCAGAAATAGTTCTTTTTCAGTGATTTTCTTGAAACAAATACAGTTTTTTGGTAAAATATATATCCATTATATGTTACATTGATTAAATTAAATAATCGATTAAATTGATTAAATAGAAATAAATTAATTTAAAAAAATGATATTAAATATTTTACATTTGCTAGACTCCATTTGGGTAATACAAATTTAATTTCAATTCATTTCAATTAAATTTGTCTTTTTATTTAATGTCATTCATTTTTGACCTCATCTGTGTAAACTTGATGTAGTACAGGGGTGGCGAACCCACGACTCGCGAGCCACTTGCAGCTCTTTCGCTGCTCTTGTGCGGCTCTTTAATCTCAATCGCAATTTATTTTTAAAATGTCAAAACTTCATTTTGCGATAAATGGGTATGTATGTAAATGCATTTACTGAATCTAATTTGGATTTTTAATATGTATTATTATTATTTGTTTATTAATTTTTTTACTCAACTTCTCGCATGATTTAACATACGTTAGCCGACTGACTAACACGATTGACGTGCAGTATCGTTTGTATCAATGGTCATGGCAGAGTCAGGGAAGAGTACAGCTAAGCATAAATGCGAAGATGAGCACAGGACATTTTTATCTGAATGGGAGGATTTATATTTTTGTTGTTGAAAGAAATGGAAAGCCATTGTGCTTGATATGCCAGACTTTGTTGTCGCATTTTAAGGCTTCAAATCTTGAGCACTATTTCACCTCACTCTATTCTACCGTACCAAAGGCAGTGAACTCCGCAAGCCCAAGGTAAAGACACTGAAACGTCAGTCAGAAAAGCAAACTCAGCTTTTCCGAAAATTTACCAAGCATTCAGAGACGTCAATCAGAGTCACTTAAGATAAAGTTTTAGATGTTTTTCTTCAATTTTTGTGCAGCAGTAGGAACTAGAGTTGTGAGTGATGAAATGAAGAAACACTGGGCAGCATGTGTATTAGGATTAGTCAGAGGAATCATTCATTTGGATTTGTTTGCTTTATTGTGTCTTATATAACCTTTATGGAATTGTATAAATCTCAGCTCAAGTGTTGTTTATTGCTTGCTATTGTTGGTGTCACGCATGTACGAGGAAAAGGAATGGTCTCCTAATGCTTGCTATTGTGAACAGAATGATGGTGAATGATGATGGTGAATGTTTTGAATGTGAGAATGACGAGACACAGGGATGTGTGGACTGAGTTGATGTGAACAGCATACTAAAGTGTTTATAAGTTTTCACATTAACAGTAGTCTTTTAATATTTGTCAGACTTTTTGCAAACTATCAAGCAATCAGGCAAGGCTGCTATTTTGTCATGCATCGTCACGCTCTTATTAGGAATACTTATTACCTCAGGTGAAAAAGAATACACACAGAATAGTGAAAGTGTCAGGGTCTAACGTTGCTTTTGTGACAGCTGTCTCTAATGTTAAGAGTTTTTATTTGCTTGATAAAAGACGCAAATATATGTTTTGTGGCAAGCATACAATCTGTCAATGAAGAGGAATTTAAAGAAAGGTACAACTGTACCGATTTTCTACTACCTTACAAACCACAGATAGAATAATTCAATATTTCTAGTGCAGACCACAGTGTTGTTTTGGACACTGGATGGCCTACTTTATTCTGACAAGACTCAAGGAGTTCTACTAGAACAACAGGCAGCTACAAGTAAGCGTTCTAATGCTTGACAGCATTTCAGTTATATAATGTATGACAGATTTGGGTGTGATTATCGATTCCAGTCTTTTGTTCGAACCCAGTTATACTGTATGACTACAGTAGCTACAGTATTTTTCCATTTCATAAGCATCAGGTTTTAGCCTTGCCTTGAAAATCTGATCACATACTTAGCTCTCTTTCAGCCGATGTGGTGTTCTTCCACTCTGTGCTCTGGCACAATAAAATCCATGTTCATTATTTCCTTCTGCCTCATCTCTAAGGGCCCACCTGATTGTTAATTATATTTTACACCTGCTTCTTATTTGCAATACAAACGTGGGAAGACAGACTCCTTTAGTGGTGTGCACAAATGAGCTGCATTGTCTAAAGTTAATTGAACATATTACACGGAAGTGCAAACACTGCTGTCACGAGTGCCTTGTCTTTCGTCTGTCTGACCCTGGTGCATACGCGCATGCCGGCGTGGACAGTAAGACAAGCTCAAAGGGAGCCAAGTCTAATGAGCGTGAATTAAAGAGGAAGCAGGGCCGAGGAGAAAATAGGAAATTAACTTGCGCTGCTGTCAGGGCGCTGAAGCTGAGCATGGGCTGCAGCCGTTTAGATGATCCCCTGAGCCCAATCATAGAGCCTGGCAACATTACAGTCTTCCCCATGCTCTCCCTCTAGAGGCCCTCCCATTTCCTCTGCTATTTTCTTAAATCTGTGTTTAGACATGTGCTCCTAGGCTTATTGTGTGCTATGGACCGTCTAATTCCTCTTGGATTTTATAGCCAGAGTGTGGCACTGTCGTCTATCGGATGTCATGTGTTATTACACAGGTGAATAGTGATGTCTTTAGAAACAAATTCCCGATTCCACAAATCCTATGAATTAAATGACCAGTTATTGATCCGCATTATAGGAGGTATAGGGTTTATAGACAAATTTCATCAGCCAATTTTTCCTCTCACCATATGTACATAATGTCTTTGTTGGCAAGGGGATACTATATTCATTGTGGACTTTATTAGGTACACCTACTGTACTAATTCAGGAGATTATTTAATCAATTCAGTTCAATCATGTGGCAGGGTGTCATCATACAGATCAGTCAAGAACTTCAATTAATGTTCAAATCAAATGCCAGAATCAGAAAAAATGTAGGTTTTCTAACAAAACCGTGTTTTATACTACTGTAAAATGTACCCTTCGTTTTCCCAGTGTTGCTCATTTTGACATCTAACCTCACTTATTGTTCTGATATTATAACTAGCAATCCGACATGAGTGAACAAAGCGATGGCATAAATGAAGGCAGCTAACATTAGCTACATTTAAAAACAATGCAAGATTTACTTTATGACTTTAGCAAACCATTGAAATTGTTTGGCATGGTTAATCCCTCAACAAACAGAACTCTACAGACCAGTGGCGGGCCATCCATTTCACACCTAGGCCTTCACTGGTGTCCTTCCTGAATTAATCCACCTCTATATCATCATTATAACGCCACGGCAATAGATACGAATCAACCGTTAAATAGCAAAGTAAAAAAGAAATGAGGTATTTTACACCTCACAAGGAATAGTCAATTTTATCAGTCCGCCTTAAAAACAGGCATTTGTAAGGATGTCGGTGACCAAATAGATTTCTTCTCCTCTGTCGGCCGTTGTGAGTTAAAATATATATTATACATATTTATTTATATAATATATATTTTATTTAGTTTGTGCAGTTCGCTGCCTCTGACTACTCCAATTATCCAATCAAAGGATGGGAAATTGCTGACGTAATTGTATGCCCGCTAGATGGCCCCAGTGACGCCAACTCGAAATCTGATTGGTTAATGGAACTATTTCATTGCCACTTATTTTAAGCTATGGACGCCTGCACTATTGATTCTGAATGCCTTAAGGCAGAATTCTTTCACTCTGGCAACAGCCACTGGCTGAAATATGATTGGATAAATACTCTTATCATAAATATACACTACTGGAAGCAGCGCAACCAAGAGAAAAGCTATGAAATGTGGAGAATAAACTATTGGGAATAATTTAATACACATTCATGGAAAATTATATTAAATATATTAAAATGCCTAACCCTAACCCTGTTTAGGCCAGCAGAGAAGGCCTTGCCGGCCCTGATGGCCCAAAACTGCTACAGACGGAATGAGCGGAGGTTGATAGCTTATTGCAGATGACAAATTTTAAAGAAATGTTTCCCTCCCTCAAAAAATGAATTGTGTTGAATGTATATTTTGACTGTTGTTTACTAATATATTTTCAGTTGATAGCTCACATTACTTTGATTAAAATGATGAATGCCAGCTAGCTAGCAAATAGGATCTCAGTCCATTATGAAACCCTTTGAAAGCCTCAAAGCCTTAAAATCTTTTCAGTAAACAGTAAAACAAATACTTGTGAAAATGGTACAATTAAAGTTTAGCATTTCACTTATTAAAGTATTATGCTGTAGTTGACGTTTTGAGTGAGCTGAAGATTGATCTTAAGTTGCACTTCAGGTAATGTCAGCCTGTGTGCTCACAGATGAGTCAGAAGAGAATGGGCAGACTGGATTCAGGTGACAGGACGTCTGATGCAACTTCTTTTTACAAACATGGTGAGCAGAAAAGCATCTTAGAAGGCAAATCTTAAGGTGAACGAGATACAAAAGCACTATATTGGGTTGCAGGCATGATCAGGAAACTGAAGCAGAGCACAAAGTGTACAGTTCCTGGATACTATGTACACTACATTACTATAAGAAACCGCATGTAGAATACTACAGATTGGTGCATAAGCATTAGTTATGGGAATCAGTGAGTCACATTATTTGGCTCAATACCATAACCAATGAATCAACTCTGTCTGCTCCCTTGCCAGTTTTTTTTTTAAAACATAGTTTATGATATCAGTGATTGCTCTTCTTTGCCTGTAGCTAAAACTGTTGCATAAAATTGATTTTTGTTTAATTGCCTTTAAGGTGAATATCTGAAAGTGTGTTTTTATGTGCTACCTGGAGGTGGCAATCACATTTTATGTTTCCATTCAAGCCTTGGAGGCAACATATAACCCACATCTAAAAAAAAAAAAACATCAATAAACAATGATAATAAACCTCAACAGGTCATAAATTCCAGTAGTCTTGCGATTTTCAACTAAAAGAGCTTGCTAAAGTGGCAACTTGTTCACAAACAGCACACCATTAAGAAGTATGCCACGTTAAATACAAAATTTTGCTTCTTTTACATTTGAAGGTAGGTCATACTTGCATAGCTGTGTTTTATACACTTGCCATAGGACAATGCAGCTTTTATCTGCTTTCCGGGGTCAGTATGGGGCCCAAAATGCTTTGCCTCATTGTTTGTTGTTGCTCTGTTTGGGTGGGGTATCATATGTAATCAACAGCACAATTCCTTTTTGCAGTCTATTGCATGGAGGAAATAATACCTGTATGAGGGCCTTCATGAATGCGGATGTTTGTTGGATTTTGCTCAGTCCAAGCTGTACTGCTTTGACATCGGTCCAGTCAGTATGGTTTACTGATCAGTTTTCTCTATCTCTCTGAGAGGCAGTGTCCAAACAGTTAGACTAGAAAAGTCACTGAACTTAATCTCCGAAGGTTGCTTGTTCTCCAACTGTATAGTAGCCGAAGGAAACATGACCAGTCTTGTACGAATTGTCTTGATACGCATCACTTTGTATTCAAAGACTCACAAGTTTAGGCCTATTAATAACCTGTTGTTTATCATGAATCACAATTACTTGTGTTTGCGTTGTCTCTTTCCATCACTACATTATTGCAGTAGGATATTTACTGCATACATTTCACAATCATTGTTTGTCTCATGATTGTGTCATAATATAGGATCTGTAATTCCAGTGATCTATAATATGAATGTATATCTACACTATGTATATTTGAAGGGAAAATATCCACGGGTTTTCCATCCTGCGTCTGTGATTTATATCTTGAATGAGCATGTTTTGGCTATTTTTGCATTATTTAAGTATGGGGAATATGCACAGCCCACACCATAAAAGTAGCTTAAGCAGATTTACACTAAAGAACAAGCCAAATTTGTCTCATATGACCCATTTGCACTGGGTGGAATTTATTTTAAAAGCCCTTACAGCCCATTCCCCAAGACAAATGTGTGCAAATATCCATTAAAACGTGTACCCTTGGACTTTTCCTTCATATATAGAGAAAACTCTGCTAAGATGATCTAGTGATAGTAGAAAGGCCAATTTAAGCACCACCTCAAAGCCATAGAGAGATATCTGCCCATCTACCAGTCTGTTATAATGACGTTGGCATTTCCCATTCTCCTACCTCATAAAAATGCTGATGACTCCATCCATGATGCGACTGCCCCATTCTAGACGGAGCCTGTTAACGGCAGAGGCAGTTGGAGGTGACTGGGTGGGAAAGCAAAGGGCTTCTTAATGGACAGAATTAATGGCCACTCAAACTGCTTCACAAACACCATTTGTCCTCTCTTGAAATCTCTCCTGACAGTCAGTCTTTTCCTGAACTAATGTTCCCATGTGAAGCCCGCAGCACTACAGATTTATAAACTCAAACGAACCTCTCACTTCTTTCTTTTGTGTGTGGATGAATTAATGAGAAACAAATATAGCAGAATATTTTTTAACTTAATCTCTGTTCACCACCCCTGTAGAGCCTGGATGAATACCACTAAAAGGATCTTCTATGTTAGTTGCAACAAACTTATAAAGGAGGCTTAAAGGTGTTCCTTACATTTTGGCATGGAAGTGATGTGATGTAATTTGTACGTGCCACTCAGCATGCTCTGTCATTCATTATTCATTGATAAATTTCTTCGACCTCATATTTTTGCCACTGACTTTAAGCCAGTCATTTTTTAGATCAGATTTATGATCTAACAGCTGGATTATTCAGCTATACATACATGGTTATTGTTAAAAGCATTCTCAAACATCCCACTGTGCTTTTGTGTGACTATTTGACTTGACTCTTATTCTTGAGATTTCACATTGTTCACATTGTGCCTCTATTCTGTCTCTCTTATTGTGCTTTTGTAGCCAGGCTAACATTATCAGAGTCAGAGATGGGTGATTAGGCTGCCATTAGGCTAGACGCCTAGCTATTTGGAAACATACAGGCAGTAAAGCAGACGATAAGCAGATTTGCTGCCATATTATCTTGGGTAGTGAAGGTTTAAGAATTATTAGCTATACAGTCCATATGTGTCTCTGGGTAAAGTAAAGTACTAGGAGCTTATCAGCTTAAAGGTTTGGTGGTATCAATTTATGAACAGACCCACGCAACAACGCACAGCACAGATTCTTCCCTCTGAAAAAGCAAGCCATCTGTGAATGAAGGAGTTACACAGACAAATAATTTATGACAGCATTCTCTAAAAATACCTTCGAACAATTATTGAAATGAATTGAATTATTGAATGTTTTCCATTAAGTACAGTATTCCTTGAAAAACAAGAAGTTCCTTCTTCCCTCAATCTTTTAATGAATTCTAAAATACTAGTTCACAGTGACACAGAACAAGGTCATTTTGTAATAACATAAATGTCCTGATTATATGTGAACTGTGATCCTGCGAAGCTCTAAAAAGGGATTTTTTTATTTGAAAAAACGAAATATTTAGCTCATCTTGTCAAAAAAGAGGACTGTCGTCTGGATTTCAACCCAGATTTCACTCTGAAAATACTGTAGCAGAACTATTCAACATATGACATACATTAGCTTTGGCATAGTTCAACAGATCTAGTTTACTAAACATGAAACTTTACAGCTTCTGTAACAGATCCTCTTTTCCAAATGGTCCGATCACATGCATTCATTGAAATAATTTAACTGAAGGCAGCTCATCACACACCAGACATTAGCTGCAGAGAGAGAGACAGAGATAAAAAAATATATAAAATCTCTACAACTTTCTGGTTGGATTAGTGAAATGGTGACAAGACTAGTTAAAAAGATGATTATCAAAATTGACTTATTTGTCTTATCTCTTCAATAAAGGTGTGTATTGAGACAAAGAACTCTCTGGAGTCACAGGAATGATTCGTTAAAAATCTATTTAGTTATATATATATTTTTTAAAATTAAGTTTGCCAGTTAAGTTTGTTAGAAGATATCGTGCCCAGGTATAATTAAATATAAGTGCGAGAGTGGGTGGGACTGGTCAAGCTTTCTTTAGGAAGGGGTTAAAGTGGGATAAAAAAAAACATTTGTTTGCATTCAGTTAACCTATTCAAAATGGTACCAAAAAATAAAAAATAACCATTTCAAATAGTTTTACTTATAGCTATGGACTAAATATTCATCGTTAAGAATGAAAAGTTAACTTTTGAGGATGTTCAACCATGTTAGTTGTGTATCTGGTCCTTTTTATCTAAGACATTTTATGTAACTGGACCTTTACAAATTTGAGTTGAATTCATGTGATCTAAATACTTACTCTCTGCTTATGTCTTAATACTTATACACATTACACAACTGTTACATACTAACATCTTTTAGGAAACGACAACGACAGCATGAAGCAGATAATCAGGGTGTATAGCTTTGACTTCACTTTCTTCTTTCTGCTACAACTCTCCTCCTTTTTCCTTCTCTTTAAAGTCCTCCACCCGGTTTTCCACTATGTTTGAGGGCTGAATGCTGAGCTTGTTATCACATCCTGCCAGTTGTGCCTGTCTTAAGATTACTTTCACATGCCATACTCTGTCCCGTACACCTGAACAAACCTCATTCATTCAGACTCTACCTCAGAATTATGGACTGATGTTCAAACAAGACTAACCCTGAGGTTCATGTTAGTGCAAGTTAACATCTGTTAAATCCAGATGGGATGAAATCACCCACTTTATATACTTTACATACCTTATTCAAGTACAGTTTGATCAAAAGTGTATGTTATAATGCATTATAACTTATAGCAACCACAGCCTGTGCTATAGTGCATTACAACATTATTACAAGTCATATGACAACAACAACAACTGCATTCATATAACTATGAATTTATATCGTCTGTGGGCTATATTATGTTGCAAATGATTGTTCAATGAAATATGAACACTGGATGCATAGGAGTGTTACTGTGCTTGATTTATTTAAGAAATAAAACAGGATGTGCTGTTATAATAAAATAACCAATCAACAATCAAGTGGTGTGATGCAGTCAAAGGCAAAAGATGTATTTTTTTTTGTTTTCCCTGTAACAACACCTCCTAAAGTCCACAGCAATTCATCACTTTTCTCAGTTTATACAGATATTTAACGTTGTGCAGTGAAGTCAGTTCCTATTATCACTTACATTATAGCAGCTGTAAACAGTCATTCCTTCAGGATCTCCAATCGGTCATAATTACATTATAATTTGTCTGGTACATATATTGCATGATCAAAAAATGGTAATAGTAAATGTTAAATTAACACCCAAACACTTATGACTAAATACCACTGCACACTGCATAAAAAGCTGCATCATACACTTGCTGCTACCCTACAAATAATTTCAAGTTCTGTTCTGTTCTGTTTTGTGTATTTATTGCCCTGCACTTGTCTCACACTGTTGTGTAATTGCACTTTATGTACTGTACCTACTGTTGGTCCTGGAGAAATGTTCCAATCCATGTTCCCATCCACGTATACAAGCTGTATAAAAGCTGACAATAAAACAATAAAAATAAAAAATCTTTCTTGACTAAATATTACCTGCTATTTTTTTCAGATTAGTTTCTATATATTGAACACACAAAGTAGCATTACATTATACAGTAATAATACATACATAATACAGTTATACTGTACAAGCCTATCCATTCTCCTTAAGCTAACTTGAAATATAAGGTTTAAATGTTTAGATAAATATCCAGCAAACTGCTTGTAGCTGCTACCTGCTTGCATAATACATAGTAAATAGTAGTAAATAATAAATAGTATACTATTGTAAAATTCTAAAGTTGTACAATTATGCTAATATAATTATTAGGGGGGGCATTATTTATTTATTTATTTATTTATTTATTTATTTATTTATTTATTTATTTATCTATCTATCTATCTCCTTGTCATTATCACCCAGTCAGGCTGCTGTGAAAACATGAAAACCGACATACACACCGGCTCCATACTAACGATAACTTTGTTCTTGAGGCCCTTAAAGATGACATCATGACTGATGCTCATACAGCAACAGGAAATGTTATCAGCACAGTAATGACACACACACACACACACACACACACATATATATACAGATCCCTGGGGGGTTGTTGGGAATGCTGTATTAAAGTAGACCGATGTCAAGGGAAGAGACTTTTTCAGGGGCATGTTCACTTCACTTGAGTTCTGAACTTAGTTGCTTGGTTCTAGTATTTGCCGGGTGAGTATTTAATCTAGCTTTGAATTCATCTCTGTTTTAACTGATTTATCCTCTGACAGCTACTTTTTGAACATGAATGAAAAGCAGAGGATTTAAGTACTGACCTTTGGCAATTGGTTTATTAACTAAAAACTGCTATAAAAAAATCATCTGTTGTTTCTTTATTACATTCCTGGGATAATCATCTGACTGCTATTAAATATATCTATTTTATTCTATTCTATTTCTCTCTTTTGTCATCCCATCCTTGTCTTTTTTCATTTTCAATTTATTCTCTTCTATCCTTATTGTATTGTACTGTATCCCTACTTCTTCTCCTCCTCAATTTCTTCCTACTTTTTCCTAATTATTTTTCTCCATCTTTCTTCTTCTTCTTCTTCTTCTTCCTCTTCTTCTTCTTCTTCTTCTTTTATAATTATTTTATTTGAATATTTATTATTGCATTATTATAATTATCATGCATGATAGGAATGATCACTGCCCTGCAAATGAACAATGAACTATTGAACCACATATTTATTTATGATGTCCAGTGTTAAACTTCATGGATGCAAAATTAAGTTTTGTTTTATGTAAACATCTTATATTCATTAGTTATGTATTTTAGTTTTTTTTTTTGTTTAATTAAAACTACCCAAAAAAATGGGTAAAGAAGGAATAGGTATAAGTAGAAATTAGAAATGACCTGGATGTAATTGTAAAAAGTCCTAGATTTTGTTCACTCTAATTAAACACATGACATAATTAATTCCAGCACCGTCTGTGAGCCTTTAATCTATAGGCTTGACTGCTTTACCCTCTAAGTGCATCTACTTTTAATAAGGCACTAATTTAAAGTCCTATTAGGATCTGCGAGGGGACCGTTAGTCTTGAAATTCAAAGACTGAGGTGTTGGGCTGAACATTTATTTAATATATCTCCTTATTTAATTGCCATTGTGCAACCTTTTTTGTTATATATGTGGCACTAATAAAGTTCAAACTGTAATAAAACTGTTAAAAACTTCTGGCTAGAAGTGTATTAACTAGGCATAATGGCTTTCAGAGAGAATAATGTATTCCTCTCTTCCCAGAGTGCAAAGGCGGGACAATGTGCCGGGTTCTGGACGTCTTTCTGGCTCTGCTGAGCCGTTTCCTGTTCGCAGTGCATGGCGTCGTGACGGTGTGGCGTGTTGTGGTGGTGAAGGGAGAGCCCTGCTATTGGCTGCTGCTCACGGGTGTGGCATTGCTGGGTGTCGAGATGGCTGTTACTATGAAATGCACCCACAATGCAGAGTGGAAATGGTGATTTTCTATTTGGACTTTGTGTTCTTACTAAGCAAGATGTTTGACTGTTGATTTTACTGAAGTAACTCTACCTTTAAGAATAGCTACAATACACAACAATCTGTTGATACAGCACTTTGCATATTGTTAAACCAGAATTAATTTGTACCACATTCATGGATGTCAGAAATGGCTTAATGCTCAGGAGGTCATGTGTTCAAATCCACAACTATCTGTTGCTGGAAGTCCAAAAGATCATAAATGGGATTGATCTCTGGGTAGGAATAATATTACAATTTCCCCCTGTCAATCAGAGTGACACTAGCCAATCACTGACATTTGTGAGCTCATTTACAATCACTCAATTAGGAACACCTACACATTTATGCAATGATCTAATCAGCCAATTGTGTGGCAGCAGCACAATGTATACAATCATGCAGATACAGATTAAGATCTTCAGTTAATGTTCAAATTAAACATCAGAACAGAGAAAGATGTGATTTCAGTGATGTTAATGCTAGATGACAACATGCTAGATGTTGATGCCAGACATCTCCTGGAATTAGTATACAGTAATTCAAATAATCAAAATCAAATAATCACTTTATAATCAAGCTACAGTGAGAAAAGAAGTATAAAACCATGAAACCTTGAGGATGAATACCAGATTCCAGATTTTGGGTTACACTCCTGTCCTCCAAAAACAGAATCTGAGGCTACAGTAAGCACAGTGGGACGACTGAAGGTTAAATAAAGTGCCTGGTCTTTTCTGGTATTTGTGTGTAAACTCTAGAGACTGTAGTGTGTGAAAATCCCAGCAGGTAATGAAATACTCAAGCCAGTCCATCTGTTACCAACAACTATGCTAAGGTCAAAATCACTGCAATCACATTTTTCCCTATTCTCATGGTTGGACATTACCCAAAGTTGCTGGCCTGTATCTGCATGATTCTATTAGACAATTAGCTGGTTAAATAATTGCATAGATGATTAGGTGTACAGGTATTCCTAATAAAGTGCTTTGAGAGTGCAATCAGTGCTTTCTCTCTGGGTGTCCTCAGCTGCTTAGTCACATAGTGGCACCCAGAGAGCAGTGCTTCAAAAAATGTGCCACAGCTGGCTTCTCATGTCTCAGAGGCAGCACACTGGCCTTTACCCTTGCCAGGTGGTAGGAGTTGTCTGATAGGGGAGCGCAGAGTCGTGGGAGGGAATTGGGTAAAATGAAATGAGAGACACAACGGGGAAAAAAAGTAGTTTAAAAGAGGCAACCCAGAGTCTTGTTGCCATGTTAGACTGATCTGAGAGTGGAGCACATACATAGACTCTCGTCTGTATCTCCTTTGGGTCCCTTGATGCTTCTATTAATACTGCTATTAATATTTCAGCTCACTGTGTCTTTCTTTATAATATCTACATTTGCATAATGAACTCATGGTCTTGTTCGATCCCCTTCTAAAAACTTGCCAAGCAAAATCATATCACTGGAGATTTCAGTGTTAAACATCTCTAGATCTGAACCACCTCCGCTGTCTTCGGGCCTGTAACCATCTCAGAGCTCGTGATGTTCCTGGCCTTCATTTGCTCCCCTTTTCCTACTCATTTTCTCTTTTATTCACATTCTAGTTTCTTGACACTGTGCTCTCTTCATTTTACTCTCTCTCACACACACACACTTTGAAGTCTCGCTTCTCTTCTCCAGAGAGGCTTGGCTGTATCGAAAGGGATTTGCATAGCTGATGGGAGTAATTTGCAGTCTGAATTGAGTCCCTTCTGGCAGCAGGAAGAGCCTCTGTGGTCTAAGTCAGTGTTAATCCTTAACCATTTTTCTCTTCTGTTTCCTAATCATAGATCTGTCAATCAATCAACTAATCAATCAATCAATCAATCAATCAATCAACCAACCAATGTATCTATCTATACATGCATGAAATTGTATTTGAATACATGTGTTCTAAACAGATATACAGTAGATATGAATAGAAGGGGGAATGTACTTATATGCAGACACTAATCATGCAGAGATCAAGCATGCAGGATGAAGAAAAGACCACATTTATTAACAGAAATCATTAATTTATCTTTAATATCTGCCTGAGCAGGGTCAAGGTGGTTTAAATTTGGGAAATAGAATGAAAAATTGTTCAGGCAATTTCACACGAGATACTGGATATCAGCAAGACCACAGACACGAGGCCACAGGCAATCAAAACCTTGCTTTTATTCAATGTAACAGCATGATTGTGTGTGGAATATTGCTTTTATAGTTTAACAGTTTAAAAAAAAATAATAATATAGAGGAACTTGCATTTCAGACACAATATGGCCAAATAATTTATTTTCTTTTTTGCTCTGCAAAAGAAAATAGCTCCTGAAGAAGCCACATTCACTGATAGCCCATTTGTACGCTTCTCTTAAAAGGTGCATTTGGCTTCCCTTCTGACAAGGTTTCCTTTTGAAAGTCAGAAGCTTTATACATGAAAAATGTATAATTTCCCATGACGTTTATGTGTTGAAAACAGAGATTTCAGTGCTGTTATACTAAATATCACAAGGACGAGGACAGCCACTTGTCCAATAGAATTAATAAATGGAAATCAACTGTTGCATAATAGAAAATATTGTGGCAGGTACAAACAAAAACAATGTTGTGAGTGAGATTAAAAATAATAATGCATAAAAATCTTTGTTTTTTTCAGTGTTTTCCAGTTGCAAAACCAACCCAAAAGAAAAACACCCTCCTGTTTTAGGCCACACCCACACTGAGTTTATATCTGAATATTGATGTTATATGGATATTTGAAGCACTAAACAGATACTATCTATCTATCTATCTATCTATCTATCTATCTATCTATCTATCTATCTATCTATCTATCTATCTATCTATCTATCTATCTATCTATCTATCTATCTATCTATCTATCTATCTATTGTTAAAACCAATATTATAATTGGGAGAATAAGTACTACAAATCATGAAACTAACACAAAAGTAGTCTAGCGATTTGCCAGCAAGCTTTGTGAGAGGAAGCACAGATCGATACATATCTAAATCTGAAAGACTGAGCTAAAAAATCCCCCACTGACTCCCTGTCTCTGATGTTCCTCTGTGCAGGTTCTCTCCTATGGTCTTCCTTTATCTCAGTACTGTGATTCCATCCATTTGGTTCCTGGAGCTGAACCAGCTACAGTTCAAGCTGCCAATCAACTCATCTTCACCTGATCTTCTTCTCTTGTCTCATATTCCCATAGCAGCAGTGGGTGTCTTCATGTTTCTTACAGTATTTCATATCATATGAAATGTACTTTAGGGCTCTGTGATCTCAAAGTGATTACCCAGCATCATCTGTACTCTTATTTGCCTGGATATGAAAGGCAAAGTGGAGTTTGTACAAAAAAAAAAATCTGGCTGATCTTTTATTCCCAGCATCAAAAAAAGCAGTTGCAGGTGCAGATGATACTTGATGCTCTCGTGTATTTGATGCTCTCAGTCAGCTGTAGAACAATGTCACTTGAATCGCAAACCATTTGTTCTGTATTGTCAACACTGCCATCTGATTAGAGCTAAAGTGATGATTTTACCCCATTTCCATGACCACCTATTGCTTTTTTTTTTCTTTGTAGAAGGATTAGCAATTTGTCAGACTAACATGTAGGCTGCCTGTAGCCCGCATCATCCTCAGAAGGAGCTAATAATCACTTTAGCTGCTGATATCTCCGAGCGGCAGAGCTCCCAACCCACGAATCCTTCCTCTGATCTCTTTACAGAAGCTGAAAGATCTGAAACTGTCACAGTGAGATTAAATGAGAGGCATCACAGGCTTTTGGCTCTTGCTCTCTGATGGGGTTAGCATGTCGTTGCTGATATGGCTAATGCAAAGGCCAGTCAGTCCTCATAACATGATCTAAGCCCAGTAGATGTAAATCAGGGATTTATGAGTCTGGGGATTTACATTGGACTAGACATTTGAGTAACGCAGTGGGAAGTTAAAGGAAAAACACAATTAATATGCTTGTATTGAATTATTTATGATCTGCTTAGTGATTCTTGAGCTAATTTGTTGGTCTATGCTGTATTTTTATTATTCCCATCAGATGTTAGCTGTTGTCTAAAGTAATGGGGGTCCAGCTAGTGCTATTAGCTTCTAAAATAAAAGAGCAAGAGCTTCTCTACTCAGTTACGATTTCTCTCATCGATGTTCAATGGCATGAGAAAAGAGGACAGTCAAGATGTCATTGATGGTGGTATTAGCATGAAAGTTGAAGCTTTGGACCCTGCACTGTTTGGGCAGAAGATACTGATAAGGTAGTTTAAAGGACTAAAGCACTGCTGCATCAGTCTCTTTAGGTAAACAGGAAGCAAGGGTTAAATCCCATTGGCCCACTATCTGCAACAGCATTGTGAGTAATGTTAAGAAAGTCAGAAATGTTTAGTTGAGAAAGTGAGGCTAGTTTGACATTTTGTATAAAATAAAAAAATGTTCAGAAATTTAACCAAATAAATCTTGGATAATACTGAAGACTGCATGCTAATTATAAAGATTAATATATAAGGTTCTATAGAATGTTTTCTATATGCGAAAATTCTGTTATAATTAAAAAGTGCTCTGCATCTATATGTGCTTTTAGGGCTTAGCAGATTTGGAACCGGAGAACTGGGTGGCTGGTTTGGAGCAGACCATGCTTATTGTACTGGTATTAGGACGCTGGCTTATGCCTAAAGGTGACATGTCACGTGACCAGCTCTCACAACTCCTGATGGTCTACGTGGGTTTGGGTGCAGACATCCTGGACATCTTTGACACTTTTAAGGAGCCTGAAGTGAAAACCAACCATGCTGTAATTATTGTGGGGCTGAGCCTCTTCTCTTGGGCTTTAATGCAATTCCCTTTGGTTCTGACACAAACAAATCCCCCTAAACCCCAAACAAACATCCACAATAAACAAACCAGCCCTGAGTTACTACCCTGCCCTTACACCTCCTGCTGCTCCAGTGAGATCTGGAGCCTTCTTCTTACTGTCGGGCTCCAGGATGGTCCATTTCTCGTCTACCGCCTCTATCTGATGCTCAGAGAAAACGTTCTAAACCAGCTGATGATCTTCTTCACGTGTAAGAACATCCTCATTGTCATGCTGGAGCTGTACAGGATTGGTGTGGTACACTTTGAGCTTCACAGGCCTGGGGGGAGAGAAAGATCACCTGATGAACCTCAAAGACAGACAGAAAGAGCTGAAGGTGAACGATTTGAAGTTTTCGTGTCTAGCCGCCAAGGCGTGAATGAAAGTATTGATGAAAGTTGAAATTTTTGATGTAGAGTTCGAGTTAAGTTTAGGTGAAAATCAGCTAGTACTGTGAGTAAACAGATTCTCAACAGTCACTTGAAAGGCATGGAAAGTTTCAGCTTGTCTTATACCAAATTGCTTAAAATCAAGATATAAAGGGGTTATGTGTTCATAGACATTCATAGAGACATTTCAGCTTTCCACATCATGTCGCATGTTCAGTCATTCATCTCCAGGAACCGTGTTACCTTGGTCAGGACAGAGGTCAATCCAGAGGCACCGGGAGAGAATAAACCCTGGATTGTACACTTTCTAAGATATCTCAAACATTCCAGTTTTCAATTCTAATAATGACTTTCCAGTATTCCTTTTTTTCTCTATCTGCTGTTCTAACTTAATATAATGGCAGACTGCATCATTAAAAAAAGTTTTTCCTTTAATGGGACTTTCCATATTTGTGTTAGTTCTGTTCTAGGTTCTAGGTGTTATTCAGAGGTGTTATTCATTATCCACTGCCTGCAGTTTTATTATAGAATAAGCAATATCAGTGCCAAAGACAAACAATTAAAAGCAGCAGAGAGCCAATTTAATTAAGAAAATAGCAAAGACATCTTTTATTAAAGCACCAAATATTTCTATTTCAGTATTTATTAACTGGATCCTATTATTTAATTCAAGGCAGGCTAGAGCAGTTCCAGTACATCTATAGATAAAAGATTCATAGATACTGCTAATCTTACTGTAATTGTTAGAATAATGTATCTTCTGTACTACAAATGCCTAATAAGAGAGAATGAGATGCGAATTTTATGTAGGTCATTTCCAATAAAATAAAAGATCAATAACTACTCTTTATTTGATCAGTTGAAAACAAATCATTGCGTAAAGTTTAGCCAGGAATGCTAAAAAAAAATTCAGATTTTAAAAGCTATTCATTTACACATAATCAAATTATTTATTAACCTATGAACGAATAACAACATTTATTAAGACAATATGGATTTTTATTGAACACTTCAAAATTTTTAACATTCATTTGGAACCACTAGACAGTAGCATTTAGCACCATGAGATGGCAGTGTTCACATATTGTTTAAGTCTCCATAACAAAGACAGACATGGCACAACTACATGTTTGCTAACATCAAATGAAACCTCCAGTTTTTTTTGGTCTGGGGTTGATTAAAGAGCTGCAAAAAAAAAAAAAATCCCCTCTGTTCATACAGCTTTTATGAGCAACACGGATCAGGCAGATTGTGTTTTTCTAAAGATGCCTCATTGCCTGTCAGATCTTGTGAACATGGTCCCAGTCTCGGTTACTACATCATTTCCACGATACATTCCACGAGTCTTCCCTACACTCAAAGCTTTTAGGGAAAAACGACTGCCTCAAATCTACTGTCTAGGTATGACATGAAGATTAATTAGAGATAGTGTGTAATGCTGCATGTATATTATAATGGTGTGTACAACTACAGTGAATTTAAATAAAACCATATATCATGCTGCCATGCTGGCTTCTCATTTTTACACATACACCATAATTTGTCTAAAATAAGAAAAGTGCAGCACCTCAGACTTACACTCACTGCTTTATTATCAGTGTTATACTGTCACATACTGGTAATGACCGTCTCTCTCTCTCTCTCTCTCTCTCTCGTGCTGTTTTGCAATAAAACAAGCAGCAACGTCTCCTGAGAACAATAAAACGTAATGAAACACTCTCCCCCTCTCTCTATAAGTACAGTCTTGTTTTCAAAGTCCTCGTCACTGTAGCAATTTTTGAAACTGAAAAGCAAAGCAAGGCAGAGAGAAGGCGAGGGGGAAATCTATAGCAGCTTGTGTGAAGTCAGAGGCAATATATGCTAATGTACAGTCTTAAAAAAATCCAGAAGGCAAATAGACTAGATGTGTTTGCTAATTCACAAATGTTTGAAGGTATTAGCTGTTCAAATCCGAAGATTTGCCATCCTCACCCCCCCCCCCACACCTCTTCATCAGTATCTTGCTGTATTCTTCTTCTTCTTATTATTATAATAATCATAACTATATTTTAGCTTTAATCTTTAATCCCATAGCATCATGAATGTGCATATCTTTTTTTTTTTTAGTTGGTAATAATTCCTCGTAAACTTTCACAGGAGTCATTCACCGATAGACAAACTATAATAACAAACAATTATAGCTAGTATGATAATATAATAATAATTATAGTCATGTGTATTATTAATTATAAAGCAACTGTATTATTTATAGACAGGCAGAAAAATGTTATAAATATTTAACCGGTCATTACTGAATGCATCAAGTAAAGTGAAAATGTTTAGTGGTTCTTCATTATAGTTAGACATGATTTGTTTATTTAATGCAATATGGAAACACTTAATTAGAGATTTATTAAAAAATGACACAGACACAGACTTTTCTACTGACAGGAAGGTCAGTGTGACACACTGTATATGTGTCCTTATCATTTTGTGGATATTGTATGCTGTGCTCGACTAAAGCTTGTGACTTCCGTCCCTCAACTTGGAATTTTTATTCAGAATGGCAGGAAGGTCTCCTCATCGCATCAGACAAGAGGCATGCCACATCAACATGGCTGCTTATGGCATCAGTAGGAAACAATGTGGCATGTTTTTTAGATAAGCTGTATACACAGACATATCAGTTAAACACTATTACAGAATTACTAGAAGTTATTTAGGAATTACTTATAGCACATTATTAGAGCTGTACTCTGTAACAATGAAACCACTAATAGGCAAAGTGGATATCATTGATTATCTTGTCACAGAGGCATCTGTCAAGGGTTCCTCGGCTGTTCCCGTTATGCAGCAGTTAATACCTACCAAAAGTGCTCCATGGAAGAACCCGGTAACAGAGTCATGGATGCTCAAGGCTCACTGATGTACATGGGGAGCAGAGGCTAGTCTGTCTGGATTGATCCTACAGAAGAGCTACTGTAGCACTAATTGCTAAAAAAGTAAATTCTGGCAATAGTAGAAAGATGTATATATATATATATATATATATATATATATATATATATATATATATATATATATATATATATATATATATATATCCAAAACCTGGACAGGTGCCATTGTAAGAAGATAATCAATGTTGTATTCTTTATCAGTAAGTGGTTTTAATGTTATGGCTGATCAAGGTAAAGTCTATAATAATGTTTACAGTGATTCACTGCCAACATACGACTAATGAAAAGCACTTTATGAATATCGACTTCATAGAAGTGCTACAGGTTCTATAGGTTTGGTTCATATTGCTTCTATTATCCATTAAAATAATCAGGTACTGATGGGAAGATGGTTCCTGGACACTGTTACGTCAGCTCCATTAGGACATGTTTTTTATTCAGGAGCTTCATGACATTTTCCACAGAGCAGCTATGTACACAGGGCTCTTCCCTTCAGAGAAACATGCAGTTAAATAAGAAATCATGAGTAGTGAAAGATTTCCTGGCTACAGAGTGATCAAAAAGCATTTCTATTTTACAGAGGAAGGATTGACCTCCTGTCTCTGATCACGACTAATACATCAGTCATGTGTTACAATGCTGGATTTTCGCACCAAGACAGAGCTGCATCAGATGTCAGCAATTTCTCAAAGTGATGAAACTGGCACTGAGGCAGGCTGGTAGACTGGCAGAGGCTGAGGTAGGAATGTGTGTGTGTGTGTGTCTGTGTGTGTGATGTGCGCTTTAGCTGGGAGCACCTGGATAGCTGAGAGAAAAAACAAATGCGAGGAGAAAAGGAAAAGGCAGAGAGAGCAACTCTCGCTCACAGGAGCTTTAATGAGACTGTGACGTGGGAGGATGGCACACAGTCAGCTGATCAACGATCACTAAAAGAGCTGTGTCTGCCCTAGAAAAACAGAGCGAGAGACAGAAAGAGAGAAGAAACATGTGAAACAAAGCTAAAGCATTGAGAAATAATATAGCAGGGAATTAAAGAGTGCACAGGCATCCCATAAGAATTATAAACTCAGACTTCACAGAGCCACTGAAAGGCATACCCACACTCACCCACTCACACCTCCACACACCCACACATGTCCACACAGACAGGATAATGACCGGGTTTCTCGGGAGAGAACAGGTTGCTGAGTGAGCAGGTGCACATCTGTAGCAGGGCTGCCGGCATGATTAACCTGTCCTCTGAATTAACTCTGAGCCACATGTCTCACTGACTCACTCTGATTTCTCCTTCAACACATAAGAGCAATTTCCATCTCAATCATGTGCGCTCAGAGCCTAAAGAGATGACTGACAAATAATGCAAGCTGCTTTTAACTTGACATTAATGCTAGCAACTCATTTTCTTACATAACATATTAGGAACATTAGGAAAATAAATTCCTGCAGTTGGCAAGTAGCCAACAGCGAGATGCAGAAATGATTAATTAGAAAGAAAGAACATATTTGCAGTGGATGGGATGCTAGTTTACTGGGTACTGTATTTTAATACTTATTGTAAAAATATAAATATTCTTTTAAGAGCAGCTTCTGAAAGTAGTATTTAAATCACATGCACTCATTCTAAACCTGCGTTCGCACATACAGTGATTTTATTGCTCTAAGGCACCAGTCACTGTTCCATGAAGATGCCAGAAGTGGTTCCTACTAATGGTTGCCATAGTGATAACGTTTAGCATTTCACTTGAGAACAAATCAGTTTTGTTGTCGCTAACAGGAAACATTCTGAAGGGAGATTTGGTGTCTGTGTATAAAATTCAGCATTCTATATATACATCATATTTTATGAGATGAAATACAGGCAGTATGCGCTCTATTGTCTTCTCTCCTATCGGTTGTCGCTGCACTAAGTCACTCGATATTTGCATAAAGTTGAATTTCTCTCAACTTTGCCGCATCAGGGGTGGTGATAGTGCAAGTGGTTAAGACTCTGGGTCCTTGACTGGAAGATCAGGGGTTCAAGCACTTGCACCGCCATGTTACCACTGTTGGGCCCTTGAGCAAGGCCCTTAAACCTCTCTGCTCCAGGGGTGCTGTATCATGGCTGACCCAACACTCTGACCCCAACCTCCAAGGCTGGGATATGTGAAGAAAGAATTTCACTGTGCTGTAATGTATATGTGACAAATAAAGGCTATTTCTATTTCTTTTTCTATAACCTAGACTAGGTTGCTGTTGCTCATGTCATCAGAAGCCGCTAGCTCTCTTGAAAACGAATGATCTGGTCACTCATCACGATCTGGTCACTGCGAGGTTGCCGTATTGTATTGTTTGTATAGTAACACCTCATTCACAGTGACTTCTGTAAGAAGATGTTTATATTACTTATGGAAGGAGTCTCCAGTGTCAATGCTTTCGAATGGTCAGTATGTTTTCTGTACTTTGCGCTTTCCGGTAAATTTAGTTGGATATTTTTGGCTGTTGATGTTTAGTAGAAAATCTATATATGAACAAGTTCGTTCTAATGCTACTATCGTTTCAAATCCAGTGCATGTGCATGATCTTGTTTAGCATCAGTTGAAAGGCTGGTTCATGATAAGACTAGTGTGTGTTTGTAGTGTGTGTAAGTTTTGATTGTTTGAATCCACATTTGGAATAACTGATCATTATTTGGTACCTGTTATACAATATGTAATCAAATACATGCTATGTTGAAACTTAAATCGGAAATCCTAAAAGCAAGATCAATATATTCAGACCGCCTTACCGATGCTAGGCTTGTGCTTGCTCGGAGACATTTTGTATGTCAGTACGAGTCCAAATGTCACATCAATAATGCCGGAATTGTCTCATCACACATCAGAATTCACAGCCGATTGTGCTGTATCCCTATGTGTATATTTCATCCGAAGCAAGAAGCGAGGGGAGAAAAAGGTTTCTCCTACAGTGTTTAAAATCCTGTACATTAAGCATATACAACAGGGGGGTGTGTTTCACATCTTAGCAGAGTTTAAACCTAATAATTCATATGCAGTCTGTAATAACGTTGCCTCTGTGCCTCAGCTTGACATAGGAACATGATAAACGAGATAAACACTTTCTTTTTTGGGAGGTGCCAAAATGAATTATTAAGAAGCCAAATCTCACCAGACACCTCACTCATCTATGAAAATCACACACAGGGTGAAAGGGAGAACACAATCCTTTTGAGTGAAGCATATGAGCTGTCGAAAAACGAGCTGAAACTCAAAGCCTTACATGTTCCTCCTGTCCTAACTCTGCTGGACATCAAGGCTGTGGGCAGTGATTTCCATTTTTCTAGCCTCAACAGTTTTGAACCAGCTGTAAAGGCAGCAAGAAATGTCAGTCAGGTCCTGCGTTACCTGTAATCAGTGTCTGAAAAGAGGCCTAAATGTTGGATCAAAGCTTATACCAGGACTTTATGTAAGAATTCAAGAAGCTAGCAGAGTACAGAGAGGTGGTCATCCTGTGGCATATAAAACTGGGCTGCTTTCCAAACCTTGTCAGTCTGACATCTACAAGAGTACATTTTGCCTCTAGGGGTATTATCTTCACTTGAATTGTGAGACATCTCAAGCCTCCAATGTTACAACCTATTTCAGGGGTGAACAAATAATAAATGTATTAGTTTGCCAAATAATTAGCAAGTGAAAGCTTTAATTAGCTAGCCTAAAAAGCAACACCTAACATTTATCTCAAGTATGATCAGCTAATTATGTGCATTAATACAGACTATGATAAATAAACAAGTACCTGATTCCTTGAGAAGGGGTGACTTAATGTAGCAGCATCACCAGCAGCAGCAGCCTTGATCCTGTCCTGTTCATACCTCTGATGATAAATCACCATGTTTGCATCCTCTACAAAATGCAGAAAGTCATAGCTAACATTTTACTTATGAGCTATGGTGTCGTTCTCTCTCTATCGCAGGTAATAATGTAATTTGAGTCTAACCAACATCTTCATTTTCACCTGAAATGTTTTAATGTGAGGTGACCGTATGTTGTCACACTATCGCGCTGATGTCATATGACATTTTCATGAATCATACGGTGAATCAGACACTCAGTTTCTCACTGTTTCCACCTCTCTTCATATTCAAGGTTCTGGAAAGAATGTCTGCTTGTCCAGATTAGACATTTCCTGTATTCGCAGTGTACGGTATATAGAATATATACAGTCATGTACACATCCCCCATGAGGAATAAGAGCTTCAATGTGGGTTATTACCAAAACAATGTAGTGCAGACAATAGTGAGTCTGCCTTAAAAGCTCCAGGGTCCAGGGTTTGTGTTACTATCTCGCATGTTCTCCTCATGCCTAAGTGGGTTTATTAGGTTCTCTGTTTTCCTCCCACCTCCCAAATAGGTGGACTGGTAGACGAGAAGAAGTGTGTGTGGCACTCTATGATTACATTTACATTTCTGGCTGATGTCCTTATCCAGAGCGACTTACAAATTATCTCATTTTATACAACTTAGCAATTGAGGATAAAGGGTCTTGCTCAGGGGCCCAGCAGTGGCAGCTTAGTGGATCTGGGATCTGAACTCACAACTGTCTAATCAGTAGTCCAACACCTTAACCACTAAGCTAATTCATCCCATCTAGGATCTATTCCTGCCTTGCACCTGGTATTCCCATGCTACAATCCAGATCTACTGCAACCCTGTCTAGGATAAAGCGGTTACAACATATGACTAACCTCCAAATTTAGCTCATACGTTGAAAAGGAAAGGTTTCATATACAGTATGACGATTCTGGTAATTCCTCTGAGGAAATGCTTAATATTTCAGGGTGGAAACCTACAACAGTATGTTTTCCTGATGTAGTGCTCAACATAGACATGATTCAAGCAGAAGCACTTTAAGAATCGAAGAACTTTCTGTAGAACTCACAGCCCTTTAGTTTTGGCATTCCTTTTTTTTAATTCTTGGAAGCAATTCTCTGATAAATATAGCTCAGGTTTCTCCAGGCCAACTGGAATTCCAGCTAGAGAACTGGCAACGTGGATCGCAGTGATGTCCATTATACTGATGTGAAACAGCTGAGGAAGGAACAGTACAAGAAAACGCTTACATCTTGGAACATAACAAGTAGAATCGCAAGCTATATTATCTAACTCTTATACTCTACTTGGCACAGGTTCATTAATTGTACTACTAAAGGGATGTGACATACAGTTCTCAAATTAATCAGAAATGAATATAAATTAGATCATTATCACTGACTCTGCTTCAGGAATCAGATTTTTTTTCAGATATATTAATCTTTGTCATCTAATAACTAATTTTTGAAACTAATTTTAAAGATAATACAGGTCTGCCCTTTCTAAGCAAACCCAAATGAAGTTTGAATGAGTGACTGGAACTACATACGAGTTACATTCGAGATGCAGTCAGAACTCCATTTGACGAAGTTCATTTACGCAAATTACACATACAGATTACTTCATGGATTTATTCATCATAGTGAGAGACTTCAAAATCTGACAGTATCATGAATCTTGAGCACCGTGAGTCACCGTCCATGTATAACAATTACGAGTCCTGCAGTAGCCAAGATCATTTAAAACAATGACATTTGTCACATCTTTATGAAGAACAAGTTACTAACTGGGATGTGGTCAAGGAGTTGGACTGCTGATTGGAAGGTTGTTAGCGCGAATCTCAGGTCAACCAAGTTGCCACTGTTGGAGCCCTGAGTAAGACCCTTAACCCTCAAATGCTCAGTTGTATTAAAAGTGATAAAATGTAAGTCGTGTATAAGGGTGTCTGCCAAATGCTGTAAAGGTAATTGACAATTAACATTAGAATGAAGAGTAAAGGGAAAATCTTACTCTGCCATTATGGATTTTCAAGCAAAACTGGTTTTGGACATTTTTAACAAGGATATGGTTTTCTTCACATGAAAAGTTGCAAAGGTTTATATTAGGGTTAGTGGTTGTACCTTTCTCCAAAAAAATCAACATCTGAAGTCGAAGCATAAAGTCGATGCTTCAACATTCAGGCAATGTCAAATCAGTGTCAATTTCTAAGCTCCAGAGTTATCCAGAAGTGGATGTGCTGCTATTTCAGCAGTTCCTTTTTAGGTCTTTGTCCAGCCTCACATAGACATAGTATGTTTGACTCAATTACCTGCATCCATCTGCACTGACTTGAGAAAATAAGGTGCTTAGTTTAAGCTAGCCTAACTGATGATTCATCCACCATAATTACTCATATTCCCTGTCCATTACAGGCAAAGAGTAATTTGTGTTGTCAGGTCTAGCCGAGAACGACAAAATATGCCAGGGGCTTTTAAGAGCTTAAACTGTGTGCGTAGGTGCCTGCTGTTCCATACCTTTCAAACTATGGAAGACCTGAATTGTCTGTAGCATTTTCCAGTCTCAGTTTTCTAGCCTGATGTTATCAGCTGGATTTGCTGCACACTAAGCACCTTTCAGCACTTCCTTTTTGGGAAGTAACATTGTTCAAGTAATTGAATGACTTTTGAATGGCAATTACATAACTCAGAAATGACTAAGCAGATTTTTTTCAAAATCCATTTTGCGCATAGCATGGTTTGTCTTTCAGCTTCATCATTGTTAATAGCTTAGCTAGTTAAAAACCACAAGGCTGAATGCAGCAATTTTGCAAGAGACAGCATTTTACATTTACCGACAATCATTTTGGTCACTATTGTCTGACTGTTCTGGACAGAGTTAATGAGATTTCTCTCTATTCATTTCCCTGTAAGTGAATACTGACATTTCTTTACACAATTGTAGTGATTCCTGCTTCATTATAAATTTCCTACAACACTGATGAAAAGCCGGAAATAAGTCCTTTGTGATCACAGCTGAACATCACAGTTGGTTTTAGTTGGACTAATTATATGACTGATCCGATTTTTTATTTTTTTTGTAAAGGGTGACCCATCCCTTATGTCATCTCTGATTTTTTTGGAGAGCAAATAAAAAAAAAAAAACAAAAAAGTTTTCAACCTCTGTTTCTACTCAGGAATGCTGTGTCTGTCTAAGCTTTTCTTATTCACTCAAAGTCACAAACATCTGCATTGATGTAAAGGATTAAGCTGCAGTAGAGGCTCTAGACCATCTTCATTGTAATGTCAAGTTAAGACCATTTAGTCTGATCTATTGCTCCTCTAAGGAAAAACATGCGTCTCTAACAAGCATAGGAACATGCTGCGAATTAGCTAGGTCACTTAATATTGGGTTAAGCAAGACAGTTTTATTCCTAAAACTTGAAACTAACTGTCATTATTTGATATTCCCGAGTATTATTATTTATATCTGATTCATTATTTTGTTTATACAGACACCATTTGACTTCCTGTAAAACCTTAACTATTTATTCAAAAAGCAGACATAATATATGCGTGACAATAATAATAATAATAATAATAATAATAGATCTAGATAATAGCCTGAAGTATTTCATCAAGGACAAAATCCATCTTTGCTTATTCGCCAAACTATTGTAAACAAAAATCTTTAGAAAAATTTATTTCCATCCAGTGAATATATTTCATTTCAAATGTCACTGTGTTTTGAGTTTCAAAAGTTTGTTTTTAGATTCCCAGAAGTAAATAGTAGTGCAGAGAACCAATCAGACTGCACGACTGCAAATTCTGAAGGTTGGTACCAGAAAAGTACAAAAAAAAACCCAAAAACTCCTCGAGTCATGCGCAGACTATTTGAAGCTGAGACAACAAAAAGCTTAGATAACAGACAAATTTCAGTTTCACTGGAATGTAATTTTAACTGAACATGAATCAACATTTGTTGCACTTTCAAACCATTTACGGCATCGTATACACTTATTCACATCATAACATTACAATAATATCCAGCCGAATATAACAGGCCTTGGATAAATTGAATTTTTCTCTGAATATTCAGCTGTGAGAAATGGTAATTGTCTGGGATGGAACATCTCAATAAACTCTGCATTAAACATACCACGGATTTAGTGTGATGCAACATCATTATCTATCTCTACTGAGACGTTTGCAGTTATAACTGCTCTTCCAGATCCGGTGTGAAACCCGGACGTTTATCTGACCTGGATAAAAACTGGATTGTTTTATTGGAACCGTCACACAAAGCATAATGATCAGCAATCAACTTTGACGTGATGAAGCATTTCGCCGGGAACCTGTGCTCATCAAAGTTGATAAGATAGAGCTATTGAGGACTGAGTCTGACACCAATCCTTTCGGAAATACTCATGTTCCACTCTTTGATTACTTCCCATCATAACTACACATTTATTCAAAGCGGTTCAAGGCACTTCCTAAAGTGATACCATTCATCCCAAGTTCTCTACAATTTTGAATCACAGCTATCATGTCTGTCTATCTATCAATCAGGTATGCAGACAAAAAGCACTAAAGATTCTGGGAGAATAAAATGCAGAACATGCAGCGTTGTATAATTCCTCACACTTTATCACTTTATTAGGAACACCTGCACTTTAACGTACACCTACACACTCATGCAGTCAGTCATCAGCATCAAGCAGAGTCAGGTCAAGAGCTTCAGGTAATGTTCACATCAAACAGAATGAGGGGGAAAAAAATGAGATCTCCGTGACTTTGACCAAGGCATGGTTGCTGGTGCCAGACGAGCTGGTTTGAGTAAAATTAGAAACTGCTGATCTCCTGGGATTTTAATGCACAACCTTCTCTAGAGTTTATACAGAATGCTGTGAAAAATAAATAAATAAACTCACCCAGATCTGCAGGCGGAAATGCCCTGTTGATGACTAAGGTCTGGGTAGAATTGTCAGACTGCATCAAATTGACAGCCAAAGACAGGAATCTGATGCTACTATAGGAACAGGTTCACTGATATTGGACTGTGATCAGAATGCAGGTGTATAGCAAGCTGTGTGTATATTTGTGTATATGACCACACACCCAATATTACCTTGTGAGCAAGCTGCGTTACAAGTTTCCTCTGCCAGTGAGAAAGATTTTGTTGACTGTGTTGCTACAGGAATTACTTACATTAATCTACTGTGTTAGGAGACAGCAATGACACTTAATGAATGGAATAGAATGTATTTATGTAATGATAAAGAAATATGACAGTGATATATGCTGACAGCTGATATGCCAACTCTGAGCAAACCAAATGCGCTTTTTCAGTCTGTGACCTAGTGATACAGCGTCAATATATTGATATAAATTTCAAAGCTCTTTTGTAAGTCAGGCTGAATATGGACGTCTACTAAATGGTGTAAATGTATACAGTATGTGTGCAGTATGTAGGTTACAGAGTGGGAATCCATTTCACTAGCTAAGCCAATTTAACCTAGATTAACAATGCAAAAATATCTTCACCAGTCTGATAAAAGCTTAGCAATGAAGTTGAAAATAAGTCTGTACTGATTCATTTATTTGCTACCATGACACTAGTTGAAATGGTGGTACAGTATTTGTATTCAATCTAGGATTCATTTTGATAAGGCAATAGCTTATTAGTGTGGGTATGGTGGCTTAGTGGTTAGCATATTTGCCTCTGTTCTGTGTGCATATGTGTGTGTGAGATTGTGCCATGTGATGGGTTGGCACCCCATCCAGGGTATCCCCCGCCTTGTGCCCTGAGTCTCCAGGTTCCTTGCATCCCAATGTAGGATAAGTGTTACAGAAAATAGATGGATTGAATAGCTTATTAAGATTTCAATTTAGACTTTGTCAGGGAATACTTTTCAAAGACCTCACTGCTTTAATGTAGGTTAATAACACATAGGCACACTTTCCAAAGTTGGTCACAACCACATAAGACTGTGACACCTTTGAGAATTGAAAGTACCAGCATGATTTATGAAATTATCATTCAGGCAGTAGATAGAATTACTGTGAAATGCCAGCTGTGCCTCTCTGCAATAAAAGTCCTATCTGCTTTGAAAGACTCCACTTGATGTACATGGTGTTTACTTTATTGGCAGTTTATTGACCACTGTGGATGATTTTCAAGATCAAGATCAGTGTATCCATCACTATTTTGTACAAAATACAAAGCTTTCCAGCAGACAGCTTGTCAGTGAAGGTGTTGGTGGCACATGTTATTTATCAAGCAATAAAAGTACACAGCATTTGAATATCATTTCTTTCTTTTTGCCATTGTGGTACAATAGCTATACTGTATATACACTGACCAATAGCCATGCTGTATATACTTAACATTATGACCACCTGCCTAATATTGTCTTGGTCCCCCATTTGCTTCCAAAACAGCTCTGACCCGTCATGCACTGTGCATTCTGACACCTTTCTGTCAGAACCAGCGTTAACTTCTTCAGCAGTTTGAGCAACAGTAGCTCGTCTGTTGGATCGGAACACACGGGCCAGCCTTCGCTCTCCACGTGCATCAATAAGCCTTGGCCGCCCATGACCCTGTGTCCGGTTCACCACTGTTCCTTCCTTGGACCACTTTTGATAGATACTGACCACTGCAGACCGGGAACACCTCACCAGAGCTGAAGTTTTGGAGATGCTCTGATCCAGTCGTCTAGCCATCACAATTTGGCCCTTGTCAAACTCGCTCAAATCCTTACACTTGTCCATTTTTCCTGCTTTTTTTTTCCCCCCCTGGTTAAACCCTAATTAATAGTTCTTCACCAGCAACATCTTCTATCTCCAGGTACATTTTCTTCAAAGTCTTAAATGTCATTCCTCACATCACAGACAGATGTAATGTATGTAATATTAGGGATAAAATCTGGGTTTCCCCCAAAATCACAGCGCTACACTTAGCATAAAATGATGTCAAGACAAGAGGATACATAACAGTGCAATACAAAAGACAAAAGAACAAACATAAGAACACATAAAGAGCATCTTTGTTGTAATCCACAGAGCCCGGTGTGTGTACGTGTCATTGTCTTGAAATTTCACTTAAAAGGAGAAAATATAACCTTTAATAGTTAGAGAATATAACTCTTGTCTTTTTCTACAGATGGTTTCCACAGTGGGACACCTTTATGTTTTTTTCCCCTTAAGCTTTTAATTACATTTTTTTCCGCAGTTATATTCTAATTTAAGCAAGATTAACCTGAAGTTGCAGATGGTACTGTCAGGTAAGCAGGTATTGCTTAAATGGATTCAAGCAGAACGTTAAGTATTATAGAAATAACTGGCAGAAAAATACAAAACAGGGTCTTAAAATGTAACCCAAAGAAAATGAGCAATCAGCAAACATCAACATTAAGGCAAAATCTAGAAAAACAAATCCAGAAAATATGGCTTGGATAATTCTGGCAGGTATTACTTTGCAGTGACTAATTGTTTGTGAGGTCTTTATATAGGGTGCCAGTGTGATTAGTAATCAGGTAACTGTAGACATGAAGGTCTGTGGTTGTTGGGGAGTGTAGACTTGATGGCTATGACAGTCAGGCCTTGGATTGTTCTGAGAAACATGGTGGTGGGCGTAGGAGTTGAATAAAATTAGTTGAGTTAATCTACTCTAAACAGTATAGACACGCATACTAATGTCTGCCAATTAGAATGGAAGGTTGTATTTAGCAAATTCTTATTTCAGAGACATTTCATGTAACTAAAGTAATAAGGGTGAATCACCATCGCACACAGCTGCTTTTTCTTCTTATGCATTTTAAATAAACATGTCCAATGAGTTCAACATTCAGCCGTCAACGATTTACTGATGTATTCTATCTAACTCTTGTCATAAACATGCTAACAAGCAAATGATAAACTAATTAAACATTCAAAAGCTTCGGAAATCTTCTTTTGTAACATGTGATCACAGTTAAGGCAAGCTGACAAGTGGTTCATGGAGTCAGTTACATTTTAATGACCCAGTGTACAACTCACCAGATATATATAATAGAATTTCCTGCTGGATTTAAGTTAATTAGCCCTTATTTTTCACATATACATTACTGCATAGTGAAATTGCTTCTTCATATATCCTATCCTTGGAGGGTTGGGGTCAGAGAGCAGGGTCAGCCATGATGCAGCTCCTCTGGAGCAGGGGGGCTGAGGGCCTTGCTCAAGGGCGCAACAGTGGCAGCTTGGCGGCCAATATTTTCAAAACAAAAATTTTAACCACATTCTCCTGACAGTAAAAAGGACATGTCTGCTGCATGTCTTCATCTTCTCCACTGTGTGCTGTTCTCGTACATGTTCGGCCTCCTTCATCATTCTTCTGCCCTTCACTGACTCCGACAGCCAGAACCTAAAATTGCATTTTCATTTTAAAGGTGTAACATGAATAATAGAAGATTGAAATGATGTTTTGAGATGCATAATCAAACTAACTAACCCAGTTTCAACACCTACAGTCACGCCACTGCTCTTTCTCTCATTTTCGCTTTGTCTCATTAGGATTTATCGAAGATGTGACTTGTTTATTTTGGGAAGTTGATTTTCACCATCATTTGATGGGAGAAACTAAATTAGCAGAACAAAACAAATTAGAAAATAGTTCAATAACAAAAATGCAGTGCCAATCAAAAAAACAAAACAAAAAACAATCAAACCATTTCTTCTAAGAGGAGCGCTGATACTGATTCCTCAGATTGTCTATTTCTACATCTCTCCATGCGGAAATATCAGGAAGACTGAATTATGATGAGAGGTTTGGAGTTTGATGTCTCCTTTTGCTCTTTTGCGCTGTTGAATTACAACTTTGACTTCTTTAATAATTGGATTTTTGGCTGTATGTGAGAGTCTACATACTTGCTAGCTTGACCAAATGTTGGATTAGATAAAGCAGTTTTTAGCACATTACCCAACACCCATATCCCTGAGGTCAATTGTGTAGAGATAAAAAAACAAAAAAAAAACAAACAGAATGTCTGAATGAACAGAATGAACACAAAGATATGTCCTCTCACCACTAACCTATTTCCGGAAATACATCCTCCCCATTCATATTCTCAGATGCACCAAGGAGAATCCTGCCAGCCGTCGTCCTACATAATACACTTAGTTAAACTATATGAAAAAAAAGAGAGAAAGAACTGAAGTTGGCAGGAAATAAAACAGAGATGATTTCTGATAATTGGCTGAAACTGACACAAATCCAGCTGTTGTTTAAATGACCACCAGCTCAACAGATGTTATCAAACATAAACAAGTAGATTCCATATAGCAAATCCTCAATATACAGAGATTATTAGAGCATCCTAGTCAGGGCATTGAGTGGAAAACAAAATAAATGCAATTAATTACAGCAAAAAGACATTTAATTTGTTTACGGTTTATAGAAATCCCCGATTTTACAACCACAAATCTTAAGATATATATTATAAGTGGAAAAAATAAAACTCTCAATAACATATCAATTCAAAACTTTGCATCTTACTTTTCAGTACTGCAATAAGTTCTTTTTCATCATTTGCCTTTATTACCGCCTCTAGCATCTTTTATATTCATCGCACGGCTTTTAGCCCCTCTGGCTGTAATATATTCTCCGTCTTCTGTATCATTTGTTGTGACAGAAATCAGCCTTAAAAAAATATTTTTTTTCTTTAAAAACTAGAACAAAAACAAAACAACAAAAAATCTTTGCATTGCTTTGTTACATGATTCACCTTCATCTAATTTTTTTCAATTTTTTTTTGTTAATATACTGTAAAATAGTAGTACATCCCGCCTTATTCTGTTCAAAAACCACAGGAGATGCAAACTTTTGGCCTGAATTCTACATACATATTTAATGTGCCACTTAAATGGCAAGAAATAAAGAAAGAGCAACTAAATTCATAAATTATGAATGGAACGTAGCCATTCTCATGAGAAATCCTGGCTTCTTATTATATTTTTTTAATTTATTTGGACTTATTTCCACAGGGATTATCTCTTCTGAGACAAAAAACTTATTTCCACCGGTGCCCCATTTGTACAGAATAAAGGCATGTACAACAGTATAATTAGCAGTCAATAAGAACTTCCAAAAAGGCAATTATAAAAGAACAAGTACATTTAACAGTGGATGAAGTCAGACCCTCCATGATCAGATTCCCAGGTGTGTGATGCAACACTCTTGCAATATGAACCCATAATAGTTTAGTGGACGCTTTTTGCCCTTTCGCCAGCCGAGAAGTATTGCACATTGAGTTGTTTTGTTTGTCATTGACTGGCACTTAATTGTGCAGCTTTATTTTGGGGGTGGCTTAGTGCATAAAAACTCATTCTCACACTTCTCGGGGTCACTGAGGCATTCAGAGTGTTCTCACCTGCTAAGCCTCAGTCTAAGAGTCTAAGGCATGTCGATACAGTATTGAGCTGACTGGCTGAAGCTGAACTGGAAGGTGTTAAAGTAGCAGAATGTAGTTGGGAGTGCAGGTCTGCTGTGACTTCAGAACACAAGCTAGATAATGAATCTGGAGGAACAGAGCGGCTTATGATAAAGAGGTGAACAGAAAAAAGAAAAAAGATTGAAGAAATAAAAAGTCATACAGAACGAAATCATTTTTTTTCTTTCGAAGGAGAAAGACGAAAGACGGGCTTGTTTAAACAGTGATTATGCTCAATTAGGAAGACTTCATATGTTTGTCTGGGTAACATTCAAAGGCTTGCAGGGTATAATTGCATCATTTAAGAGCTTTTTAAGCTTTTGGAAAGAACAACACAGACAGCCTTAAAGAGAAGAGAATGAAAGCGATGAAACTCATCTGCTTTCTCTGCTAAATTCATTTCCTGTTTCCATTTCACCTCAGTATTAGTAATAAAGGTGTGAAGAACAGCAGATTTGAGTAATAGGAATGTAAACCTACTATATGTAGGTTAAGAATATAATGTGTTGTGCCCATTAACAAATTCAAGCCTGGTTTTCACTGTCATGTACGAAGATTAACATAACAGACCAATTAGATTAATCTTGAAAGGCATTGCGATAAGATTATCACAATAAGCTGTTGATAGAAAGAGAGGCCTAAGTGGAACAAAACTTGAGGTGTAGATGGATAACCTGGGGATGGATGCTTTCTGGTTTGTACAGCACCCTACAATGATTCTAAGCAGTGCAAGGGGATGCAGAAATAATAGTGAAAGATGTCTTTGAACTTTACTGCATTAGTAGATCTCAGGGTGAAGCCAATAGACACAGTCCAGTTTTGTTTATTTATTATTACATACATTACCTTCTCTATTTCTTATTCTCTATATTACGTATCTTTACATACAAAGAAATAATCTTTTTTTTATTATTATTACATATAAATATAGACATACCTGATGTTCATTTATATGCTTGTCTTTTTTTCATACACTACTGAGTCAAATAAATAACAACAACAACAATAGTAATAATAATAACATATTTATTATTATTATTATTATTATTATTATTATTATTATTATTATTAATAATAATAATAATAATAATAATAATAATAATTTTTTTGTTGTTGTTTTCATTGTGCTACATTTCTCAATACTTTCTTCTTTGGTCTGCTTTTTCCTCAAGTGTAATGAAATAATTTCTCATACTAATGTCTAAGTATAATTACACCCTCTGTTTCTTATTATTTATCTCATTCATATAATATCTTTCTTAACTGTTATATCTAAGTATAATGGCATTACCTACTTCTTGATTCTTATGTCTATGTATTATGACATCATCATCATCTTGTTCTTTATCCTAATGTCTAAGTGCAACAACATCATCTTGTTTTGATTCTAATGTCTAAGTGTAATGACATCATCATCTCCTTTTTGATCCTAATGTCTAAGTATAATGATGTCATCATCTTGTTCTTTATCCTAATGTCTAAGTGCAATGACATCATCCTCTCCTTTTTGATTCTAATGCCTAAGTATAATGACATCATCTCCTTCTTGATCCTAAAGTCTAAGTATTATGACATCATCATCTTGTTCTTGATCCTATTATCTAAGTATAATGATGTCATCATCTTCTTCTTGATCCTAATGTCTAAGTATAATGATATCATGATTTCCTTTTTGACCCTAATGTCTAAGTATAATGACATCATCATCTCCTTCTTGATCCTAATGTCTAAGTATAATGACATCATCATCTCCTTCTTGATCCTAATGTCTAAGTGTAATGATATCATCATCTCCTTTTTGATTCTAATGTCTAAGTATAATGACATCATCTCCTTTTTGATTCTTATGTCTAAGTGTAATGACATCATCATCTCCTTCTTGATCCTAATGTCTAAGTATAATGACGTCATCATCTCCTTCTTGATCCTAATGTCTAAGTATAATGACACCATCTCCTTCTTGATTTTAATGTCTAAGTGCAATGACATCATCTCCTTCTTGATCCTTTTATCTCAATATGATGACATCCTAATTTCTTACTCATTACTATTCTTACACGTAAAATAACATCAGCACTTACTGACTATCTATTTTACAAAATACCTCTAAATATAATGAAATATTATGAAACAAATTGCTGCATGGGAGATGATTATACATATACACAGTGAAAGCTATTAAAAAATGCATGTCAGCCTGAATATTACGAATCAGTCAAACTGTAACTGTAACATTTTATTTGATAAGCTATGTTATTTAGTTGTTTAGTTTTTTTTTTCTCTTACATGCATCTGCTTTAGCAATCCTAAATTATTTATACAGCATCACACTCTCTACACTGACACATTGTAGAAGCTCCTGGGTATCAGCGAAAAGCAGGCAAGCAAGTACTACACAAACAAGGAAACAACACAAGCAGTTTCACTTTGGTAGCAGTATTTACTGAGCTTAGTTCCTGATGCATGTAAACAAGCAGTGAATACATAATAACCCACTGCGCAGTTTACCTAAGCAATCTGACACCTGGTGAAAGCGTTAGCACTTTATCACGAAATAGAACGCAACTCATAACACACTCATAAAACAAACGCAAGACATGCAATACTGCATATAAACACACACACAGATGCAGGTTTTGAAATGTTAAATGTGCACTAGATAGGGTTTTTGTTTTCTGAAAACATTAAGCAGTCATGAGTCACTGAATGAGATTTATCACTGCTGTAAACTGCAGGCTTAAAGAATAGAATAGAAATATTGCTGTAAAATAGAATAAATCATTTTTTATGCCTTAAACATTTAAGAAAAGAGCAAAAAAGCGATAGTTAGGAATAGCTGTTACTAATAGTAATTGTTAGAATTTACTATCAGTAGCTATTAGTGACATTAAATGTAATCTTTCATACTGTAAATCTTTTAGATTTATTTCAACAATTGAATGTTTTATTTTATTTTATTTTATTTTATTATTTATGAATTTATTTAAACAAAAAATTTACTGTCATTTGAAAGGTCTTCCATATTTTTTGAAATATTTTTTTGCCCATGTTCTTCCTGACCATCACTCGCTACTAAAGGTTATTGAGGAGGTTGAATTGGTTTAAAGGGCTTACTTTGCCACTAAAGCCACTTCATCATATATCTGTTTTCAGGGCAGGGGTTATTTCCAGAGCCAAACAACTTTGATTAACTGATTATTGCTTAATTTGCAACTGGCGCTAATTCAATATAAAGTGTTACCTGTGATTACGGGCATCAGTCTGAGTAGTCCTCCTGGAGCCCGGCACATCATTATCGGCCAGCTACTGAAAAAGCTGTTGTCCGGCAATTGCTTCATCTTTTAGCAAAGTTGTGTGTGTAATTTTGAAATCACCTGCATATTGTTTATAAATGCTAATCACTCACAAATAAACAAGTGTTTGCAGCATAGCTAAACCATAAAACTCACAGAAAGCTGAGTATGGCAAAAATAATGAATAAGCAGGGAAAGAACACTTCCTCAGCATTTCTTCACTTCCTAATTAATTGGCTAGTTTTGTGGGTCTTAATTCAGGACTTTCTCTTTAATTGACCTTCTTTTAAATTGTTACTATGAAATGAGAAACTTTCACAACATGTTCGCAAAATTCTTATGTACCGTTGGAATGAAAAAATTAGTCAAGTTTCAAATGTGTACTAAGTATATGGATGCAAATTTCACCCAACAGACGAGATCTCAAAGGAAGCAAAGTTGGTTTTCAACCGAGGATTTTCATAAATACAACATTGCTTGTGCGAATGATCTTGTGATTGATTTACAAATAAAATTCATTTATATTTGGTTGTGTACCAGTGTTTCTGGTTATTTTCTGCTTTTCCTTTAGACTAGTACAGCTTTGACCACAACTTTGTGAGTATTTGACTTGGATTATACATAAAGTATAGGAAAAAAAAATGAAACAGAAAGCAGGCGGTTGATGTTGATTGTCATTGTAATAATTAATCAAAAATCACAACAAATGTAAATCGCATTGATTTCCGCCTTAGGATCTGAAAACTCTGAGACGTAGAAGACTGATGTTGATGGTTAATTCCGTCTGTACTTCTGTGAATAAACAAAAACTTTCCCTCATCTCATTTTAATCATTATTCATCAAATGACCATGATGACGTAATTGTACTGCCCACACTGATCAGTACACACAATGCACCATTACTATTACTTAAAAGTGTGCCCTTTTTATATTTGCCAACCCACTTATTCCATACAGGGAACAGTATTTACACTGATTGTTATGAGTATCAAAATAGTTTTAACCAGATTGAGACTGAAACGCTTAGTCTATAATGCTTCTCCATGGTCTTCACAGTGCAGTTGTGTGAACATAAATAACATGCACAAATCTGCACCCACACACTGTTCGGCTTTCTGTTCTTTATTTGTCCATGATGCTGGCAGCAGCGTAGCACTAAGCATTCCAGATCCCAGAATTCAGAGAATATTGGGACCATATATATATATATATATATATATATATGCGTTCTATAAATAAGAAATTAGTATTGAGTGACTGAGATTTCAGGATTTCCAAAACAATAGGGTTAAATGTTGATTTCTGCTCCACTTGAGGAAAAAGATCTCGATGGAGAGAGAGAGAGAGAGTCTCCACTACACATTTTCATAAACCAACAAGAGTCAAATTGAGTTCAGTATTAGATTTAATATACAGCTTGATATTCACCCTGCTTTAACACTAACATTGACATACCCATCAATACCTATCAGTGTAAAACCTGAGATTGCAGCCTGTTCACACGTTTCATTAACTTTTTGACTAGCAATCTTTTGTTTATTCAACTCATCAATAATGTACACAATGCAAGCCATGGCAGTGATAATAGCCACACGTGTGTACAGTATAGATTACTCTGGAATGAACAAGAGGAGCGATGTTAGTGAGTGCAATGTGAATGCACATGACTAAGCATATAAGTTCATTTTAAAAACAGTATGTCTGTGGCTGTTTTGGAAGAAAAAATGTATTAGATTTGTGTTTGGAAATATTTTATAAAAATTCCGGTTATATATATTTTAAATATTTTTTTTAGAAACAATCTCATGACCCTCCAGTAATTATGCTGCTTAGAAAAACTGTGGATTGGCTCAACAAGCGAATGTCAGCTTTCCTCCAAATACATTTATATTTAGACACTTTCCGTGAATTTGATGTTTGTGTTGCTGCTTTATATGTAATCTGAGAAATATTGTGATTGCAATGGGCCACAACACCACGAATAATGAGTCACCTTGCTTGCCATCAGGTCATTAGTGCAGTTCTGCGCTTGTCGTTTTCCACTCAAGCCTCCTAGTCAGATTTTCACTCGTCTCGATTGATTCGGGCTCAGAGACCCTATTGCATTCCAGCCTCTGGCACATGTGCCAACTGCTGATCAATCATGATCAATTGCTGGCACAGGCCCATGGATAATGAAGATGGCTAATGATGGTTTCAAATCTGTTAGCTGGAGGAGACAGCAGGTGACAAAATCTGTTACCTCATCCAATTAAAACGTTGCATCTCTTCTCAATTAAATGTTAGCACTTTTATATCAGGCCAGGCTCACCGTGAATTTGGTTCTAATTAAAGGATGTTTATCCCAATACTCCAGGGTGACCCGCTCAGGATGAGAGAAATAAAACAACATTGATTTTTCCTGTTTACCTTTTAATTCCGTACTGGGCTGAAATGGAGTTAAAGCGAGTAAAGAATCGAGCTGGAAATATGCAATGTCAGTGAGAATTCTCCAGGCACTAGCGCTCGACTCCAGATTGCAGAAACATTTTTCAATTTACATCCTGATTTGTACAATTGTTTTTGAAAAAGCATGACCAGATAATTCTTAAGAGAAAGAAAAAAAAAATTTGGTTGTTAATAATTAAGTGTTCAGCACCTTCAATATACTTTGTCATTAATTCTACGGCTCTCAGGGACTGTAATGGTCAGAAAAATACAGTTTATATACATAATAAGTTTTATACATACTCTATTTCAATTATCATGGAAGTGCGAAGTCTGAAAGACTGGGGAGAATAATGTGTGCCTGTTATTAGCACGATGTTAGCCATCTAACTAGCCAACTGTCCAGTGAGTGTTAAAGAATCAACAAGCTTGTATGTATGTTGAATGATCTAAAACAAATACTTATTAAACTCATTGTAATTAATAATTCATTCATCTCACCATATGAGGTGCTGATTTGTGTACTGCTCACGCTGTGTGCATTGTCTAATTTCAGTATTTTAGTATTGAAGTACTGACTTGCTGAATTTATGCAAATGAATAAACTCGTTCTCTGTAATAAAACATTCTCCATCTACTTTTACAGGCAGTGAGAGTTAAATCGAGACACAAGTCGAGATCTTGCTAATGTACTGTAGCAGACAGATTACTTCTGAGATTTCAAACACCTGTCAATCATTCCAGGTTCATATATTCATTGTCTTATCTTCCACTTTTACTGGGGAGAAGTATTTTCGCGTGATAACTCACACGAGTTCATTCTGATGATACAATGCAACGATCCTACGCGAAATCCAGATCAGTTGGCATGTCTGAAATGAAGGTGATCAGTCAGAATAACTTTGTATTGATTTGCACTGACAAGTAGATACAAACCACGGTAGCAAAGTGCCTCCCACAGCCTGAACAGAGCTTTTTTCTTTGTCACCCTTCTGTAAATTAACACTTGAAATGCATGACCTCTATTCAGATACTGTACCATTTGCATGTAAAACACATCGGGTGCACAAATAAGCCACAAAACCCTATTGCTAGCTAAAATAATACAGGGTTTTAGTGTAGGGTGAGTAGTGGGATAATGGAGCCTTAATCAGGAGTGTGTGGTAGCGTACAACAACAATGAAAATGCCAAACACTACACTACATATGCCAAACATTCATTCAGAGTGCATGCATCATTTAATCATCATTTAGTCTTTTGTTTGTATATACTTGTGTAAAATGTTTTCCTGAAATTACAGGGAAAGACATAATTTACGTCATGATTGTGGTGATGATGGATTAAAACAATAAGGTCCAGTGGATGGAGGTATAGCCACCTCAAAATAATGCTGATAGCTCAGCTAATTGGATTTCACGAATGTCACTTATTTAATATAAAAGTGATCTGAATCTAATCTAACTCAGACTTCTCACATCATAGCCAGACACCAAAACATTTAGTGTCTTATATAACAACATTGAAGATTGATAGAAAAGTGATAAAAACTGGAGGATAAAACCACTCCCAGTTGCCCCGCCTCGCCTGTCAGCTAAATGCCTCCATGTGTAAGAATTACGTTGCTATTCAATGAGCCAAATTACTGAAATAAATTGCATAAAATATCCACAATACATTGGCCTATGAATATAATTGTATTTCATATGAAAGCATAACTAACTAACCCAATCATTTCACTTCATCATGAGTAAATGAGGATACTCTGGCTTATTTTGTTTTTTAAATCAATTTGATTTACTTTTACATATTATTAAATAACAATGTAAATTGCTAGTGACTAATGTAGCTCATATTTAGGTCACTATGGGTACGTAATAAATCATACAGCGCCCCTGGTGGCTTTCTGTCCCACATAACAAGCTGCTTTTGTCCCACAAAATGTATTTTATATATAGGAATGATTTATTATTCGTATTGTCATTTGATTTGTTCACATTTTATGGAATTGCTAAAATAAATAAATAAATAAATACCAACATGCAAAATCTTTGTAACGAATTTGTAAATAATTTCCCAGAGGAAACTAGTAGCTGCATCATGGCAGTAGCTGGCTCGAGAGAGTAAGATTCATTTTGGTTAAAATGTATTTAGCATGAAGTATGGTAGAGTTAAATCTAGCCTATTGTAATACTACCTACATTATATGTGTCTTTTAATATATTAACATTAAGGATGATTTGTACTTTTACTCTCGTTTCACCTCTAGATTCATACATGGACTCTGTAATATGAATATTTTATAGACTGATGACAATGTACACATTATGCTGTAATTTATACAGAGCTCTCTTATCCTGGTGGAAATGAACTAAAATGCCCTCCAGTAAAAAGTTGATTAGAGCTTTCAGATATTTGTTTAAATAAAAATGCTAAATAAAAGTCTCCTTACTACATAAAACATCAAATATCATCAACACACATTTATACTCTTTCTATAGTACGTCCTCTGTATATGTCTCTGCGTATGTTGTTAGTGCATTAATATAAAGCTGTGAATTAGAGGCAGCTGTTTTAGATGAACGAAAATTAAATTAATTAAAATTAATTAACACCTCCTAACCAATCAGATTTAAGAAATCAGCAGTGCTGGGGAAAAAATAACATCATATGCCTTTATTTACATGGTAAGAAACAACAAAATAATTGAATGTAACTTTATATAATATTTTATTTATCATATCACATAATTAAGCCTTCCGCTACAATTATTTTTCAAAATGATGATAAGTAGGAGTACTTACCGTTTATTGGGAATTAGCATTAAAAAGAATTAATGTTAACATCTTTGGGGTAAAATGGCACTTAAGTAAGTTCTATACATCAGACATTAAAAATGACTGATATTCGTTTTTAATTAGAAATAATTAGACGTCAAAGAATGTACTTAAAAGTGAGATTTTAGCCCACAGTTCATTAGTTAGAAACAGGATTAATGCTGTGGGGCTTTTAGATTATTATGACTTTTTTTTTGTTAACTAATATACACTGATCAGGCACAACATTATGACCACCTGCCTAATATTGTGTTGGTCCTCCCTTTTGCTGCCAAAACAGCCCTGACCCATTGAGGCATGGACTCCGCTAGATCCCTGAAGGTCTGCTGTGTTATCTGGGACCAAGACACTTACAGGACTTTATGGACTTACAGGACTTAAAGGATACTTTTGATAGATACTGACCACTGCAGACCGGGAACACCCCACAAGAACTGCAGTTTTGGAGATGCTCTGATCCAGTCGTCTAGCCATCACAATTTGGCCCTTCGTCAAACTCGCTCAAATCCTTACGCTTGCCCATTTTTCCTGCTTCTAACACATCAACTTTGAGGACAAAATGTTCACTTGCTGCCTAATATATCCCACCCACTAACAAAGGAGATAATCAGTGTTGTTCACTTCATATAACATAAGGTCATAATGTTATGCCTGATCGGTGCATTAAAATAAAGTATATTAAAACTTTCTACTAACTCCTAGCTGGCTACATTTTAACTTGACTCTCTAGCTAGTATTTATCCATGCGCTATCAAAGTTTGAAGCATTCACACGGGTTATAAACCATGCTTATAGTATTATGTAAATAAATAAATTTATACTACTATATTGAGAATTATTGAGTATATTAAGAAATAAACATTAGCACCTCTCTGTGTGATCACATTATGAGTCCATTTCTGTACTATAAAACAAAGACATACACTTTTTATCCATTAAATCTTATTGTTTTTTTATTGCCATTGGTTCTCTATAGTACTAACAGTTAATATTTTGAGACCTATCATTGTTTAATAGGTTTGGGGCCGGCTGCCATTACTCAGCTTACCTGCTCATTGGAAGGTGAGCAAAACATTTAAGCCTCATCTTTTAACTGTATTGCAACCAGGTTTTTTTCCCCACATAGATATTAGACTGCACTGTAGAATTTGTACATTGTTGATAGTGATTGCTAACCTCAGTGTTTTGGAGTTGAATTCCACAATTATTTGCTATATCTGTTTTTCAGCTAGGCCTATCTTGTCTGCAGATTTGAACAATGCACTATATAGTGTGTGTGTGTGTGTGTGTGAACTGAACCAGAAACTGCAAACACACATTTTCAGACATATCCTACTCTGAATACCAGTATCAACTACCCTGTCAGGGTTGTGCAGTGGATCTAAACCTTATTCCAGGAACACATACACATAGCTGGAATACACCTTAGATGAGAGTCTAGGCCATCACATAGCAGCATCATTACACATATTCACACCTAGGGCTAATCTATCATAGCTTAATGACATATTTTGGGAGGTGGGAGGAAACTGGAGAACCCAGAAGAAACCCATATGTCAATAGAGAGAGCTGCAGACCCACTTTCCATTGAAACTTCACACATAGTAACCCGAGCACAGGATAAAACCAGGGACCCCGGAGCTAAGAGGCAGCAATACTACCTGCTGTGCCACAATGCTGCACAGTATTTGATTTTGTTATCAAATTATGTGATTCATATTACATGTTGTTCATTAAAAACCCAACACTCTACATGATAAATGACCCACTTTGGTTATTAGAAAAAAAATAAACCATTTCACTTTCCCTGAGTAACATGATTTTGTCAATCTCCATTACTAATATTGTTTGCAAAGAAAGAACAATGTTATGGCTGTTATTTAGAAAGTTTGTGAGAATAAACAGTCAAAGGGATACACTGCATAACTGACCAGCTGTAGCCCTAAAACCTGGTGCTGTCTATGTTATTCAACCGTTTCGGGTGAGTTATATTTAGATTTCCTTGATCTGGCTGTATCACATTCTGACATTGTCACTTTCTTTGCAAAGTGCACTTGATGATGCCTCATTATGCTGGAAGCAAACCTTAATTTCTTTCATGGCAACACATTTCTGATGCAGGATATTCATTATTTGCATATTCAAATTGCAATCATATTGTGCTTGACATTCAGTGCCATGGTCAAAGCTGTAAATTTCACTTGTTTGCTTAATGTGGCTTGGTTTATTGGATTAGGACATTACAGGATCTGGATCCAATTTGACTGCATACCATGATGGTCTTTCACCCTCCCATTGTGGAAAAACACAATGTGATATTTCAGGGGATTTATGCATGTTAAATATTTTTTGACCCATGCATCTGCATACTTGCATATTTAGCGAAGTGCATTAATGTGAGAATTCCATTTGAAGTCCTGGAGACTGCGTGTTAGTGGGATATTTTTGCCTCATCTTGTGATGTGGAAACGTTTTTACAGCATTTATGTAATTCTCCTAAGTGGTAGCATGTACCACTGGGATGTGTTGTGATTACATGCTTGCTGTGATAAAACATTCATGTTCCTCGTTTGGATAACTGGAATCATGGCTGAACTGCTCAGAAAATAGGCTTCATGGATTATCACATTTCTAAATGTTTCAAGGCTTCGAATTCTTTTCAAAGTGTGAAGTCTTGTGTCTTTTTAGACAGATGCTTCCTGTGGCCTTTGTATTTACTCCTTTTAATCTTTCAAGAAGTGTTTTTTTTTTTGTTGTTTATGTGTCAGAATGACAGAACCTCCACTATAAACATAATTTGTATATGCGAACCAATTATAGGATTAGGATCAAGATGGATCCGGCTATAATGTTGTGAGAGTGGATTGTTTTTATTTTCTTGCAGGAGGGACCAAGCAGACAGATTTGAAGCTCATGGGAAACATCCACATTCATTAACATTCATCCTGCAGAAGTGGACAGGACAGTCATACCTTCTGCAGGAGCAAGGGGATTTGTCAAAGTTTCTGCAGGCAGTATCATACAGAAGTGGTCTTTTCTGATTGGTCAAAGTTTTTTGTGGGAGTGGGTTGGATTGCTCAAAACTTCTAAGGAAGCAGGCAGAACTGATCAAGATCGTCTGCGGGAGTGGTTTGGATCGGTCAAAATGTCCGTAGAAGCTGGCAGGATTAGTCAAAAATTATACAAGAATGGGATGACTGGTCATATTTTATGCTGGAGTGAGTAAGATTGGTCAGAATTTCTGTGGGAGTTGGTGGAATTGGTCAAAGAGTCCTGAGATAAAAAAAAATAAAAAATAAAAACTCTCATCTCTAGCACCTTTTATACCAGGCCAGAGTGTCCAGTGCTTTAACAATGTCCCTCATAAGCAATACCTGTACTGGATTATCCACTGTAAAGTCCCAGTATATGCAGTGTACCACATGTAGATATAAATGCTCCTCTTTCAGATTTCATTTAGTCATAGTCATTTTTTTCCCAAGATGTTTGGAGGAAAATTGTTGAGAGGAATTGGTTCACGCAATTCCAATGCTTTCAATGCAAGTTTTTAAAACTGCAGTAGGTGATGTAGCATCAATATTCATGTCATTTTCTGCATTTTGAGAGCATCAAAGAAAATACAGCTGTTCGCCTGAATATATCCACTGGTTGAGAAAATCTATCAGACCATTCAGACGTTACACCACCATGTTCTGAAAATACTGCAACCTGCACGAACACGTCTCTCTCTCTCTCTCTCTCTGTCTCTCTCTCTCTCTCTCTCAGTCTCCACCATGGCTGTAATCAGGTGTGGAGTGAAGTTCAGAGTCAGGGTGAGATGGTAGAAGGTCATTTACCCCATTTGTAACCTCTAATACCCCCTGCTTATCAACTGGCCTGACAAGGTTGATCTGAACTGAGTGTCTTTTTATAGCAAATTCTCGAGCCTCCAGCTCAGCTCAGGTTGTCAATTTTCCAGGTCTTGTGGAAAAGATAAAGTTAGGATCTGCCTGCATTTACAATATTCAGGTTTCATATGCCTTCTACTAAGCCTCTGTATGAAAAACATTTCCAACATCATACATATCATTAAATTTAATCTTTAAAGGTGTATTTGTCAAGTTTAGTCAAGTACTGAGCTCTAGCAGCTTAACAGGTAATTATAAAGAAACTAGAATTATTTTTTTTAATTTCTTGAACCTGCCTGACATTAGAATAAATCTACACAAAACATGTCACCAGAATTTACAGATGAGGTTCAATTAGATGAGATGATGGTGTTAACATTTTATTTGGGGCTTTTTTAACAAAAATTGATTTAACTCAAATAACTATTTTACTCGAATACTCATATTATTCTATTAGCCTCCTAGTGGTCCAGGGGCAGGATCCCGAGCTCTCATTGCCGTGACCTGGGTCCAATTTCTGGGCCGGGAGCTAACCCTGCCACTGAAGAGTTAGATCTCAGTGCCAGTCCCAAGCCCAGATAAAATAGGAGGGTTGCATCAGGAAGGGCTTCCGGCCAAATTGTAACATCTGGACCAAATGATCTGCTATAGTGACCCTGAACAGGGAGCAGCCGCAAGAACAACAACAATAACTTATATTATCATATTATTGCACAATTGCATGTGAAAAACATTTGAAGAAAGAAGGACATTACAATAAAAGGACATTATTTACATTTACATTACTTGTAAATATACAATACAGATACAATAAACATTACCCAGAGTCACCCTGATTCCCTTCTGAGCCTGGTTGGACTTCACATTTTTGCTTGTGTGCACCATAATACTTAATTCTTTGTAACTGGAACCTGTTGTACACAAAAGAAGTGGCTTTATGTTCAAAGATAATATCTGGTTATTATACACTATATTGCCAAAAGTATTCGCTCACCCATCCAAATAATCAGAATCAGGTGTTCCAATCACTTCCATGGCCACAGGTGTATAAAATCAAGCACCTAGGCATGCAGACTGTTTTTACAAACATTTGTGAAAGAATGGGTCGCTCTCAGGAGCTCAGTGAATTCCAGCGTGGAACTGTGATAGGATGCCACCTGTGCAACAAATCCAGTTGTGAAATTTCCTCGCTCCTAAATATTCCACAGTCAACTGTCAGCTGTATTATAAGAACGTGGAAGTGTTTGGGAACGACAGCAACTCAGCCACGAAGTGGTAGGCCACGTAAACTGACGGAGCGGGGTCAGCGGATGCTGAGGCGCATAGTGCGAAGAGGTCGCCAACTTTCTGCAGTCAATCGCTACAGACCTCCAAACTTCATGTGGCCTTCAGATTAGCTCAAGAACAGTGCGCAGAGAGCTTCATGGAATGGGTTTCCATGGCCGAGCAGCTGCATCCAAGCCATACATCACCAAGTGCAATGCAAAGCGTCGGATGCAGTGGTGTAAAGCACGCCGCCACTGGACTCTAGAGCAGTGGAGACGCGTTCTCTGGAGTGACGAATCGCGCTTCTCCATCTGGCAATCTGATGGACGAGTCTGGGTTTGGCGGTTGCCAGGAGAACGGTACTTGTCTGACTGCATTGTGCCAAGTGTAAAGTTTGGTTGAGGGGGGGATTATGGTGTGGGGTTGTTTTTCAGGAGCTGGGCTTGGCCCCTTAGTTCCAGTGAAAGGAACTCTGAATGCTTCAGCATACCAAGACATTTTGGACAATTCCATGCTCCCAACTTTGTGGGAACAGTTTGGAGCTGGCCCCTTCCTCTTCCAACATGACTGTGCACCAGTGACCAAAGCAAGGTCCATAAAGACATGGATGACAGAGTCTGGTGTGGAGGAACTTGACTGGCCTGCACAGAGTCCTGACCTCAACCCCATAGAACACCTTTGGGATGAATTAGAGCGGAGACTGAGAGCCAGGCCTTCTCGTCCAACATCAGTGTGTGACCTCACAAATGCGCTTCTGGAAGAATGGTCAAAAATTCCCATAAACAGACTCCTAAACCTTGTGGACAGCCTTCCCAGAAGAGTTGAAGCTGTTATAGCTGCAAAGGGTGGACCGACGTCATATTGAACCCTATGGATCAGGAATGGGATGTCACTTAAGTTCATATGCGAGTCAAGGCAGGTGAGCGAATACTTTTGGCAATATAGTGTATTTATTGGTTCCTCCTAACCCCAAATAGGTAGAAGAAATCTAAAATGCAAGCTCAGGTCTTAGGAGGTTAAGGATAAATATTTTTAGCCAAACATTAAAATAACCTTAATTTTTTTCTGTGTTTCTATACTTCTGTAACTCTGCTTTGAGACAATGTCCATTATTAAAAGCACTGTACAAATAAACGTAACTGAAATTGAAAAAAAAAATACCTGTATTAATTTGTATTAATTTATTTTATTACTATAGCTTGATTTGGAGTACATTATTTATTAAACATATTGAAGGGCTAAACTTCAAGTGCATTCACGTTCTTAATGATGAAACTTTATGGCTTAATTATGTAAAGTCACAAACTGATCAGATATCCTTCTGAAAAAATAATAGAAACATGAACTGATTTAAAGTTATATGAATATGTTTATATATTAACTAACAATGCTAACGTGAATGGGTCAGTATGTTCGCATGGAATTAGAGGCCACAAATTCCTGTATGAATTTAACTAATTCATATAAATAATCAAATACATGCAAAACGCCCAACTCTCAACAATGATGTAACAAGGAGAATGATGCATCTCCCAACATTTTATCTTTCTAATTCTGTTGAATGTGTTTTCACTTGTCTATGTGTATCTCTGTCTTGTAATAAACTCTCAATTCATTTTAAATCGCAGTGTGCTGATTTATCTGGTTACTTTTATCCACCTCTCTGAACATGAGAGAAACAGCACCAGTGTCTCTGACCTTGGAATCCTGAGTCATTGTTGACATTTTCTACAGACAGTTGCAGAGTTACACTTTCCCAGGTAATTAAAAATGCAGAGAGACACAAACCTCTTGTTAGTGTCCTGTTTATCATGGCACATGGCACTATTCAGGACTTTCACTGACAAGTTGATCTTGTTTTTTTTCTTGTATGGGTCATAGCTCAACTTTCCATGCCAAAGGAAAGCCTGTTAGTTGTTTCAAGTTCAGAGAAATAATGATGAGACGGCAACAAAAGTTTGGAGGAGGTTGTTTGATTCGATTTTAGGCAACGCTACACTGCTTCGCAGTTATGAAGGCTCCAAATTCGATTCATATAAATGTGCTCCGTTCTTCAATAAACACCAATCACACAACAACATTTCTTTTTATTACATGTTCATTTTATCATTACAGATTCATCCTCTTTTTTTTCAGTGAGGAGCAAAGTCAGTGTTTGAAAGGATGTTGTCAGAGGGCTGTATTTTATTGAATTTAGTTTTTCTGTGCTGTAGCACAATTGATTCGGTTTATGAAGGACTTAAAGATTAGGTCTAAATGACATTGATTGACTGAATTGTGTGGGTTTGAAACCAAACTCTCCAGAAAGTTTGTACCTCAAGGAGGAGGGCTGGTGATCATTGATCCAGGTCACTGCAGTTTAAGCTGTTGGGTACAAATTGCACAAGGTTTAATATTCTGCCCAGGGCCCGGTGATGACTTAACCTGCTCTGTGAATATGACTTCAGCAATTTGAATCCTTTTGTTGCCTGGAGAAATGAGATTTTATGGAATCTCCTGGGCCCTGATGACTTAACTTGCTCCGTGAATATAACTGGCTAGAGCTTTTTGAACCTTTTTTGTTGCTGGGACAAATGAGATTTTGTGGACCTTTATAACCTCCAAAAACCTTCTTTTACAGTTTATGTAAGCTTCCTTCAGCTTAGACACTGAACTTTAATAGAAAGGAATAGAAAAAAAAAAAAGAGAAGCTGAACTTGCGGCAGGAACAACAGATGAGGCAAACTTCCTGTCTGTAAGGCAGATGAAAATACAGATCGATAATGAGCTGTATCTGTTCAGACTAAGGATATGTGGAAATGGTAGGGTGGGGGGTGGTTTATAATTGGATTTATTTTGCTTCTTAACTGACTAGATTTGCAGGTTTAGGCACATTAGAGGCACAGGATCATTTACTGAATGATCCGATATCTGAATGTTGGCCTGGAGAGATTTGGTTCAATGAGATTCATATTGGACATGAAGGAAACCTGTTTCAACACATTCCACACCTTATACTGCATCAATGCTTCGTGTCGATGTCACATACAGACAAACAAAGGACACACTCATTGCATTGTTTAATCAAATATGAAATATTATGGCTTGTGTTTGTTTGTCATCTGTTTTAATGGCTGAATCAGTAATGAAAGACAGAGCTAGTTAATGGGTTTTGAACATTGCAACTGTGCCACTGGCTTCATGTAATTGATTTGAGAATAAACTTGCCCTTGGCTATGTAGCCTGTTGACGGCAGCAAGATGGTTCTGTGTTCATGAAGTGTTACATCAGTGTTAATATACACAGGCTGGAGAACTTGTCAGATTAAAATGAAGAACAAAACTAATGGAGAAATAACTGCATGTCTGTCTATCTAGGTTGAATCTATGACCAGTATGTTCTGTCGTTTGGGAATGAACATAGGCAACTTTAGATCTGACATTTCTCTGCCTTTCTGTTTCTTTCTCTCTTTTTTTTCTATAGCTCTTACATGCATGAGCTTCACAGACCATAAAATCAGTGATTTTATTGCTAGGCAACTAGCATTTGCAGAAAGCAAGAGGAAGAGCCCACACTATGTCTCAGAGTGTTCTCTGTGTGAGAATGTGGGAGAGGGCTATCACACTCATTTATATGTAAAACAACACCTATAGCCATTTTGCATAGAATCAAACAGACTAGTCTGGTCTTCATATATTTCATCGTGGTTCTTTGTTATAATATAACGATCATTGCCGTCATAAAGAAATTAAAGTAAAGAGGACTCAGTCCAGCAAAGGAGATGGTATTTACAGGAATTCATCCCAGCCACACTCAACACAATCTGATTAGATTGTGTTTAACGAACAGAGCTTATCAGCAAGGTCAGGTGGCGTTTAGGGCTGTTAGACACTACTGGATATATAGACCGAGCTGGGAGATGTCTACCTTAATGTCTCTTAACCGAGCTTTTAACCTAAAAAGAGTTCCATGAAAGATGATTTCATCAAATCCACTGAGTCTGAAAGTGCTGTTCGTGTCACTAAGTTCAATATACTGACTGCTAATGTTGAAATGCTTGCATTATTTTTCATCCATTGCTGCCTGATTTAAAACACCACCATAATAGGACATAAGGTTTATCCTTAACTCCGTCCTGGCCAGGGAGTAGATATATAAATAAAAAATTTAAAACAGAAATAAATAAGAGGGTTTTGACAGGATTGTGCTACCTCTTCAAATCGTTCATCCGACCTCACCCTGCTACTGTTTTCCCGAGTCACATCCATCACTACATGAGTGCTTTGTTTAAATGGGCAAAATGCGCCCCATTTGTAATAATTATTGGCACTTTAGCAACATTGAAGTGGAAAATGGAAATAGCTACTTTGTCTGTGTTTAAAATGTACCCACAGCATTCAAAGGGGTCATTTCTCATTTCAACACAGCAAGCAGGTAATGGCGCAAGCATTAAAATGTTGTATACAAATTCAGCCTTAATAGCTCCCATTCATCACACGCAAATGCTAATGCTAGAATTTTGACAAATGTAACGTCTGGAAAGAATTGAACCATCATCTATCGAGTTGACTTCATGTAAAAGTGAAAGAACTGCAAAGGATAACATGGAACACATTAAATTCAGAAATTCTTCGCCCCTGTGAAAAATTTACAAATAAATATTGCAAGCAGTACGAATAAGTAGCTTTTGTTTTCAATGTGCTTTTAAAATCTATGATTAATTCAGTAGTAAAAGTAAGAAAATTTGCTTATTTCTTTTCCAAATGCTTTAGGCATATTAAAGTGATTCTAAAGTAAGACTTTATTTGGAGTATATTTATGTAAAGCCATTCATTAGCAGGTCAACATTTCACAAAGCAGTGCTGGAGGCTTGTGCCAAAACTCACAAGGTGCCATTAAAGGTTTTATGGTACTATTTTATTTTTACAAGAAAAATTGAAGAGACCTCAGATATCATTATGGGTCAACTGTTCGAGATTGTTAGTCTTTAATTTTCAGGTTACTACACGTTGTAGATTTATTTATTTTTTTAATCAAAAGCACATTCATGAAGCTTTGAGACATTTTCTGTAAACGATTCACTCAACAACCATTTAGATGAAACATCGGGTGTATCGGTCAGTAAATACAAGTGAATAGCTTATAACATAAGAAATAACGGATACAAAAGTCATACTGTACAATATTTAATGTTGCCTCATGAATTTTTCTTATAAATTCCAGCATTGCTTTGTAAAACTCATTCAGCACATATGAAGACATTAAAAAGAGTACACTTCAACTAAAAATGTAGAATAGGATTGAATATTGCCTTGACTTTCTCATGTGGAAAAGAAATATGTGATAGGTGTAACAGAGCCAACGGTGGTCCACTGGTATTCACCATTTTTGGCTACCAAAAAGGTGAGAAACTTCTTTGACGTGAGAATATGGGATGTAAACTGATTTGCTGAAAACTTGTGAGCACTTTTTATTTCAGTATTACTTCTTCTTTAAAGTATGTACCAGAAGTATTAGTCATTTATTCAGTTTTTAATGCCAGAACTCACTTAACATAACATTGGCCTACATCACTGACTAATATGATATGAATTTAGGTTTAATTCAAGCGCAAAATTGTGCAGAACATACGTATTGCATTATAGTACAATATACCCCAATATGCAGTAATGTACTGTTTAATTCTCAGATGTGAAATTCGTTTTCTAAAACAGACGCTAGTTTTAGCCTCATTTCAAATAATAGGGTTATACTAATGTACTTTTATGACAGCTTAATGGTTTCCATAGTAACAACTGATTCACAGAAACTTGTATGGCAGATGGTCTACATAACCTAAACCTAAAAATAAATGGATTAAGAAAACTGTTTGCCTTAATACCTATATAAACCCCATTTACCAAAGAAAAACTTAGAATCACTGTTTTTTTTGTTTTTTTTTAACATTTAGTAGATGCTTATTTAACATTTATGGAAGGAGTCTCCAGTGTCACTTCTTTCTAACAGTAGGTTTTCCAACATGGTAGAGTCACCAGTACATATATCATACATGATAGACAGAACTAACTCGTCTTGCAGATATTCCACAACATTAAATGTAACTATAAACTATTGAAAGGCAGTTGGTTGATTGTTGTTTATCAAGAAATTAAATATTAAACTGTTGGCAGATCAATGTGGTATAAGTACAATATAAA